>NC_057812.1:531488150-531788150 GCF_018294505.1 Triticum aestivum
GCCGCTCCGGTCGCCGCACCGCCCTCCGTCGCCCGCGAGCTCCGGCGCCGCCCCGTCCCGCTTCTCCGGCCACGCCCCCGCTCCTCTTGCCGCTCCTCCGTCAAACTCCGACCGCCGCAGTATTCTACAGTGAACCTCAAATTCCGCGCTCCAGATCTAGATCCAGATCGGGTCAAACCCTAGGTTGACCTCGCATTTTTCTTGTCTGCAACATTTTCTTGCTCTATTCATCATGCCATATCTCTGCATCCGTAGCTCCGTTTTGGGCGTGCCATATACCAAAATGTTCGTTAGGATGTGCTCTTCATTTTGTTCCATTGCATCATGCTTGTTTGAGTCCATCTTGATGCCTAAAATGTTGTTGTAAGAGTGCTATAAAATGTTAGTTCCTGATTCTTATCAGATTATGAGCATTTGTCATTTTTGTCATGATTAATGTGTGCTGCATATGAGCATGAGCTCTACATGTGTTTTGGGCTATGCCATGCCATCTTTATAGGGGTGTATGCCATGTAATTTTGTGATCAATGTGGTGACTAGCACAAGCATGCACAGTAGCTCTCGTGATGTTGCTGATTTCAGGTACTTAGAATTCTACTAAGTCATTTCCCTGATGTTATTTGTATGCCATGTATTCATGTTGCTATAGAGAGATCCATGCCTCTTTTGAGTATGTTCAGTAAGGATGATTTGGGCATAAGGTTGTGCTATATCCATCCATGTCTTTATTTGCATTTATGGAGTACCCTAGCAGGACTCAATTGTGCTCTACTTTTGCTATAAAATGTTCCTGGCAGATTGTCTACGTGTTAATCAATTTTGCCAAGGTTGTTGTAGTTGATCCATGCATGCTATGAGATTGTTCTTGCCATGTTTAGCTTCTTGATCATGTCTTCTTGCTGGGTGTATGCTTAGTTTGTCATACAATGCCTTGTGGTGAGTGCATCAAGCTCACAAATGTGCCTTCATAAATCTGATTTTGCCATGTCAAGTTTTCTGCTAAGTCTGAATCTGTTAACGAAACTTCCTATGTTTACATGGATGCCATCATGTTTTCTATGCCCTTTTGGCTTATGGTCAGTAAGGGACTTTGGTTATATGCTTTGAGTAGTTTCATGTCATGCCTTGTGTTGCTATGTTCTAATCCTGTAGCATGTTGTTATCTTGCTCTAAACATTGCTTCCTGATGTTAAATCCTGACATGTTAGTATTTTTCACCAAGTCTGTGATGCTGTTATCTTTTGCACTTTTGACATGCTTGTTTGAACCTGCTATTGTGTGATTTAGCCGTAGCTCAGTGTTCACATTTTGTCAAGCATCTTGAGTAGATCACTGCCATGTGCTTTGTTGCTATGCTGGATTGCAGTAGCTTAGTTTCTTGTTGCATTCTAGATGGCATCGTGCTGTTAATCGCAGAATTGTGCCATTCTTGTTTTGCTTGCCATTTGCAAACCGTGCATCCGATTCGGTGTTCTTTATATCGATTTCGACCGAAATCAACTCATCTTTCTAGCGGCACTCTTGATTTGCCAAGTTGAGGCCTGGTTCAATCTTTTCCTTTCGGAGCACGCATATGCATTGCATATCACATCCTGCATATCATGCCATGTTTTGCATCATGTTGCTTGCACATTGCACCGTGGTTGATTATGGTTTCCTTTGCTTGTGTTCTTGGCTTGGGTAGAGCTGGGAGACAAGTACGTGATTGAGGAACCCGTTGAGTACGCTTACGAGGATCAAGCTTAGGTCAACTTGGATAACTTTGCAGGCAAGATGACCATACCCTCGAAATCACTTCTATCTTTGCTTGCTAGTTCCTCGCTCTATTGCTATGCCGCAATACCTTCCACTTGCTATATCATGCCTCCCACATTGCCATGTCAAACCTCTAACCCACCTTGTCCTAGCAAACCATTGTTTGGCTATGTTACCGCTTTGCTCAGCCCCTCTTATAGTGTTGCTAGTTGCAGGTGAAGATTGGAGTTTGTTCCTTGTTGGAACATGTTTATTGTTGGGATATCACTATTATATCTTGTTTACTTTAATGCGCCTATATACTTGGTAAAGGGTGGAAGGCTCGGCCTTATGCCTGGTGTTTTGTTCCACTCTTGCCGCCTTAGTTTCCGTCATACCGGTGTTATGTTCCTTGATTTTGCGTTCCTTGCGCGGTTGGGTTATAATGGGAACCCCTTGACAGTTCGCCTTGAATAAAACTCCTCCAGCAATGCCCAACCTTGGTTTTACCATTTGCCACCTGAGCCTTTTTCCCTTGGGTTCCGCGGACTCAAGGGTCATCTTTATTTTAAACCCCCCCGGGCCAGTGCTCCTCTGAGTGTTGGTACGAACCGAGCTGCCTGCGGGGCCACCTCGGGGAAACAAGGTTTGGTTTTACTTGTAGCTAGTCTCATCCGATGTTGCCCTGAGAACGAGATACGCGCGACTCCAATCGGGATTTGTTGGCACATCGGGTGGCTTTGCTGGTCTTGATTTACCATTGTCGAAATGTCTTGTAACCGGGATTCCGAGTCTGATCGGGCCGTCCTGGGAGAAGGAATATCCTTCGTTGACCGTGAGAGCTTGTGATGGGCTAAGTTGGGACACCCCTGCAGGGATTTGAACTTTCGAAAGCCGTGCCCGCAGTTATGGGAAGATGGGAATTTGTTAATATCTGGTTGTGGATAACCTAACACTTAACTTAATTAAAATGAATCAACAGCGTGCGTAGCCGTGATGGTCTCTTTTCGGTGGAGTCCGGGAAGAGAACACGGTCTTGTGTTATGCTTGAACGTAAGTAGTTCTAGGATCACTTCTTCATCACTTCTAGTTCACGACTGTGCTTTGCTCCTCTTCTCGCTCTCATTTGTGTATGTTAGCCACCATATATGCTAGTGCTTGTTGCAGCTCCACCTCACTACCTTTGCCTACCCATAAGCTTAAATAGTCTTGATCGCGAGGGTTTGAGATTGCTGAGTCCCCGTGACTCACAGATTACTTCAAAAACCAGATGCAGGTGCCGATGATGCCATTCCAGGGGATGCGATCGAACTCAAGTGGGAGTACGACGAGGATTCAGGATGTTACTATGTTTCCTTTCCAGACGATCAGTAGTGGAGCCTAGTTGGGGACATCGGGGATCTATGCATTTGGGGTTGTCTTTATTTTGGTTCCGTAGTCGGACCTTGATTGTATTCTGGTTGATGTAATGCTATATATATATATATGTATTGTGTGAAGTGGCGATTGTAAGCCAAATCTGTATCTCTTTCTTATTCAGTACATGGGACGTGTTTGGGATATTACTACTGGGCGTAAACCGGCCTATCTGGGCCGGGTTAACTTTGTCAGTAGTTAAGTATGTTAAAGCCCAAGAAGACAGAGGAAGGCTCATGGCCCATGGTCGGTTCAAGGCCTGTAGCCGTAAACCGGCGTTAGTAGTCAACTTGTATTGTAAGTTAGGAATAAATAGAGACCAAACCGGACACATCTATGAGCCGGTATTGGGACTCCGTAAGCCGACGGGAGTCACCCGTGTATATAAGGGGACAACCCGGCGGCGGTTCAAGGACAACAGATGACAACTCGAGACATAGGCGAAGCTTGTTTGCTCCCTAGTCATTGAAACCCCATCAATTCCATCACAACTAGACATAGGATTTTACCTTCATTGAAGGGGCCGAACTAGTATAAACTCTCTTGCGTCCCTGTGTCCGCTTTAACCCCTTCAAGCTAACCCGTCGCGATGGCTCCACGACTAAGTCCTTTCTCTAGGACAACTGCCGTGACAAAACCACCACAGTTGGCGCCCACCGTGGGGCTATCGCACGATGGTTTCCGGTTCTTGGAGGGCCGCTTTAAAGGACTCGAGGGCTACACTGTAGGCCGGATGACTAAGAGTCGTCGCGGCAAGCTCTACATCGACGACGCAGGCTGGGGCCCCGAGGCCGGCTCAATTGAGTACGGGTACCGGGTCCCCTTTGGTAGCATTCACGTTTTCATTGGCAAGATCGGTGAACCGGGCCCTGAGCCGGACATCTGCACCGACCTCATCGAGACGGCTCAACGTGCGCGATCCGCCCGGGTTAAACCAGCTTGAAGCATGCCTTCGTGGGAGTCATCCATGGAGGAAGTTACGAGGATGGATCGGAATTTCGCGGTGCGACCGTCATTTGTTCCGGTGACGAATCTTCGACCGAAGAAACCAAATCTCTTTATCAGCTACAAGATGGCCGGATTGGGAGCTGTTCCGATGGCGACAGTATTCCGGACCCCTCTGATCTGCCCAACCGGGTTGGAATATTCATGGCCGGAACACAAGCAGCGCTTCATTCTTCAACAGCTGCGGCAACGATCTCCGGTTCAGCAGCGGCGACGGCTGCCGGGGCAGGAGGCCCTGTGCGCCCGCTGGCTCAGGTTCTATCAGAACTATTTGATGCGTTGGCTGTGCTTATGGCGGAAGTTAATCCGCCGGATCAGGACATTCACAATGCAGAGATTGCAAAGGTAAAGGAACAGATCACCCAGGCCAAGGCGGATCTGGCGGCTGAGGACACTAGGATGGCCGCAGAGCGGGCCGCTTTAGACGCACAGGCCTACAGGCTTATGTTGGACCAGAGCGCGTCGCATGAAGTCATGAGGAGGAAGCACCGATCCCGCTTACCTCCGGTATTCGAGGCCAAAGACCTTTTCAACACTCCAGGACCAAGAGCCGGCAATCCGCTGGAGGGAAACCGGGCAGAAGCCCCTGGGACCGGTGCACCGATTCAGCCTCGTCAGATGGAGCCGCCTCGTCAAAACACCGTTATACCTCAGGCTGCTTTAACACCTCCGGGTCACTACTCCAACCCAATGGACACTCTTGTTGCCGCTGCTGCACGGCTGGAGGCCATTCCAATTGAAGGTGACTCGCCGCAGGCAGTAGAGACGCGACGGGTCAAGGAACTTCTAAGGACAGCTTTGGCCCAACAGGAAGCGTACTCGTACAGCCGCGACCGGATCCACTCGACCCCCCGTCCAAGCTGGAGCTATAGCAGACATATGGATGAACCAGCAGTATCGAGTAATGAACGACGTGGGGCACCCCATGACAACAACCCGGTGGGTGGTGCTGATAACGCTCAGGGAGTGGTGAACCAGGCCCGCGCGTGCAGGGAGGCTGAGTTATCCACACAGCATCAGGCTCGGCAGCTCACGCCGGTTCGTCCAACCATCTCGATCGAACCTGGTGTTACTTCTAGTTCTTTGGGGGTGCCTTTCCTTATCCCCGCTTTACGCAACGTGCACCTGCCCAAGGATTTCAAAGGCCCGCTCAAGGTACCAAATTACACGGCGGATCAACCTCCGGAGACATGGGTGGAGAGCTATGAGATGGCCATGGAGATGCTTGATGTGGATGACGCGGCGTGTGCGAAATACTTCACCATGATGCTTGAAGGAACGGCCCGTACTTGGTTAAAAAGCTTGCCGGCTAATTCTATCAGTTCATGGGCCCAATTACGAGCCCGGTTTATCAGCAATTTCAAGGATACATGTAAACATCCTATGTCAATAGTGGACTTAGCTGCATGCGTCCAGGAGGAAGGAGAGTCAACAACTCATTGGGTGCGCCGGGTTTCACAAGTGTTGCACTCACCAGACCGCATCAACGCTGACACCGCAGTATTAACCCTAGAAGGCAACTGCCGGTTTGGGTCCCTGAAGCTGAAGTTGGGATGGATGAAGCGTCATTGCACTGACATGGGGACCCTCATGGCCGCTTTGGTGAAATACGCTAATTCTGATAGTACCAAGGATCCCGAATCTGATGATGACAAGATAGGGAAGGGAAAGAAGAACAACAGCTCCAAAGGTCAACAGCATCACTGGGCAGGCAATGGTGGTGGAGGCAAGCGTAAAGCGGATGGTAACATGGACTTTGTGGCTAATACCAACGCACATGACAATGGCCAGCCACGCAAGGGTAGACCGAAAAATCATAATGGGGCACCCAACCCTAACCCAAACCTCCTAAACTATCTGCTAAGCCAGCCCTGTCCAAGACATGGGACGAAGGAGGCGCCAGCAAACCACCTTTGGAAGGATTGCTTTATTATGCAGGAGTTCAAGAATTCTAATAATTTCCAGTATGATCACGAATTTGGCGGTGGCTCAGGATCCGGGCCGGGTTATGGTGGAGGAAGTTCCGGTTCAGGATTCAATGGTAATCCGGGCAGACATAATGGTCAAAATAGTCAGAACAACCAGGGTGGTTACAACCAACAACAGCAACAGTCAGGTTACCAGAGCAACCCAAAGCAGTTGAGTAGTGGGTAGTACCATGTCTTCACCACTAGCTTGGACAAGCGAGACCGGAAGGTTCAGAGGCGGGCGGTCAACTCTGTTGAATCGGCCATACCCCGTTATCTATGTTGGTCTGAACAGCCAATCATATGGAGCAGAGAGGATCACCCACCCCAGGTCGATAATCCGGGTCAGTTGGCTCTGGTGGTGGCGCCTCAGGTGGGAGGTTATAAGTTCACCAAGGTGTTCATGGATGGAGGTAGCAGCATTAATATCTTGTACTATGAGACCTTCCGTCGTATGGGACTGACAGATAAAAATCTTAAACCGTCTAATACGGTGTTCCACGGTGTAGTGCCAGGCAGATCAGCATATCCCGTTGCTAAGATAGCTCTGGAAGTGGCCTTTGGGGATGACCATGATTCCAGGTCGGAGACATTGACGTTTGAAGTGGTGAAAATCCAGAGTCCATATCACGCCCTGTTTGGGCGACCGGCTTACGCCAAGTTTATGGCACGGCCCTGTTATGTGTATTTGCAGCTCAAAATGCCGGGTCACAGGCGGACAATAACGGTTCACGGAAGCCGCAAAATCGCTTTGGAATGCGAGGAAGGAGATGCGGCTTATGGAGAGTCGGTTTGGGCCACCGAGGAGTTGAAGTACTATAAAGACAATGTTGATCCAGCGGACATGACTCCGTTGAAGAAGCCAACTACGGAGCATGATCGGCCCTGAAGTTCAAATCGGCAGCAGAAACTAAGCTTGTTGACTTCGTACCTGGCGATTCGTCCAAGCAGTTTAGCATCAGTGCCAACTTGGATCCGAAATAGGAAAGCACGCGCATCGAGTTCATCCGTGAGAATCGTGACATTTTTGCATGGAAGCCCTCTGACATGCCGGGTGTACCGAGGCAACTCGTTGAACACGCACTTAATGTGGATCCTAAATATAAACCGGTGAAATAGTTCCTCCGCTAGTTTAACGAAGAAAGACGCAAGGCGATTGGAGAAGAGGTAGCCAGGCTCTTAGCAGCTGGCTTTATTGTTGAAGTTTTTCACCCTGAGTGGCTTGCCAATCCGGTGCTGGTCCTCAAGAAAAACGGCACCTGGCACATGTGTGTGGATTACACAGATCTTAATAAGGCTTGTCCAGCAGATCCTTTTGCCCTCCCCTGTATTGATCAAATTATTGATGCTACGTCGGGTTGTGAGCGTTTAAGTTTTTTGGATGCGTATTCTGGCTATCATCAGATCAAAATGGCAGTTAAGGACCAGGAGAAGACAGCATTTATAACTCCCTTTGGAGCCTTCTGCTATGTGTCTATGCCCTTCGGGCTCAAGAGTGCCCAGGCAACTTACCAACGGTGTGTACAAAATTGTCTTCACAAGCAGATTGGCCGTAATGTACATGCTTACGTGCATGATATCGTGGTTAAGTCCAGGGAGAAGGAGACTCTGATTGATGATTTGAAGGAAACCTTTGATAACCTGAGAACATACAAGATGATGCTTAATCCGGACAAGTGTGTCTTTGGTGTACCGGCGGGCAAGCTATTGGGTTTTCTGGTGTCCAACAGGGGAATTGAGGCTAATCCGGAGAAGATCACGGCTATCACCTCCCTGGCTAAACTGAAGTGTATCAACAATGTTCAACGCCTGGCAGGCCGGATTGCCGTGCTAAGCCGGTTTATCAGTTGCCTTGGTGAGAAGGCAATCCCTTTGTATCAGATGTTGAAAAAGACGGATCAGTTTGTCTGGAGTTTTGTTGCTGATGAAGCATTTGAGGACTTAAAGCGGCAATTGGCCAATCCGCCTGTGCTCGCCGCTCCCATTGACAAGGAGCCGTTATTGCTATATGTTGCTGTTAATGCTCGGGCGGTCGGCGTGGCTATTGTGGTGGAGCGAAAGGAGGCAGGTAAGGACCATCCGGTTCAACGTCCGGTCTATTATATCAGCGAGGTGCTCATTGAGTCCAAGCAAAGGTATCCTCATTGGCAGAAGCTGGTGTATGGAGTTTTTATGGCAAGCCGGAAGCTTAAACAATATTTCCAAGGGCACCCAATTACGGTGGTCAGTTCTGCTCCTTTGGGAGATATCATCCAGAACCGGGAAGCAACTGGCCGGATTGCAAAGTGGGCCGTAGAGCTGGGGTCGTACGGTTTGAAGTATGTGCCTCGGACAGCGGTTAAGTCTCAAGCACTTGTTGATTTCATCAATGATTGGACGGAAATGCAAGCACCTGAAGAAAAGCCGGATCACACGTATTGGACCATCCATTTTGACGGATCCAGGCAGTTGGAAGGCTCGGGGGCTGGAGTCGTATTAACTTCCCCATGAGGTGATAAGTTTTGTTATGTTCTCCGCTTAATATTCCCTTGTACTAGCAATGCAGCTGAGTATGAAGCCTTGCTCCATGGTCTCCAGATGGCTAGGGAGATGAATCTAAGTCGAGTTAAGTGCTTCGGTGACTCGGACCTTGTGGCTCAGCAAGTGTCTGGCACTTGGGACTCCAAGGACCCACTCATGGCAGCATATCGTCGGGAGGTGGATACTATTGCAGGTTATTTCAAAGGCTATCAGGTGGACCACGTGGACCAGCGGAAAAATGAAGCGGCGAATGCTTTAAGCCGGCTGGGCTCTCAGCGCAAACCGGTCCCGCCCAATGTTTTTCTGGATGTGCTGCACAACCCATCGGTCAAGATCCCTAGTGAAGAGGATTTGGCTATCCCTGATCCGGAGGCTCAATTGGTGGCGGCTCTTCATGTTATTCTAGATTGGACGCTTCCTTACCTGGCGTACGAGAACCGGGGCGAGTTGCCAGAGGATGAGATTCTGGCCCGGCAGATAATCCGGCGATCCAAGTCCATGGCTATCATCAACGGCGAGTTGCATCATTGCAGTGTATCAGGAGCTTTTCAACGCTGCGTGTCTCCTGAAGAAGGCCGTGAAATTTTGCGTGAGATCCACGAAGGAGATTGTGGTCACTACGCCGGTTCAAAGTCTCTGGTGGCTAAAGCGTTTCGCCATGGCTTCTATTGGTTAACTGCTCATGCTGATGCGGAGGATCTGGTCAGACGATATGATGGTTGCCAAAGGTTTTCAAGACGTGCTCATGTACCGGCTCAAGAATTGAGAATGATTCCAATTACTTGGCCGTTTGCGACTTGGGGGCTGGATATGGTTGGGCCTTTCAAAAGGTCCAAAGATAAGAAGACCCACCTCCTGGTGGCGGTTGACAAGTTTACAAAGTGGGTGGAGGCAGAACCTGTTAGCAAGTGTGATGCGGCCACAGCGTTCAGTTCATTAAAAAAGTGATTTTCCAGTTTGGCTTTCCACACAGTATCATCACAGATAATGGTACCAATTTGTCCAAAAGTGCTATGAAGGAGTTCTACGAACGGGAGCACATTCGGCTCGACGTTTCATAACTGGCACATCCACAGTCCAATGGTCAAGGAGAAAGAGCTAATCAAGAGATCTTGAGGGGCATCAAGCCCCGGCTCATGGTTCCTTTGCAGAGAACGCCGGGTTGTTGGGTAGAAGAGTTACCATCTGTGTTATGGAGCATCAATACAACGCCCAACAGATCAACAGGATACACACCGTTCTTCATGGTTTATGGAGCGGAGGCGGTTCTCCCCAGTGATATCCGTCATGATTCACCTCGTGTAACGGCTTATATTGAAGCGGACAACGAGACAGCACGGCAAGATGCTTTGGACCGGTTGGATGAAGAGCGTGATATCGCAGCCGCCCGGTCGGCGATTTACCAGTAGGATCTTCGTCGTTATCACAGTCGCCGAGTCAGAACCAGAACCTTTCAGGAAGGAGATTTGGTGCTTCGGCTCATCCAAGATCAGACTGATATGCATAAGTTATCCCCACCTTGGGAGGGGCCTTTCGTGGTCAGCAAGAATCTGCACAATGGGTCATACTATCTGATCGATATTCGAGAACATAAGGACTCACGTACATCAGAGGAGGAGACCAACAGGCCGTGGAACATAGCTCATCTTCGACCTTATTATACCTGAGCCATTGGTTCTACTTATGTACATATTACAACGATGTATATATTAACTATAATAAACCGGAACCTCAGCTAAAGCGGGGTATCTGTTCTTTTACATCATGTGTGGTTACATGGAGTTGTTCTAAAGCGGATTCCTGTTTACCCCTTGAGTTCGCTTTGCTAAAAGCATCGTGTTATATCACTTGGAGGATTGGTCATGTCCGAACCAATACCATGCCTCTTGATAGGCGAGAGCCACCAGATCACTTGGGGACTTGGTCATGTCTGAACCAGTCATGCCTCTTGATCGGCTTAAGGCCACAGAATCACTTGGGGGCTTGGTCGAACCCGAACCATGACCATGCCACTTGATCGGCATAAATGCCACGGTTTCATTTGGGGACATGGCTGACTAGAACCATAGTTACACCTAACGGGAGCTTGGTCATGTTCGGCCATGGTAACACCATCTGATCAGTTCACATAAACCTTTTTTTGCAACGTTTTGTCATTGCACTTGATTTACACTTTTCTTTGAAGGGGGTTTTTTGCTTTTTATTGTGTTTTTTAAACCGACAAAGTTTTTTAACCAATCAATTGACGGAACACAGTTCACGTCAATCCGGAGACTATTTGCCCGGTTTGATCCTTGTTGTTAACATCCTCTTATGGAGTAACACGGTATTTATTATAACCCGGCACGGTTTACATGGTAAACCAGCGTCATATATATACAGGAGTTGTTATCTCCTCCAACAGTGTGGGTTTGCAAAACTCTGCTTCAAGATTGGCCAAGCCAACTTCAAGCTCAACGATGGCAGGTAGTATGTATCTCAAAAATTTGATCATATACTTAAAATTTTGTTTTGATTTCATATATGCAGACATCATATTCTGCCTGACGGTACAACCGCGGTGGCACTTGACGAATTTTTCATTTCAGAAAGTGTTTTGGAAAGTTCATTACCACAGGAAGAACAAATTATGCACGAAGGCATATCAACATCAAAGGTATCAGCTAGCCTATTACAAGGCAACATGGTGCCCATAATAATATAATTGTTTTTCGCAAAGGAGAGGCAGTTTTAAAACCGGCTTCCGGTTCAAGCTTGGTCACCAGCCTGGCCTGATGGTTGTGGGTCATCCTGCGCCGCTTCAGCCTCCGTTTCTCTACCCAGTGGCTGGAAATCCAAAGTTGTCCAGTCGATTCCCATTAATGCTTGAAAAACAGCTTCATCATGGATCAGCAATGACGGGTCAATGTCAGGAGCGTAAGTATGCTTACGGATTGGAGGGATCAGATTTTCCGATTCATGGATTGGTGCAGCTATTCGCTTGTTCTGACTGTCATATTGGGCTTGATAATGAGACAAGTCTGCTTCCTCAGCCAATTGACAAGCTAGCGGACGTACCTCCCGGTTTATTGCTCGCAGATCCGCTTCACCAAATTCTGACCCGTCTTCCTTCAAGCTAGGATAGCCCTGAGCCGCTTCAATAGGATCAAAATCCGGCACCCAGGCTTTTGCCCGGATTAAGGCATTGATTGCACCGGTTCGAGCAGCAGATTTCTTCAGCTCTTCAACCCGGGCAGGAAGCACCGACAGTTTCATCAGAGTATCTTGAATCAAAGTGGGCGCCAGTTTATTATGAGATGCGGTACAGATGATCCGCTGGGCACCAGTATACAATTGTTCAACCAATGTATACGCGGCTTTTAGTTTCTCCCGCACATCTGACCCCAAGTGACCAATGCGTGTCCTTGAAATACCATAAAGGGTTAATAAACCGGCGACTCTGTCAGAAGGCAGAGCCAATTCAGAAGGCAAACTGGCTTACCAAAGATAGCAGTAGTCATGGCATGCACGTGCCGCTTTATGCTGGCCAGTTCATCCGCCACTGGTTTTAGTGCAGCCTCGGTATCCTCTGCTCGTTTGATCAAAGCGGACTTTTTAGTGGCCCAATCCGCCCGCTTCTTCTTGAAGCTCTCCTTAAGCTGTTCCATGGCGCTTAAAGCGCTGGCCAATTCCTCTTTTGCTTTGGAGGTTTCAGTCTGTTGGGTTTTCAGGTTTTCTCGGAGATCGGTGACTTGGTTTTCTTTCATCTTCAGCTCCGCCTGCATGCATACAGATATATGCTTCAACAAATCGGTATAAGGATTCAAGTACCAATCACATAACAAGTTATGCACTTAGCACTTGGGGGCTAATGCATATTCGATCTTCATCTTTCAATTGCTTGCAAAGTCCCAAGATCAATACAAGTATTCAACTTGGCACTTGGGGGCTAATGGCTATTTGCTCATATGTATATTCTGATGCGGCAATCTCAATTACTTAAAGTACCGGTTTAACTATGCTAAGTTGAACCGGCCCTTGGGGGCTACATCGGCAAAAGTTCAAAGTATTAAGATTCATGTTAGTAAGTCCCGGTTTGAAAGAAGATTACAAACCGGCCCTTGGGGGCTAAGGAGAGTCAGTGAATACTGAAGCGTACAAGCAAGAAAGAGCGTATGGAAGTTACCTCGTATTTATCCTTCATCATATTAATCAGACTGGCTTCATAGTCACGGCTGGCATGCAGCCAGTTCAGGTAGCCGGAATGGATATCTTGGGCGTTCAGAGCAGCGTAAGTTGCCAGATCAGCATTCCACTTGCCTTTACTAAAGGCAGCAAATTCTTCCTTGGCAGAATGTTTGGACAAAGCAACAGGATTGCTTGGCTCGGTATGGCCAGTGCCAGTGATGACAACCTCATCCTCCTGAGTATCGCCGGTTTGCACTGGAGTTGTTGGCTTGTCAGTAGGTTTTGCTGGACCGGTGGATCTCTCAATCCGGATGGAGCCTGTGGGCTGATTGACAGGACCTGAGGCATCAGTAGGTCTCTCTTCAGCAATAAGATCGTCATCTTGCTGCGGTGGATCGTTGGGTATATCCTCAGGAATAGCCGCTTCAAGATCGGCATCTTCTTCAGCCGCTTTGTCCAGGCGGGCCTTCTTGCTTGGTCTAGGTTTGGCCCTGGAAAGAATTACAAAATCAAATACAGCATATGTTCTAAGGCAATGTACTGTAAGTATCATAATAAGTATAGCTTACCCAACCACCGTTTTGAGCGGTGGCAGCTGAGTAGCCGATGACTCGCCAAAGGATGAGCGGGAAGTAACCTGGTAATCGGAGTCAGATGGATTAAGAGGTTGGCGAAAGTAGCCCGCTTTAGGACAATCACTGACAAGCAAATTAGAGACCTCTAAACGGCGTTTCCGAACCGGACTATTCGGTAAACCGGCGGCGGTAACTACCTGGCCGCTGTGCCGGGTTGTGTGACGAGCTTCGTGTTGTTGGGTCTTCATGAGAAATTTAGGATCCAAATAAGCAAGAGGATGAGAAAATTTAACTTTTCGGTTTGCCTGACGGATTTTTTGTGAAGGCAAAGTTTCGGAATCGGAAGAGAGAATAATTACCTCTGCAACATCCACGTGGCTGGCTTCGGCATCATCCTGACAAATATCATCATCAATAAGACGCATGAAAAATAAACCAAGTGAGTCAAGCTCTACCTCAAAGTCCGGATTATCCACATCATCATCAGGGGCCGGATTAGAAGATGCAGTGGTTCTTTTCCTATGGGCAGTCTTCTTCACAGCTTTAGTCTTTTGCCGAGTTGCTCTTTCCGGTTTGTCTGGTTTTTCTGGTTTCTCCTGCGGCAGTTTCTTGCTCCAAAACGGATCATTGCCCTGATTACACAGACACTGATATTAAACAAAGACCAGATATATCATTAACAGATTCAGCAAAAAGAAAAATCAAAGTCTTACAGCTGGCGGCTTGTTGGTGGCACAGAAGGGAAGCAGGCCGTTTCTAGCACAGGCGTGTTTCGGTTCATTCAGCATCTTATTCACAGCCTCTGTGATTTCTTCATTGGTGAGCTGGATTTTCGAATGTCGCAGTGGGTCATCAACACTGCCAGTATATTCGCACATCAAACTGGAGCGCTGACTAAGGGGCAGTATGCTCCATGATATCCAACAGCGAGCAAGATCAACCCCTGTTAAACCATTGGCCATAAAGGCTCTGAGCTTTGATAGTTGAGGAGCATATTTACTTCTCTCCTGTGCAGTCAATCTTTGTGGAAAACGGTGTGTATTGTTGAGCCGCTCCGGACGAAAGCCAGGCAGGGGATTCTCACCAGCAGGGGAGGTGTCTTTGCAGTAGAACCATGTCTGATTCCATTCTTTGGGGTGGCTATGCAGTTTGGCGTGAGGGTATGTGACCTCTTTCCTTTTCTGAATCGCCACGCCACCCAACTCCGTATTGGAGCCGTCAGTAAACTCAGTACGGCGGTTTAGATGGAAAAGGTCTCTGAACAATTCCATTGTGGGCTCCTCTGGAAAGAACGCTTCACAGAGCACTTGGAAGTGACACATATTTGTAACAGAGTTGGGGCCAGTATCTTGTGGATGGAGCTGGAAATCGGCTAAAACATCCCGATAAAATTTAGAACCGGGCGGCTTAAAGCCCCGGGCTAAGTGATCTACAAAAACAACAACCTCTCCTTCTCGAGGTGTGGGAGGGCATTCTTTGCCAGGAGCCCTCCAATGGATGGTATCTTTGCTGCCTAAAGCGCCAATCAGGACTAAATCGTCCAGTTCAGCCTCTGTGACGCGAGAAGGAACCCAATTGCACTCATACACTTGCTTGGCCATGATGGAATCTACAAGGTAGAAGATCCCGGTTCAAAAATGCATTTGATCAAGATACATTGGTATGGGCACTGTTAAACCAGAGACAGAACTATCTGAACCGGAGTTTTATGAAGCAACAAGCATCTGGCGGTTCAATAAGGGGACTAATGGCATATACCGGTTTGGAAAAAATTTCTATAAGGTTAAACTGCCTGATCTAAGCATTGCGGATGGACAAGTACGCAGAAACAGGTTTCACAAAATTTCCTTATAGCATTGGATCTGAAACAAGTTCAGAAATGAGATAAATACTTAGAGGTTCAAAGGAGCAGTACCGAACCAATGAGCAAAACGTTCATATAGATCTATGGTTTGAGATGCATAAGTGAAGGCGAAGGTCAAACAACTATCATTGCATAGAGTAAAGATTTGCGGATTCATCTAAAGATCTATCGTATGAGCAAGAGGCAGACGGTGAACACTGAAGAACTGCGAAACCCTAGGTCAGATCTGCGGGGGAAAGGATAGAAGGTTTACCGGAGCTGAGGAAGATGCGGAAGGTTGCCGCGATGTTCTGGTGCACTCAGGTTGATGCAGCGGCCAAGGATGAGGCAGAGGTCGACAGCGGCGGCGGAGCTCCGAGGCTGGCGATGCGAGGAAGACGAAGAAGGCACGGAAGGAGAAAAGAAATGACCCTTCGGTCCTATTTATAAGGCGAAAGAACATGAGTCAGGCGCGACAATCAAGGGGCCACAAAACGGAGCTGTCACCTTGATTTCCGTTGATATATTAAACAAAGAAGCATAATGGATAGCTTCGTTATGACAGGTGACATCACTCCGGTTTACAGCAATCAGAGAAGATGACATCATGGCGGTTTAGCAATTTATAAGAAGATGTTGAAGATGAAGCTTTTATTAAAGGATTGACATGAACCCGTTCAAATCAATTTGGGGCCTAATGTTGGGGATATTACTACTGGGCATAAACCGGCCTATCTAGGCCGGGTTAACTTCGTCAGTAGTTAAGTATGTTAAAGCCCAAGAAGACAGAGGAAGGCTCAAGGCCCATGGTCGGTTCAAGGCCTGTAGCCGTAAACCGGCGTTAGTAGTCAACTTGTATTGTAAGTTAGGAATAAATAGAGACCAAACCAGACACATCTATGAGCCGGTATTGGGACTCCGTAAGCCGACGGGAGCCACCCGTGTATATAAGGGGACGACCCGGCGGCGGTTCAAGGACAACAGACGACAACTCGAGACATAGGCGAAGCTTGTTTGCTCCCTAGTCATCGAAACCCCATCAATTCCATCACAACTAGACATAGGCTTTTACCTTCATTGAAGGGGCCGAACTAGTATAAACTCTCTTGCGTCCCTGTGTCCACTTTAACCCCTTCAAGCTAACCCGTCGCGATGGCTCCACGACTAAGTCCTTTCTCTAGGACAACTGTCGTGACAAAACCACGACAGGACGTGTAAAGATTACCCCTCTTGCGAGATGCCTACAATGCGGTTATGCCTCTAAGTCGTGCTCCGACACGTGGGAGATATAGCCGCATCATGGGTGTTACGAGTTGGTATCAGAGCCTTCCCCGACTTAGGATCCCCTGCTTGATCCAATCGCTGGCGTTGTTGAGTCTAGAAAAATGTTTTGAGTCTTTTAGGATTATATATATCGGAGAGTAGGATTCTTTTTACTCCTCAGTCCCTTCGTCGCTCTGGTGAGGCCTCCTGACGTAGAGTTTTGACCCTCCTATCCTCAAATTTCAAGAAATTTTTTTAGGATCACGCGGGTATCTTTTAATCGTTCCGATGGTTTTGTGGCGAGAACATTGTTCTTGGTGCCTCCTGACATTTAGGGGTTGTGGCAGTGTCCCGGGGAGTTGAGCTCCGAGGTGTTGTCGTCACAATTTTATCGTTGCAGTTTTGGAATACCTGAGTTTCACCGACATCAAAAATCTCTTTTATGCAGTTGTTGGTGAGATAACCTCGACGCCACCCAGTACTGGGGCGGGAGTTCGGGAGTATTGCCATAACTCGTATAATGGATGCTTTTCGAAGGTTGAGGTAAATGATTTCCGAAGGTTTCTTGGTTACGTGTTGAAGGATGGATACAACTGGATGTAGGATTTGCTAGTTTTGGGTGAGATATTATGCTTCTCCTGTATCCCCAACACCCGATTGCATATCCAGAAAGTTTTGGGAGTTTCATAGGTGGGAATTCATGTAGCTCTAGTATTTCTTCCGCAGATATTTGGTTTGTGATTGGGTGATCCTTACCAATTATTTCTTCATGCATGTACCTTGTTGTTTTATTCATCTACCTTTATCTAAGTGGCTTCTCAACTTTATGGAAGTGTGATCATTTAATTTGGAATTCATTCATTCATTCTTGTTTGAATGTTAAGGCTATATGTTGCAATTTCGATCCATTTGATTTAGCTTGAATATATGTCTTTCAAGATGCTAACAGATGTCACCCTCTTTAGGATGGCTCCTCCAACGCTTCAGAATCCGGAACCTCCGCCACCACCTCCACCTCCGGAGGCATGGAAAGTTGTGATAGCCCCCACCAACGCCAACACGTAGATGCTTATGCAACTCTTGCAAGAGCGCAACAAAGGAAATCAAGGCCATGGCAACAATAAAGCTCAGTTTGCTACCCTCAACCAGTTCCTTGCAAACCAGCCGAAGTCCTTCAGTAACCGTGTCGAGGCCACAGACGCTGACGTTTGGCTCGTGGATATCTGCAAACATTTTGAGTGTAGCAATGTCAGGCCTGAGGACTTTGTCAAGTTTGCTTTGTTCCAACTCAAAGACCAAGCTGTTGAGTGGTATCTGTCGTGGTTCTAACTCTGACAGTGATATAGGGGGGTATGTATGGAGAGGCTAGATCTTAGCTGTGGAGGAGTTGTAAGCACACGAGGATTACGAGTTCAGGCCCTTCTCGGAGGAAGTAACAGCCCTACGTCTCGGTGCCCGGAGGCGGTCGACTGAATTATGTGTGTATGAATAACAGGAGTGCGAACCTTGATACTGAGGAGGGGGGTGGCTTATATAGAGTTCGTCAGGCCCCTCCAGCCCTCAATAATGCAGGGTTTAAAGTACATTAAGACTGGGGGTTACTGGTAACACCCCTAATAAAGTGCCATGATGACCATAAAAGCTACTTAATGACCGACCATTTGCATGCAGGGTGACTTTAGATCTCCTGGCAGTCGAGTGGTTGGATCTTGGTCAAGTGATTGCTTCGTGGTCGAGTGTCTTGAATCCGGCGAGTGGGATACTTCCAAGTCGATTGAAAGGTGACTTCTTCTAGGGATGTCCTTGGGTAGGGTACTTAGGACAGGTCCATGCCCCTACCCTAGGTACATAGCTTCATCATTAGCCCCCGAATGGATTGAGGTTCGAGTGGGGAAGGAGTTGGGGATCTTTCCGACTGGTTCTTCATGTTATATGAACGTCTTGTTTTGGATCAATTGTCAAGGATGACGTCGTCAACTTCTTTCAGTCGCCTTGATCCATTCTTGGCCTCTTGTCGAGTGAATTTCTTTACTTCTGAAGTTCCGAGTGACGGTGTGAAAGGGATCCTCTGTTTGACGAGTTGTTCTGCAGCCCTCGGATTTTGTGGAATTTGAATTTCGGGAAGCGCGCGGGACGGGGCGGCCGCAGTAATCGGATGGGATAGGACGGAAGCTCCTCGATCCCATCGCCACCCTTTTCGCCACGTACGGCACGCGCGCCTGTTGTGGGATTTGACGGGATTGCCTGGGCCTACCAGTCAGCCACTCGGAAGCGACCTCTTCTAAGCTGCCGGCTCGGGACCCCCGAACAGTGCGCCTTCACTTTTCCCCTTCCTTCACAAGATCCTCCGCCACCTCCGCTCTCATCTTGGTGTCGTAGGTCTGTTCGAGCTTCGCCGGCGACAATGGTGAAGGAGAAGACGTCGGCTCTGGAGCGTGCGAAGAAGGCGGCGGTGCAGGGGAAGGGGAAGAAGTCCGCTCGGGGCGGATCTTCCTCGAGGACTGCTCTGCCCAAGGATTGGATCCAGGCCGACTGGATGACGTCGGTTATTCGGCAGGATGATCTCGATGATCTGGTTGAGGGGGATTCATTCCCCATGAATCTGCGCACCTCCCGGGGAAAGAAGTCGAACCCCAGCCTCTGATGGTGAGTGCGTCCTCCTCACCACCCATATCGATCGTGGATTCTCTCTGCCGCCTCATCCTTTTTTCCGGAGCTTCTTGAACTTCTACGGAGCGCAGCTCCATCACTTTAATCCCAATTCTATTGTGTATCTTGTTGGTTTCGTTTCCTTGTATGAAAACTTCTTGGGTTGCCGCACCCATTGGGGACTCTTCAAGCACATCTTCACTTGCCGCTCTCAGTCGGTCAAGAAGGCCAAGTCGAGTGATGAACGGACGCAGGTGATCCAGCTGTGCGGGGGCCTGGCGATCCAGATGAGGGGAAAAAGTTCCTTTCTGTCTATCACTTTTCCCGAGTCGATACTGTTCGGAGATGGGGGCTGAAGGGGCAGGTGGCTCCATCCCGATAGAGGTGGGCCTGGGTTCCCGACGGCCCCCAACTGTTACTTTGAGGCGGAGCGACAGGGCAGGTTGAGACCACCTAGGACAGAGGTGGGCCTGGCCCTGGTCGGCGTTCACGAATACTTAACACGCTTAACGAGATCTTGGTATTTGATCTGAGTCTGGCTATTGGCCTATATGCACTAACCATCTATGCGGGGACAGTTATGGGCACTCGACGTCGTGGTATTAGCCGAAGCCTTCGTACGTCAGCGACTGAGTGGTGCACGCCGGATTGGACCGTAAGCCTGATCTTGTATTAAGGGGGCTAGTTCTGCTTCCGGCCGCATTCGCAACGTGCAGGTGTGCAAAGGGCGATGGGCCCAGACCCCTGCGCCATAGGATTTAGACCGGCATGCTGACCTCTCTGTTGTGTCTAGGTAGGGCTGCGACGTGTTGATCTTCCGAGGCCGGGCATGACCTAGAAAAGTGTGTCCGGCCAAATGGGATCGAGCGTGTTGGGTTATGTGGTGCACCCCTGCAGGGAAGTTAATCTATTCGAATAGCCGTGATCTTCGGTAACCGGACGACTTGGAGTTGTACCTTGACCTTATGACAACTGGAACCGGATACTTAATAAAACACACTCTTCCAAGTGCCAGATACAACCCGGTGGTCGCTCTCTAACAGGGTGATGAGGAGAGGATCGCCGGGTAGGGTTATGCTATGCGATGCTACTTGGAGGACTTCAGTCTACTCTCTTCTACATGCTGCAAGACGGAGGCTGCAAGAAGCGTAGTCTTCGACAGGATTAGCTATCCCCCTCTTATTCTGGCATTCTGCAGTTCAGTCCACCGATATGGCCTTTACACATATACCCCTACATATGTAGTTTAGCTCTTTGCTTGTGAGTACTTTGGATGAGTACTCACGGTTGCTTCTTCTTCTTTCCCTCTATCCCTTCTACCTGGTTGTCGCAACCAGATGTTGGAGCCCAGGATCCAGACGCCACCGTCGACGACGACTCCTACTACACCGGAGGTGCCTACTACTACGTGCTGCCCGCTGACGACGACCAGGAGTAGTTAGGAGGATCCCAGGCAGGAGGCCTGCGCCTCTTTCGATCTGTATCCCAGTTTGTGCTAGCCCTCTTAAGGCTGACTTGTTTAACTCATGTCTGTACTCAGATATTGTTGCTTCCGCTGACTCGTCTATGATCGAGCTCTTGTATTCGAGCCTTCGAGGCCCCTGGCTTGTATTATGAAGTTTGTATGACTTATTTTTATTTGTAGAGTTGTGTTGTGATATCTTCCCGTGAGTCCCTGATCTTGATCGTACACGTTTGCATGTATGATTAGTGTACGATTGAATTGGGGGCGTCACAGTCCGTGGGTGGCAGTCGACTTGGTTTTACTGTAAAGACCAGGTGACCCCAGGACAGTCGACTGGGCTTCCCCCTTTTTCTCTAAATCGAGCAAAAAACCTACCTCTCTGAAAGTGACGCC
This sequence comes from Triticum aestivum, assembly GCF_018294505.1. NCBI lineage: Eukaryota > Viridiplantae > Streptophyta > Magnoliopsida > Poales > Poaceae > Triticum > Triticum aestivum. The sequence goes on from NC_057812.1 coordinate 531,509,148, forward strand.
AGAGGAAAAGGCGCAAGTCAAGGTGCTGGTCGGTCGAGTGGTTCAGCTTGTCCGCGAGGGTGTGACTAGCATGGACTTGTTGGAAGTCTTCCTTTGGAGGCGCATCCAACCGCTTCAGGCTCGTGACCACCCGATGTGGCTGTACTCGGGTCTCGAAGACACCACTCAGATTCACCTAGAGGAGGTCACTGACGAGATGTTGGAAGGGTGGTTGTTGAGTATCACAAGGAACAAGGACAACCCCCGAGGAGCCAGGAGGATTCCTCCACTCGACCAAACATACGAAGTGGACAAGGTCTGACCTTGCATTTCCGACTGTGATCTTGCTTTCTTTATTTGTTCTCTTTGGTTCAGTCGATTGACTTTTGTCTTATTTGTTGTCCTCTAGGACACTACTGAGATGTACTCGATGCCCAATGGAGCACAGGAGCAGGCCGAGGAAGGAGAGGCGAGCGGAGGCGAAAGTGGAGACGAGAGAGAAGAGTGGGAATCTGACGGCGAAGGAGAGGGGGATGACGACGGCGACTCCAGTGAAGAGGAGGAGGAAGAAGTCGAACCTCCCCGCTCGGAACGGCGATCCAAGCTTACACACGACCCTGTGCGGGAACGTGGTAAGGCGACTGTCCCTGTTGGGCAGTCGTCGAAGCGCCCTCGGACCTCATCTCTAGCGCCGACAGAAAAAGATCCCAAGCACCCACGCGCGACGCCATCCAAGCCGCCCAAGGCTCTGCCCAAGATGAAGATGACTGTCCCCACCATTTCTGGGTAATAGTAGAATTTGTTTTCCTTTGTCGAACGTGACGGACTCTTGGTCGACTCATTGAATAAGCTGACTGACTTTCGAAATTTGCAGTGCTGCCACCTCAGAGATCTCTGCCAAGGACGATGATCAAGAGATGGAAGACGCTGTTACCTCCAACCCCGGTACGATTACTGATGCTCTGCTTTTAGCCGACTGACGATTTCTTATAATTCCGGTCGATTGGATTTTTCTTGTAGCTCCTCCTCATGTCATTGACCTCCCTGATGATGACGACGAAGCGCCACTGAGGGCGCGAAGGAAAAGGAGGGCGCCGGCTGGCAAGACCCCACAAAGCACTCCAGCGCCTGAGGCCGTAGTCCGGGAGGGTGGTGATACCACTCGGGCTTCTGTGACCTTTGTTGAACCTCTGACGAGTGTCCGGCCTTCGATGTCGACTGCAAATCCGCCTTCGCTTTTTGCCACACACCACGTCCCTGAGGACCAAGTGGGTGCCGCTAAAGAGGCTATACGCCAGGCGGGGATCATGATGGAGCAAGTGAAGGTGGTTCGGGAAGCCAGCCAAGCAGCTTATGACACGAGTTCAGCTCTTCAGAGCAACGTCCAGGTCAGTCGATTCACCGCTTGTTCTGTTAGGGTATGCTATCTGTTGAATCTCTTTTCCGAAGATCTTTATATCTGTACACCCACTGGGTGTGTCTATTAATCTTTTTGACGAGTGGGGGCAAGCTCAGTGCACCCACTGGGTGTAGTCCTCAAGACTACGGTGGACTGCTGGCAGTCGACTGTAGTCTTTATATTGTGTTGCTTTAGTTGAAGTTCTTCACTCGGTCTGGTCAGGCCATGTCCAATGGAACTGTACACGGTCGACTGCGGGCAGTCGGTTTTTTTTGGTCGAACCAGTGGGGGCACGCTGAGTGCACCCACTGGGTGTAGTCCCCGAGACTACTGTTGAATGTTTTTGATTCAGCTATAGTCTTAGAAAAGCCATCATTGTCTCTTGGTTACTCGGAAGCAACTTATCTTGGATGTCTGTCGACTGATTTTTTGCAGAAATCCTGTGAACTTGTGGCTCGCTACACTGAATTGGAGAACAAACAGATCCAGCTGAACCTTGACTTGAAGCTTGCTCAGGAGAACTTGCAGAAGGCGAGGGACGAAGCAAAAGGTATGGCTGGTGAGCTTTTGTCGACTGTCCTTTCTTTCTGGCCGTCCTCGATGTTGATCTCACTTGCTGTTTCGCAGACAAAATGGAGGAGGCTCGGAAGAAGAAGGATCAAGACCTTGACGAAGCGCAAAAGGAGGCCCTGAACAAAACGAAGCTTGCTGAAGAAAAACTGGCTTCAGTCGGTACTCTTGAAAAGGAAAACTCCAGGCTGAAAACTGCTCCCGAGGCGGCTAATCAAGAGGTCAGCCGTCTGAAGAATGGCAATATAGCTCTGAAGAGGAACAATCTGGAGGCTTATCTTGGTGGACTCGCCAAGAAGCTATTCGTCATGCTCGAGGGTAATTACTCCGGCCCGACTGACTTGCAGTTACCAAACCTGCGTAGAGCCACTGACTTATCCTTGAATTGTGTTTACAGAATTCTGCCAAAACTTCAAAGAGGAGACCAGTCGAGTGGAGACAGACTTGGACCCCATCAATTCTCCAGTGAAGGACGAGGCTGCTATGAACGTGCTCCGACTGGAATCTCGTGTTGCCAGCGTTGTTGACTATCTTGCTCGGTTGAAGGTTGCGATGTCACGGATCGACACGTTGCTCTGGCCTAGGACGACGCTTCAGAATGACCTTGAGTCCCTGATGACTCGACTGAATGAAGTCCCAGGTCGAGTGGCGGAATGGAAGAAATCTTCTGCTAGATGTGGCGCTGACGTCGCTCTGTCTCTGGTCCACGTCCACTGCAAGGAGGCGCGAGAAGAAAAGTTGGCCGCCATCCAAGTTGCCAATACCAGGAAGCACAACTTTCAAGACTTCATGGAGACTTTCATTGCTGCTGCCACTCACATTGCAGACGGGATCGACTTGGACGAGTTCGTCGCCCCTTCCAGTCCTCCGCCTGAGGAATAAAAACTTTTATGCTTCACTTTAAATTTGCCTCGGAATGCCGAGTGGATTTTTTAACCGTTAAACTCTGTCGAGCTGGAGGCTCGAGTACTTTGATCTGCGGTCTAGGACCTTTGGATCTTATCTGAACTTGATTTATCGTTGAATATCTTCATGAATTATCTGTCGAGTGGAACTTGTTCTTCACTCAAAATAACTTTGTATTTGTGGTGCAGCTCCGAAGGAGAAGGTAGCAGTCGATTTGCACCTCCTCGTCCTTGCGGATTGGGATGTGTTCCGTACTTAGGCGAGCACTGGGCTGCAGCTAAGCCTCCGAGTGGAAGGTCTGCTCTCTACTCGGTAGGATTTTAAAAACTTAGGCGAGTACTGGACTGCAGCTAAGCCCCCGAGTGGGAGGTCCGCTCTCCACTCGGTAGGATTTTTTCAAACTTAGGCGAGTACTGGACTGCAGCTAAGCCCCCAAGTGGGAGGTCTGCTCTCCATTCGGTGGGATTTTTTCAAACTTAGGCGAGTACTGGACTGCAGCTAAGCCCCCGAGTGGGAGGTCTGCTCACCACTCGGTAGGATTTTTAAATACTTAGGCGAGCACTGGGCTGCAGCTAAGCCTCCGAGTGGGAGGTTTGCTCTCCACTCGGTAGGATTTTTAAACGCTTAGGCGAGCACTGGGCTGCAGCTAAGCCTCCGAGTGGGAGTCTGGCTCACCACTCAGTAGGATTTTTAAACACTTAGGCGAGCACTGGGCTGCAGCTAAGCCTCCGAGTGGGGGGGTTTCTCTCCACTCGGTAGGATTTTTAAACACTTAGGGGAGCACTGGGCTGCAGCTAAGCCTCTGAGTGGGAGTCTGGCTCACCACTCGGTAGGATTTTTAAACACTTAGGCGAGCATTGGGCTGCAGCTAAGCCTCCGAGTGGGGGGTTTGCTCTCCACTCGGTAGGATTTTTAAACACTTAGGCGAGCACTGGGCTGCAGCTAAGCCTCCGAGTGGGAGTCTGGCTCACCACTCAGTAGGATTTTTAAACACTTAGGCGAGCACTGGGCTGCAGCTAAGCCTCCGAGTGGGAGTCTGGCTCACCACTCGGTAGGATTTTTAAACACTTAGGCGAGCACTGGGCTACAGCTAAGCCTCCGAGTGGGAGTCTGGCTCGCCACTCGGTAGGATTTTTAAACACTTAGGCAAGCACTGGGTTGCAGCTAAGCCTCTAAGTGGGAGTCTGGCTCACCACTCGGTAGGATTTTTAAACACTTAGGCGAGCATCGGGCTGCAGCTAAGCCTTCGAGTGGGAGTCTGGCTCACCACTCGGTAGGATTTTTTTTACAAACTTAGGCGAAACAGATTCGTAGCTAAGCCACCCACTGGGGGATTTCACACGCAAACAACAGCGACAACAATTATAGGAAAATTTTTAACACTCTTGTCTTTGATAAATAGACTACAGAAGTTTTTCTTATTACATCTCATCCGAGTGAGAATTCAAGTGTAAAAGGGGCGGAGCAGTTCTGCATTCCAAGCTCGTGGCTCATCGATCTGGCGATCGACATTGTAAAGGTGATACGCTCCATTGTGGAGGACTCTGGTGACGATGAAGGGACCTTCCCAAGTAGGAGCGAGCTTGTGTGGTTTCTGTTGATCCACTTAGAGGACCAAATCTCCTTCTTGGAAGGCTCGACTCTTCATATTTCTGGCATGGAATCGACGCAAGTCTTGCTGATAAATGGTCGATCGGATCATAGCCATTTCTCTTTCTTCTTCCAGGAGGTCGACTGCGTCTTGTCGGGCTTGTTCTGCTTCATCTTCGGTATAAATCTCGACTCGGGGTGCATTGTGAAGTAGATCACTCGGCAGGACTGCTTCCGCTCCGTAAACCAGAAAGAATGGAGTTCTTCCAGTCGACCGATTCGGGGTGGTCCTCAATCCCCACAGAACTGACGGAAGCTCGTCGACCCAAGCGCCTGCTGCGTGCTTGAGATCACGCATCAGCCGAGGCTTTAGTCCTTTGAGAATCAGACCATTTGCCCTTTCTGCTTGTCCATTTGACTGGGGGTGGGCGACCGATGCGTAGTCAACTCGTGTGCCTTGAGAGGCGCAAAAAGCTCTGAACTTGTCTGAATCAAAGTTTGACACATTGTCGGTGATGATGCTATGCGGGACTCCATATCTGAATGTTAACTCTCTGACAAAACTGATAGCAGTGCAAGCATCAAGATTCTTGATAGGCTTAGCTTCAATCCATTTGGTAAACTTGTCGACTGCCACAAGCACATGTGTGAAACCGCTCCTGCCTATTCTCAATGGGCCAACCATGTCTAGTCCCCAAACAGTGAAGGGCCAGACGAGTGGAATGGTCTTCAGGGCTGATGCAGGCTTGTGCGACATGTTGGAGTAGAACTGGCACCCTTCACACTTGTCGACTATCTCTTTTGCCATTTCATTCGCTCTTGGCCAGTAAAATCCCGCTCGGTATGCTTTAGCCACAATGGTCCGAGAGGACGCATGATGACCACAGGTCCCCGAGTGGATGTCATCAAGGATTATCTGACCTTCTTCTGGTGTTATACACTTCTGACCGACTCCAGTCGCGCTTTCTCTATACAACTGTCCCTTTATGACTGTAAAGGCCTTGGATCGACGGACAATCTGTCGAGCCTCTTCTTCATCCTCCGGGAGTTCCTTTCTCAGGATATACGCGATGTACGGTATCGTCTAGTCGGGGGTGATTGCCAAAACTTCCATGATTAGGTCGACCACTGCCAGAATTTCAACTTCAGTGCTTCGAGTGAACTTGAGTCGGAAGTTGCTCTTCAATCCACTCGGCGACGAAATCTGCAATTGCTTGGGACTTGATATCTTTATTTGCCTCAAACTTGATATCTAGGGGAAGAAGTTCAATCGCCCATTTGGCCACTCGACCAGTTGCATCTCTGTTGTGCAAAATCTCTGATAGTGGAGCGTCGCTGACGACTGTAATGGAATGATCAGAGAAGTAATGTGCAACCTTCTTCGTGGTCATATAAATCCCATATACAAGCTTCTGGTAATGAGGATATCTTTGCTTTGAAGGAGTCAAAACTTCAGAAACATAATATACTGGGCGCTGAACTTTGAAGGCCTTTCCTTCTTCTTCCCGCTCGACCGTAAGTACTTTTCTAACAACTTGTCCTGTGGCTGCAATGTAAATCAGCAAAGGCTCCTTGCTGATTGGGGCAGCAAGCACCGGCTGGGTGGAGAGCAGAGCTTTGAGCTCTGTAAATGCTGCATCAGCTTCTGGAGTCCACTCGAACTTGTCGAACTTCTCCATCAGTCGGTAAAGAGGCAATGCCTTTTCACCGAGGCGAGAGATGAATCGACTTAAAGCGGCCAAGCATCCTGTAAGCTTCTGGGCGTCATGCACACGCACATGACGTTTCATCCGGAGTATAGTGCCAATTTTTTCAGGATTCGCGTCGATTCCCCATTCGGAAACGAGAAAACCAAGTAACTTCCCACCTGGAACTCCGAATGTGCACTTTGACGGATTGAGCTTGATATCATACCTCCTGAGGTTGGCAAAGGTTTCAGCAAGGTCAGTTAGCAGGTCGGAACCCTTCCATGACTTGACCACAATATCATCCATGTATGCCTCCACATTCCAACTGATTTGAGTGAGCAAACACTTCTGAATCATCCTCATGAACATGGCTCCGGCATTCTTGAGGCCGAACAGCATGGTGACATAACAGAAGCACCCGAATGGAGTGATGAAAGCTGTTTTGATCTCGTCGGGCCCATACAGACGGATCTGATGGTACCCGGAATAGGCGTCTAGAAAAGACAAACACTCACATCCCACAGTCGAGTCGACTATCTGGTCGATGCGGGGGAGAGGAAAATGATCTTTCGGGCAGGCCCGATTGATATGCTTGAAATCAATGCACATGCGAAGTGACTTGTCCTTCTTGGGGACCATGACAACATTGGCGAGCCACTCGGAGTGGTAAATTTCTCGGATGAACTCCGCTGCTAAGAGCCGAGCCACCTCCTCGCCAATGGCCTTCCTCTTCTGGACGGCAGACCGTCGAAGATGTTCTTTCATAGGTTTAAATTTTGGGTCGACTCGTAGACGGTGCTCAGCTAGCCCCCTGGGAACTCCAGGCATGTCAATAGGCTTCCATGCGAAGATGTCCCAGTTCTCACGGAGGAACTGGATGAGCACTTCTTCCTATTTGGAGTCGACCGTCGTTGAGATGTGAGTCAGAGCAACGTTTGGATCGGTCGGGTGAATGTGAACTGCCTTCGTTTCACCGGACGACTGAAAAGCTGATTCTAAAGCAGGCTTCTTAGCTCGTAGCAACTCGCTCGGATCTGCAGTCTTCTGATACTCTTGCAGCTCGACCACTGCCATCTGAGCGTCAGCAATCTTTGAGCCTTTCTGAAAACACTCTTCTGCTTTCTTCCGATTGCCTGTAACAGTGATCACACCTTTGGGACCAAGCATCTTCAATTTGAGATACACATAACATGGTCGAGCCATGAAGCATGCATAAGCTGGCCTGCCCAAAATAGCGTGATAAGCACTTTGGAAATCCACAACTTCGAGTGTCAACTTTTCCTTGCGGTAATTCTTGGAATCACCGAAAACCACATCAAGAGCAATCTGGCCGAGTGACTCGGCTTTCTTCCTAGGAATGACTCCATAGAAACTCATGTTACTGGTACTGAGCCTGGACATCGGAATGCCCATCCCTTTCAATGTTTCTGCATACAGTATGTTCAAACCGCTGCCTCCATCCATCAGGACTTTGGTCAGTCGAGTGCCTTCGACAACCGAGTCGACCACCAGAGCTTGCCTCCTAGGGGTGGCAATGTGCATAGGGTGATCAGACTGGTCGAATGTGATGGCAGTCTGGGACCACTTCAGATAATTGGGTGTTGCCGGAGCAACCATGTTTACCTCACGGTTAATAACCTTCAGTCGACTTTTGCTCTCAACATCAGCAAAAAACATCAGGGTGGAATTGACCTGGGGGTACCCATCGTCACTATCTTCTTGTCCTCAACTTTGTCTGACTCCTTTTCCTTATCTTTGGACTGCTTTCCCTGAAACTGTTGGATCAGAAGCCGACACTGTCGAGTGGTATGCTTTGGGTAAATGAGTTTACCCTCTTCATCTTTCTTGGTGTGGATGTGACATGGTAGATCCAAAACATCATTTCCATCTTGGTCTTTAACTTTCTTGGGGTTCCAAGGTCCTTTGGGTTTTCCCTTAAATTTTCCCTGGGTTACGGCCAGGGCCTCCCCAGGAGCGGCTGGCTCGGCTTTCCGCTTCTGTTTCCGACTGGAATTTCCTCCGGTTTCCTGGGCGACTGCTTTATGCTTGCCACTCCGGAGTCGATCCTCATCTTCACCATTAACGTATTTGGTGGCAATCTCCATCATCCGATTCAGAGACATCTCTCCGGTTCGACTGAACTTCAGATTCAATTCTCTGTACTTAATGCCTTCTTTAAAGGCACAAACTGCTTGATGATCTGGTACATTTTCAACTGTGTGATGCAATGTGATCCACCTCTGGATGTAATCCCTCAGAGTTTCATTCGGTTTCTGCACGCAAGACCGCAATTCCGTAAGGCCTGCAGGTCGCTTGCATGTTCCTTCAAATGTGGTGACAAACACTCGGGAGAGATCCTCCCAAGTGTAAATGCTGTTGGGTGCTAACTGATTCAGCCACGCTCTGGCCGAGCCTTCTAACATGAGAGGCAGGTGCTTCATGGCTACCTCATCATTCCCACCGCCAATCTGGACAGCCACTCGGTAATCTTCAAGCCAAGTATCGGGCTTGGACTCACCGGTGAACTTACTAACTCCAGTCGCCAACCTGAAGTTGGGAGGAATTACAGCGGCTCTGATAGCTCGACTAAAACACTCCGACCCTGAAACATGTACTCTGCTACTGGTAGGCGCATCTCTGTCGTGGCCTTCTCGGTGAGCTCTATTCCTGTCGACCAAACCTTGAACGAGAATGGATCTCGCATCAAAACCTGGTTCCCTGGGGTCGACTGGAATTCTCCGCCCAACACTATGAGGGCGTCTGTTATCCTGCTGTCGAGGCACATATGATCCACTCCTCGGGGGAGGGGTTGGCACTCGACATCGATCATCACGATTGAATCGGTGATCATACTGCTCATTCCTTTTGTATTGATCACGCCGGTCTCCACGTCCCTCACGCCTCGGAGGCGATCTTGGGCTGTGAGCCAACTGGACTGTATCCGCTGCAACGGATCGACTATGGATCCTGTTCCACGACTGAGAAACAGCGGAATTCTGGTCTCCCACTGCCCGGAGCAACGCTCTGATTTGCAACAAGCCTCTGCCAGCCTCTGACTGGGAGGGCTGAATCGACTCTGCTATACGGGCCGCAGCCGCCAAATTCTGAATCGGAGTACGATATACCTGCGGGGGCGGAAAGAGTTGACGTCGACTGGATTCTGGAGCCCATTGACGCGCTCGCTCGTCAAGTATTCGCTGGAGATTCTCTAGTCGAGTGCGCTCAGCCAAGTTAGCCAAGCGCGCGTCCTCCAAGGCTCGGGCCTCGGGGGTTTCTCCAACGATAGGAGTGTGGAGTGCATCCATGTTCGGGCAGTGAAGCTCCTCCCGCTGCAATGACATGAGAGGCTCGGGGAGATACTCCTCGTGAGGACGCGACGGGTCGCCCCCATCCGTGCCTCTGTCAGCGCGGAGGAAACTGGGAGGACTGCGTGGCCCATCGATCACCAGAACCTCTGTAGCTGGGTCACTGTTGTCGCATTCGGATGCGGTCTTTGCGGAGCCAGTCGAACAGGTCGTAGAGGGATTCATCGGGCTCGATTGCCGCGACTTGTGGGGTGGCCGACTGGCGGGCCACCACATGTCTCACCCACCTCTGAAGCCTCGACCGACCGGAGCGCTTGCGCCGGCGAGAAACAGGGTGGGGAGATGCCACAGGAGCCGGCCGATATTGGGTCGACGGCTGCCGCGGGAGGACACCACGGACGCATGCGCGAAAGTGCGTCGCCCCGCGGATGGAGAGCGCGTCAACGTTGAGTGGAGCCTCCTGAAGCCAAGCGGAGTCGTCGGCGATGAACGTGAGCGCGCCGAGACGGATCTCGCAGCCCTCCACCAAAGCTCCGCCCGAAACCATGATCAAAGAGATCGGAAAAAATCACAACTTCTCAAACTAGGCGCTAAGACTCCCAGCCCCACGGTGGGCGCCAACTGTCGTGGTTCTAACTCTGACAGTGATGTAGGGGGGTATGTGTGGAGAGGCTAGATCTTAGCTATGGAGGAGTTGTAAGCACACGAGGATTACGAGTTCAGGCCCTTCTCGGAGGAAGTAACAGCCCTACGTCTCGGTGCCCGGAGGCGATCGACTGAATTATGTGTGTATGAATAACAGGAGTGCGAACCCTTGATACTGAGGAGGGGGGTGGCTTATATAGAGTTCGCCAGGCCCCTCCAGCCCTTAGTAATGCAGGGTTTAAAGTACATTAAGACTGGGGGTTACTGGTAACGCCCCTAATAAAGTGCCATGATGACCATAAAAGCTACTTAATGACCGGCCGTTTGCATGCAGGGTGACTTTAGATCTCCTGGCAGTCGAGTGGTTGGATCTTGGTCGAGTGATTGCTTCGTGGTCGAGTGTCTTGAATCCGGCGAGTGGGATACTTCCAAGTCGATTGAAAGGTGGCTTCTTCTAGGGATGTCCTTGGGTAGGGTACTTAGGACAGGTCCATGCCCCTACCCTAGGTACATAGCTTCATCAGTATCAACAATACAAAGATTCCAGAGGAGGTCGTGTGATTACCTGGGATGATTTCCGCCGAGACTTCAAAGGTCACCACATTCTTCAAAGTGTTGTTGAGAGTAAGCGTGAGGAGTTCCGCAATCTGAAGCAAGGCAGTATGTCTTTTTACCAATACAACATCATGTTCCAGAGGCTCGCTCGCTTCGCCAAGCAAGACGCCCCTGACGAGAAGAGCATGATTTATCAATTCAGAGGTGGCATCGGAGAAGATCTGCAACTAGCTCTCGTGCTTTTTGAGCCGAAACAGTATGATGAGTTCTACAACATGGCACTAAAGCAAGAGGCTGCTCAGTTCAAGTGTGATGCTTCTAAGAAGAGAGTCAGGAATGCAACTCCTACTTCTTCTTCTTCAACTCAAGTGGCAGCTAAGCAGCAAAAGTACTGGTTGCCTCCTCCTCCTCCGTTCCGTTAGCCTTATCAGCAGAAGAGTAAAGGTAGCAATGGATCTTCCCACCCACCCAACCCAGGCTTTCAGAACAAAGCTTCGTCTCATGCTCCAAGGTCAAGTGCTCCGTATCATCGGCCGCTCTTAGAGGTTACATGCAACAAGTGTCAGCAGAAGGGTCACTATGCAAACAAATTCTTCAACCAGAGGCGTCTTCCGCCTCCTCCTCCTGTGGGATCTGCCAGCAATGTAGTGGTCAAGCATAATCCCAAGCATGTCAAGGTCAACATGATGAACGCAGCTCAGGCAGAGGACTCTTCAGAAGTGATCATGGGTAACCTTCTTGTTAATGATATTCCTGCAAAAGTTCTTTTTGACTCTGGTGCGTCACATTCTTTCATGTCATTCCCATTTGCATCGGAGCACAACTTTGACACTAAGGCATTACCTAAAGCATTGCAAGTTGTTTCTCCGGCTAAGCGTTTGAGTTCTAGCATGATGGTTCCGGACGTTTCTATCAAGATGGGTGACTACAAATTTCTGGCTTCTCCAATTGTTCTTGGTAACTCGGATATTGATCTAATTCTCGGCATGGACTGGCTTTCTAAGCACAAGGCTTAGCTTGATTGTGCTGCCAGGAAGATTCAATTGACACACTCGTCTGAGGATGTGATCATCTCTGCCGCTCGTGATGATACAATTCGACTGTTTTCTCTCAATGAGAAGGGCGAGTTGAATGCCATCTCCCAGATTCCAGTCGTTTGTGAATATCAAGACGTCTTTCCAGAAGAGCTTCCAGGAATGCCTCCTCACTGGCCAGTTGAATTCGTCATCGATCTTGAGCCTGGCACGGAACCTATTTGCAAACGTCCTTAAAAGCTTGGACCAGAAGAGTTGAAGGAGCTGAAGAAGCAACTTGATATACAAGAGTGTATGGGTCTCATCCGACCAAGTTCTTCTCCTTGGGGTTGTGGTGTTCTTTTTGTAAAGAAGAAGGATGGCACGAACCGACTTTGTGTCTACTACCGCCCATTGAACAAGAATACCATAAAGAACAAGTACCCACTTCCCAACATCAATGAGCTTTTCGAACAACTCAAAGGTGCTCAAGTACTCTCCAAGCTTGACCTCCGTATGGGCTATCATCAGATTCGCATTCGTGAACAAGATATCCCCAAGACAGCATTCAGAACAAGCTATGGTTCCTATGAATACACTGTCATGTCTTTCGGCCTTGTCAATGCTCCTCCAACATTCTCTCGCATGATGAACTTCATCTTCAACCCTTACACAAATGACTTCGTCTTGGTGTATCTCGATGATATTTTGGTCTTTTCCAAGAACAAGGAGAATCATGCCAAGCATTTGAGATTGGTGCTGGACAAACTCGGAGAACATCAGTTCTATGCGAAGTTTTCAAAGTGTGAGTTTTGGCTCGATGAGGTTCTCTACCTTGGGCATATCATCTCCGCCAAGGGCATAGCTGTTAATCCTGAGATGGTGTCTGCAATTGTGAATTGGGAACCGCCTCAGAATGTGAAGCAGCTCCGCAACTTTCTTGGGCTCGCAAGCTATTATCGAAGATTCGCTGAGAATTTCTCTAAGATCGCGAAGCCTCTTTCCAACCTTCTCCAGAAGCATGTGAAGTATGTCTGGACGCTTGAATGTGACATTGCTTTCAACACCCTCAGAGAGAAGTTAGTCACAGCTCTAGTTCTGACTCCTCCTGATAAATCCAAACCATTTGAGGTTTTCTGTGATGCTTCCCTGCAAGGTCTCGGTGTTGTGTTAATGCAAGAGAATAAAGTTGTGGCCTATACCTCTCGCCAGTTGAAGCCCAATGAAAAGAACTACCCCACTCATGACCTCGAGTTGGCGGTGATACGTCTCCAACGTATCTATAATTTTTGATTGCTCCATGCTATATTATCTACTGTTTTAGGCAATATTGGGCTTTATTATCCACTTTTATATTACTTTCGGGACTAACCTATTAACCGGAGGCCCAGCCCAGATTTGTTGTTTTATGCATATTTCAGTGTTTTGAAGAAAAGGAATATCAGACGGAGTCAAAATGGAATGAAATCAACTAGAGAAGTTATTTTTGGAACGAAAGCCACCCGATGGACTTGGACCCCACGTTAAGGAAGGAAGGAGGAGCTCATGAGGGTAGGGGGCGCGCCCACCCCCCTGGGGCGCGCCCCCTGCCTCGTGGGGCCCTCGTGGCTCCCCTGACGTGCTTCTCCTACCTATATAACTCCATATACCCTAAAACTTATAGAGAGCACAATAGATCGGGAGTGCCGCCGCCAGAAGCCTCTGTAGCCACCAAAAACCAATCTAGACCCGTTCCGGCACCCTGTCGGAGGGGGCAATCCCTCTCCGGTGGCCATGTTCATCATCCCGGTGCTCTCCATGACGAGGAGGGAGTAGTTCTCCCTCGGGGCTGAGGGTATGTACCAGTAGCTATGTGTTTGATCTCTCTCTCTCTCTCTCTCTCTCGTGTTCTTGATTTGGCACGATCTTGATGTATCGCGAGCTTTGCTATTATAGTTGGATCTTATGTTTCTCCTCCCCCTCTTCTCTCTTGTAATGAATTGAGTTTCCCCTTTGAAGTAATCTTATCGTATTGAGTCTTTAAAGACTTGAGAACACTTGATGTATGTCTTGACGTGGATATCTGTGGTGACAATGGGATACCACGTGCCACTTGATGTATGTTTTGATGACCAACTTGCGGGTTCCGCCCATGAACCTATGCATAGGGGTTGGCACAAGTTTTCGTTGTGATTCTCCGTTAGAAACTTTGGGGCACTCTTTGAGGTTCTATGTGTTGGTTGAATAGATGAATCTGAGATTATGTGATGCATATCGTATAATTGTACCCACGGATACTTGAGGTGACATTGGAGTATCTAGGTGACATTAGGGTTTTGGTTGATTTGTGTCTTAAGGTGTTATTCTAGTACGAACTCTAGGGATGTTTGTGACACTTATAGGAATAGCCCAACGGATTGATTGGAAAGAATAACTTTGAGGTGGTTTTGTACCCTACCATAATCTCTTCGTTTGTTCTCCGCTATTAGTGACTTTGGAGTGACTCTTTGTTGCATGTTGAGGGATAGTTATGTGATCCAATTATGTTAGTATTGTTGAGGGAACTTGCACTAGCGAAAGTATGGACCCTAGGCCTTGTTTCAACACATTGCAATACCGTTTACGCTCACTTTTATCACTTGTTACCTTGCTGTTTTTATATTTTCAGATTACAAATACCTTTATCTACCATCCATATACCACTTGTATCACCATCTCTTCGCCGAACTAGTGCACCTATACAACTTACCATTGTATTGGGTGTGTTGGGGACACAAGAGACTCTTTGTTATTTGGTTGCAGGGTTGCTCGAGAGAGACCATCTTCATCCTACGCCTCCTACGGATTGATAAACCTTAGGTCATCCACTTGAGGGAAATTTACTATTGTCCTACAAACATCTGCACTTGGAGGCCCAACAACGTCTACAAGAAGAAGGTTGTGTAGTAGACATCAAGCTCTTTTCTGGCGCCATTGCCGGGGAGGTTAGCGCTTGAAGGTATATCTTTAGATCTTGCAATCAAGTCTTTTAGTTTCTTGTTTTATCACTAGTTTAGTTTATAAAAGAAAACTATAAAAATAATGGAATTAAGTTTGTCTCATACGCTTCACCTTTTTAATATCTTTCGTAAGTATGATGGAAAGGATAATTGTGCTCAAGTGCTAGAAGAAGAAGTCTATAAAATGTTTGGCACTAAATATTTGAATTATGAGCATGATTGCAATGTTGTTAGTATGAATTCCTTGAATATCCATGATGCTAATGATATGCAAAGCCACAAGCTTGGGGAAGCTATGTTTGATGAAGATGATATTTTTGCCCCCCAAGCTTTGATGAGCAAATTTACTATGATGAAAGCATGCCTCCTATCTATGATGATTATTGTGATGACATGTATGCTTTAAAGAATAATGATAACCATGAAACTTGTCATATTGATCTTAATTTTCAATCACATGATAGTTATTTTGTTGAGTTTGCTCCCACTATTATTCATGAGAAGAATTTTGCTTATGTGGAGAGTAATAAAATTTGCATGCTTGTAGATCATGAAAAGAATGCTTTAGGTTCTGGTTATATTGTTTAATTCATTCATTATGCTACTGAAAATTATTATGAGGGAGGAATATATGCTTCTTTGAATTGCAATAATATCAAGTTTCCTCTCTATGTGCTTAAAATTTTGAAGTTATGCTTATTTTGCCCTCCTATGCAAGTTGATTATTGTTCCCACAAGTTGTTTGCTCACGAAATCCCTATGCATAGGAAGTATGTTAGACTTAAATGTGCTAGTCATATTCTTCATGATGCTCTTTTTATGTTTCAATTCTTATCTTTTATGTGAGCATCGTTGAAATCATCATGCCTAGCTAGGGGCGTTAAACGATAGCGCTTGTTGGGAGGCAATCCAATTTTATTTAAGTTCCTTGATTTTTGTTCCTGTTTAGTAATAAATAATTCATCTATCCTCTGTTTAGATGTGGTATTATGCTTTTGATTAGTGTTTGTGCCAAGTAGAACCTTTGGGAAGACTCGGGGAAAGTCTTGTTGATCATACTGTAAAAAACAGAAACTTTAGCGCTCACGAGAATTGCTGCCATTTTTATTTGGAGAGTGATATTTAGATAATTCTTTTTTCAGATTATTAATAGATAAATGCCTCAGGTCCAGCAATTTATTTGAGAATTTTATGAGTTCCATAATTATACGTTTGATTCAGATTACTACAGACTGTTCTGTTTTTGACAGATTCTGTTTTTCATGTGTTGTTTACTTATTTTGATGAATCTATGGCTAGTAAAATAGTTTATAATCCATAGAGAAGTTGTAATACAGTAGGTTTAACACAAATATAAATAAATAATGAGTTAATTACAGTACCTTGAAGTGGTCTTTTGTTTTCTTTCGCTAACGGAGCTCACGAGTTTTCTACTTTGAGTTTTGGTTGTGAAGTTTTCAAGTTTTGGGTAAGGATTCGATGGACTATGGAATAAGGAATGGAAAGAGCCTAATCTTGGGGATTCCCAAGGCACCCCAAGGTAATATTTAAGTATAGACAAGAGCCTAAGCTTGGGGATGCCCCGGAAGGCATCCCCTCCTTCGTCTCCGTTCATCGGTAACTTAACTTGGAGCTATATTTTTATTCGCCACATGATATGTGTTTTGATTGGAACGTCAATTTATTTTGTTAAAATTTGCTTGATGTTATTTAGAACAATGTTTTGCATCTTTTATTTCAATAAAAGTGGCATTGATAGCCTTTACTATGCCTATGTTACAAGTATACATGTTGCTGTTTGAAAACAGAAAGTTTACCACTGTTGCAATAATTCCCTAGAAAAGTCAGAATGTGATAAAATATTGAAATCTTTTGAATATTAAGCTCTGATAAATTTACTACAGTGGGAATTTTATTTCATAATTTTTTGATCTAGGGAAGTATGGATGTAGCAGCATTCTTTATAGACTATCCTGTTTAGGCAGATTGCTGTTATGTTTGCATTGTTTGCATATGTTTGCTTCTTTAATGATTCTATTTGAGGATAGGACTATTAAATATGCAGAGGCATTTAGTATGCAATGTTGAATAATAATTTTAGTGATTTTCTACAGTAGAGTATGATAAGGTTTTTGCAATGGTTTATACTAACTTATCTCACGAGTCCTTGTTGAGTTTTGTGTGGATGAAGCTTTTGAGATTTAGGGAGACCGTGATATGAGAGGAATTAAGGAGACACAAAAGCTCAAGCTTGGGGATGCCCAAGGCACCCCAAGATAATATTTCAAGAATTCTCAAGCGTCTAAGCTTGGGGATGCCCCGGTTGGCATCCCACCTTTCTTCTTCAACAACTATCGGTTAGTATCGGTTGATCCTAAGTTTTTGCTTCTTCACATGATGTTTGCTATTCTTAGATGTCATTTTATTTTACTTTGCTTGATGTTTGAATAAAATACCTAGATCTGAAATTATTAAATGTTAGAGAGTCTTCACATAGTTGCATAATTATTCGACTACTCATCGATATTCACTTAAATCTTTCGGAGTAGTTTGGCATTTGCTCTAGTGCTTCACTTATATGTTTTAGAGCATGGTGGTAGTTTTATTTTAAAGAAATAGATGAACTCTCATGCTTCACTTATATTATTTTGAGAGTCTTAAATAGCATGGTAATTTGCTTAAAACCTAATATGCTAGGTATTCAAGAATAATAAAATTCTCTTATGAGTGTGTTGAATACTATGAGAAGTTTGATACTTGATAATTGTTTTGAGATATGGAGATGGTGATATTAGAGTCATGCTAGTTGAGTAGTTCTGAATTTTAGAAATACTTGTGTTGAAGTTTGTGATTCCCGTAGCATGCACGTATGGTGAACCGTTATGTGATGAAGTCGGAGCATGATTTATTTATTGATTGTCTTCCTTATGAGTGGCGGTCGGGGACGAGCGATGGTCTTTTCCTACCAATCTATCCCCCTAGGAGCATGTGCGTAATACTTTGCTTTGATAACTTGTAGATTTTTTCAATAAGTACATGAGTTCTTTATGACTAATGTTGAATCCATGGATTATACGCACTCTCACCCTTCCACCCTTGCTAGCCTCTCTAGTACCGCGCACCTTTCGCCGGTACCATAAACCCACCATTTACCTTCCTCAAAACAGCCACCATACCTACCTATTATGGCATTTCCATAGCCATTCCGAGATATATTGCCATGCAACTTTCCACCGTTCCGTTTATTATGACACGCTTCATCATTATCATATTGCTTTGCATGATCATGTAGTTGACATCGTATTTGTGGCAAAGCCACCGTTCATAATTATTTCATACATGTCACGCATGCATCATTGCACATCCCGGTACAACGCCGGAGGCATTCATATAGAGTCATATCTTGTTCTAAGTATCAAGTTGTAATTCTTGAGTAGTAAGAAAATAAAAGTGTGATGATCATCATTGTTAGAGCATTGTCCCAGTGAGGAAAGGATGATGGAGACCATTATTCCCCCACAAGCCGGGATGAGACTCCGGACGAAAATAAAAAATAAAAGAGGCCAAAGAAGCCCAATTAAAAAAAGAGAAAGAAAAGAGGCCATAAAAAGGAGATAAAGGCCCAAATAAAAAATATTTAAATAAAAAATGAGAGAAAAAGAGAGAAGGGACAATGCTACTATCCTTTTACCACACTTGTGCTTCAAAGTATCACCATGATCTTCATGATAGAGAGTCTCCTATGTTGTCACTTTCATATACTAGTGGGAATCTTTCATTATAGAACTTGGCTTGTATATTCCATTGATGGGCTTCCTCAAAATGCCCTAGGTCTTCGTGAGCAAGCGAGTTGGATGCACACCCACTAGTTTCTTTTGCTGAGCTTTCATATACTTATAGCTCTAGTGCATCCGTTGCATGGCAATCCCTACTCACTCACATTGATATCTACTGATGGGCATCTCCATAGCCCGTTGATACGCCTAGTCGATGTGAGACTATCTTCTCCCTTTTTGTCTTCTCCACAACCACCATTCTATTCCACCTATAGTGCTATGTCCATGGCTCACGCTCATGTATTACGTGAAGATTGAAAAAGTTTGAGAACATCAAAAGTATGGAACAATTGCTTGGCTTGTCATCGGGGTTGTGCATGATTTAAATATTTTGTGTGGTGAAGATAGAGCATAGCCAGACTATATGATTTTCTAGGGATAACTTTCTTTGGCCATGTTATTTTGAGAAGACATGATTGCTTAGTTAGTATGCTTGACGTATTATTATTTCTATGTCAATATGAACTTTTGTCTTGAATCTTATGGATCTGAATATTCATATCACAAGTAAGAATAATTACATTGAAATTATGCCAACTAGCATTCCACATCAAAAATTATCTTTTTATCATTTACCTACTCGAGGACGAGCAGGAATTAAGCTTGGGGATGCTTGATACGTCTCCAACGTATCTATAATTTTTGATTGCTCCATGCTATATTATCTACTGTTTTAGGCAATATTGGGCTTTATTATTCACTTTTATATTACTTTTGGGACTAACCTATTAACCGGAGGCCCAGCCCAGATTTGCTGTTTTATGCCTATTTCAGTGTTTTGAAGAAAAGGAATATCAGACGGAGTCGAAACGGAACGAAATCAACTAGAGAAGTTATTTTTGGAACGAAAGCCACCCGATGGACTTGGACCCCACGTCAAGGAAGGAAGGAGGAGCTCACGAGGGTAGGGGCGCGCCCACCCCCCTAGGGCGCGTCCCCTACCTCGTGGGGCCCTCGTGGCTCCCCTAACGTGCTTCTCCTGCCTATATAACTCCATATACCCTAAAACTTCTAGAGAGCACAATAGATCGAGAGTGCCGCCGCCAGAAGCCTCCGTAGCCACCGAAAACCAATCTAGACCCGTTCCGGCACCCTGCCGGAGGGGGCAATCCCTCTCCGTGGCCATCTTCATCATCCCGGTGCTCTCCATGACGAGGAGGGAGTAGTTCTCCCTCGGGGCTGAGGGTATGTACCAGTAGCTATGTGTTTGATCTCTCTCTCTCTCTCTCTCTCGTGTTCTTGATTTGGCATGATCTTGATGTATCACGAGCTTTGCTATTATAGTTGGATCTTTTGTTTATCCTCCCCCTCTTCTCTCTTGTAATGAATTGAGTTTCCCCTTTGAAGTAATCTTATCGGATTGAGTCTTTAAAGACTTGAGAACACTTGATGTATGTCTTGCCGTGGATATCTATGGTGACAATGGGATACCACGTGCCACTTGATGTATGTTTTGGTGACCAACTTGCGGGTTCCGCCCATGAACCTATGCATAGGGGTTGGCACACGTTTTCGTCGTGATTCTCTAGTAGAA
Organism: Triticum aestivum; assembly: GCF_018294505.1. Lineage (NCBI taxonomy): Eukaryota > Viridiplantae > Streptophyta > Magnoliopsida > Poales > Poaceae > Triticum > Triticum aestivum. The sequence continues at coordinate 531,529,146 of NC_057812.1, forward strand.
ACTTTGGGGCACTCTTTGAGGTTCTATGTGTTGGTTGAATAGATGAATCTAAGATTATGTGATGCATATCGTATAATCATACCCACGGATACTTGAGGTGACATTAGAGTATCTAGGTGACATTAGGGTTTTGGTTGATTTGTGTCTTAAGGTGTTATTCTAGTACGAACTCTAGGGCTGTTTGTGACACTTATAGGAATAGCCCAACAGATTGATTGGAAAGAATAACTTTGAGGTGGTTTCGTACCCTACCATAATCTCTTCGGTTGTTCTCCGCTATTAGTGACTTTGGAGTGACTCTTTGTTGCATGTTGAGGGATAGTTATGTGATCCAATTATGTTAGTATTGCCGAGGGAACTTGCACTAGCGAAAGTATGAACCCTAGGCCTTGTTTCAACACATTGCAATACCGTTTACTCTCACTTTTATCACTTGTTACCTTGTTGTTTTTATATTTTCAGATTACAAATACCTTTATCTACCATCCATATACCACTTGTATCACCATCGCTTCGCCGAACTAGTGCACCTATACAACTTACCATTGTATTGGGTGTGTTGGGGACACAAGAGACTCTTTGTTATTTGGTTGCAGGGTTGCTCGAGAGAGACCATCTTCATCCTACGCCTCCTACGGATTGATAAACCTTAGGTCATCCACTTGAGGGAAATTTGCTACTGTCCTACAAACCTCTGCACTTGGAGGCCCAACAACGTCTACAAGAAGAATGTTGTGTAGTAGACATCAGGCGGCAGTTGTCCATGCTCTTTTAACATGGAGACATCTCTTGTTGGGAAGGAAAGTGGACATCTTCATTGATCATAAGAGTCTCAAGTACATCTTCACTCAGCCCAACCTCAACCTCAGGCAGACTCGTTGGGTCGAGATGATTCAAGAGTATAATCCGAGTATTGAATATACTCCAGGCAAGGCCAATGTCATTGCTGACGCTTTGAGCAGGAAGGCTTACTGCAACAATCTGATTCTCAAGCCCTTCCAACCGGACCTTTGTGAAGCTTTCCGCAAACTTAATCTCCAAGTTGTTCCTCAAGGATTTCTTGCCAACCTCCAAGTCACTCCTACTTTGGAAGATCAGATTCGTGAGGCACAACTTCTTGATGCAATGGTGAAGAAGGTGAAGAATGGGATTGCCAAGAGCCAACCCAAGTACAAGTGTTATCGCCTTGATGACAAAGATACTCTATTCTTTGAGGATCGAATTATTGTTCCTAAAGGTGACCTTCGTGAAGTCATTATGAACGAGGCTCACAATTCACTCCTATCTATTCATCCTGGAAGTACAAAGATGTACCATGACCTCAAGCAGTCATATTGGTGGACTCGAATGAAGCGCGAGATTGCTCAGTTCGTGAATGAATGTGATGTCTGCAAAAGAGTGAAAGCAGAACACCAACGGCCAGCAGGTCTCCTCCAACCTCTTGACATTCCAGAATGGAAGTTTGACCATATTGAGATGGACTTCGTGACTGGATTTCCCAAGTCGAAGCGTGGCAATGATGCTATCTTTGTTGTCATCGACAAGCTTACAAAAGTGGCTCATTTTCTTCCTATCAAAGAATCTATCACAGCAGCTCAGTTGGCAGAGCTATATACCTCCAGGATTGTCTCCTTGCACGGCATTCCACAGTTGATATCTTCAGATCGTGGAAGCATCTTTACTTCTAAGTTCTGGGGTTCCTTCCAGAAGGCTATGGGTACGAGCATTCGCTTCAGCATAGCCTTTCATCCTCAAACTAGTGGCCAAGTCGAGCGAGTAAATCAAATTCTTGAAGATATGCTCAGGGCTTGTGTCATTTCTTTCGGCATGAAGTGGGAAGATTGTCTTCCATATGCCGAGTTCTCCTACAACAACAGCTTCCAAGCAAGTTCGGGCAAGGCCCCATTCAAGATTCTCTATGGCAGAAAGTGTCATACTCCTCTTAATTGGTCAGAGACTGGTGAATGCCAACTTCTTGGCAATGACTTTATCACAGAGGCTGAAGAAATGTGCAAAGTCATTCGTGAAAATATCAAAGCCATGCAATTGTGCCAAAAGAGTTACTATGATAGCAAGCATCGTGACTTGGCTTTCGAGATCGGAGACCATGTCTACCTCCGCATCTCTCCAATGAAAGGTACTCGTCGCTTCGGTATCAAAGGGAAGCTTGCCCCTAGATACGTGGGTCCTTTCAAGATCATTGGCAAAAGAGGCGACCTCGCCTATCAACTTGAGCTTCTGTCCAACTTTGCAAATGTGCATGACGTGTTTCTCGTGTCTCAGCTTCGCAAGTGTTTCAAGACTCCTGACCGCACCATCAACTTCGAAGAGATTGATCTCCAAGAAGACCTATCTTATCATGAGCATCCCATTGCTATTCTTGAAGAAACTGAGCGCAAGACTCACAACAAGTCTATCAAATTCATGAAAGTGAAGTGGTCACACCATTCCGACCGAGAGGCCACCTAGGAACACGAGGACCACCTTCGTTCCGAATATCCGGAGTTTTTTCAGTCCTAGATCTCAGTACGAGATCCTTTCGTAGTGGTGGAGTGTTGTAGCGCTCCGGATGTAATTTACCATATTTGTATTCCAACTCTTGCCATTTTCGGCTCTAAGTTATGATATTCCCTCATGGTTGGGTTTTGTCTTTGTTTTGCATTTTGTCCATGTCATGCATCTCATATCATGTCATCATGTGCATCACTTTTGCATACGTGTTCGTCTCATGCATCCGAGCATTTTCCCCGTTGTCCGTTTTGCGATCCGACATTCCTACGTCCTCCGGCGCCCCCTTTTGCCTCTTTTCGTGTGCGGGTGTTAAACGTTCTCGGATTGTTCCAAGATTTGCCAAGCGGCCATGGTTCACCACTGGTAGACCACCTGTCAAGTTTCGTGCCATTTGGAGTCCGTTTGATACTCCAACGGTTAACCGAGGAACCGTAAAGGCCTCGTGTGTGTTGCAGCCCAACACCCCTCCAAAGTGGCCCAAAACCCATCCAAACCCCTCCATCCTCTCGGCCGTTCGATCACGATCACGTGGCCGAAAACCGCACCTCATTTGGACTCTCCTAGCTCCCTCTATCTATAAATATGTGCATCTCTCCGAAAATTTTGCGGATAAACCCTAGCTCTTCCTCCCCTCGCGCCGTCGGACACGTCCGGGCGGAGCCGGACGCGTCCGCCACCGCCGCCCATCCAACCCCATGCCGCCACGTGTCACCGCCGCCGCCCCCGCGCCGCCGGCCCGCCGCAACCCGCAGCAGGCCCGCAGGCCCGAACCGCCACCCGTGCGCCTCCCCGCCCGCTCGCGTCGTGCACCTGGCGCCGCGCCTTGCCGCCCGCCAGCATCGGCCACCTCGCCGGCCGGAGCCGCACCGGACGCCGCCGCTCCATCCCCCGCGAGCTCCGGCACCGCCCCGTCCCGCTTCTCCGGTCACCTCCCCCGCTCCTCCGGCCGCTCCTCCATCAAACTCCGGCCGTCGCAGCGTTCTCCGACGAACCTTGGATTCCACGCTCCAGATCCAGATCGGGTCAAACCCTAGGTTGACCTCGTATTTTTCCTAAGTCTGCAACATTTTCTAGCTCTATTCATCATGTCATATCTCTGCATCCGTAGCTCCGTTTTGGGCGTGCCATATACCAAAATGTTCGTTAGGATGTGCTCTTCATTTTGTTTCATTGCATCATGCTTGTTTGTGTCCATATTGATGCCTAAAATGTTGTTGCAAGAGTGCTACAAAATGTTAGTTCCTGATTCTTATCAGATTATGAGCATTTGTCATTTTTGCCATGATTAATGTGTGCTGCATATGAGCATGAGCTCTACATGTGTTTTGGGCTATGCCATGCCATCTTTACAGGGGTGTATGCCATGTATTTTTGTGATCAATGTGCTGACCAGCACAAGCATGCAAACTATCTCTTGTGATGTTGTTGATTTCAGGGACTTAGAATTCTACTGTCATTTCCCTGATGTTATTTTTGTGCCATGTATTCATGTTGCTACAGAGATATCCATGCCTCTTTTGAGTATGTTCAGTAAGGATGATTTGGGCATATGGTTGTGCTCTATCCATCCATGTCTTTGTTTGCATTTATGGAGTACCCTAGCATGAATCAATCTTGCTCTACTTTTGCTATAAAATGTTCCTTGCAGATTGTTTACGTGTTAATCAAGTTTGCCAAGGTTGTTGTAGTTGATCCATGCATGCTATGAGATTGTTCTTGCCATGTTTAGCTTCTTGATCATGTCTTCTTGCTAGGTGTATGCTTATTTTGTCATGCATTGCCTTGTGGTGAGTGCATCGAGCTCGCAAACGTGCCTTCATAACTCTGTTTTTGCCATGTCCAGTTTTCTGCTAAGTCTGAATCTGTTAACGAAACTTGCTATGTTTACATGGATGCCATCATGTTTTTTGTACCCTTTTGGCTTATGGTCAGTAAGGGACTTTCGTTATATGCTTTGAGTACTTTCATTCCATACCTTGTGTTTCTATGTTTTGATCCTGTAGCATGTTGTTATCTTGCTCTAAACATTGCTTCCTGATGTTAAATCCTGACATGTTAATATTTTTCACTAAGTCTGTGGTGTTGTTATCTTTTGCACTTTTGCCATGCTTGTTTGAACCTGCTATTGTGTGATTTAGCCGTAGCTCAGTGTTCATATTTTGTCAAGAATCTTGAGTAGATCACTGCCATGTGCTTTGTTGCTATGTTGGATTGCCATATCTTAGTTTCTTGTTGCATTCTAGATGTCATCGTGATGTTAATCGCAGAATTGTGCCATTCTTGTTTTACTTGCCATTTGCAAACCGTGCATCTGATTCCGGTGATCTTTATATCGATTTCGACCGAAATCAACTCATCTTTCCAGCGGAAATCTTGGTTTAGCAAGTTGAGGCCTGGTTCAATCTTTTCCTTCCGGAGCACGCATATGCATTGCATATCACATCCCGCGTATCATGTCATGTTTTGCATCATGTTGCTTGCGCATTGCACCGTGGTTGATTATGGTCTCCTTTGCTTGTGTTCTTGCCTTGGGTAGAGCCGGGAGACAAGTATGTGATCGAGGAACCCGTTGAGTACGCTTATGAGGATCAAGCTTACGTTAACTCGAAGAACTTTGCAGGCAAGAGGACCATACCCTCGAAATCACTTGTATCTTTGCTTGCTAGTTGCTCGCTCTATTGCTATGCCGCGATACCTACCACTTGCTATATCATGCCTCCCACATTGCCATGTCAAACCTCTAACCCACCTTGTCCTAGCAAACCGTTGTTTGGCTATGCTACCGCTTTGCTCAACCCCTCTTATAGCGTTGCTAGTTGCACGTGAAGATTGGAGTTTGTTCCTTGTTGGAACATGTTTATTGTTGGGATATCACTATTATATCTTGTTTACTTTAATGCGCCTATATACTTGGTAAAGGGTGGAAGGCTTGGCCTTATGCCTGGTGTTTTGTTCCACTCTTGCCGCCTTAGTTTCCGTCATACCGGTGTTATGTTCCTTGATTTTGCATTCCTTACGCGGTTGGGTAATAATGGGAACCCCTTGACAGTTCGCTTTGAATAAAACTCCTCCAGCAAGGCTCAACCTTGGTTTTACCATTTGCCACCTAAGCCTTTTCCCTTGGGTTCCGTGGACTCAAGGGTCATCTTTATTTTAACCCCCCCCCTGTGAGTGTTGGTCCGGTCCGAGCTGCCTGCGGGGCCACCTCGGGGAAACTTGAGGTTTGGTTTTACTTGTAGCTAGTCTCATCCGATGTTGCCCAGAGAACAAGATACGTGCGACTCCTATCGGGGTTCGTTGGGACATCGGGTGGCTTTGCTGGTCTTGTTTTACCATTGTCTAAATGTCTTGTAACTGGGATTCTGAGTCTGATCGGGCCATCCTGGGAGAAGGAATATCCTTCGTTGACCGTGAGAGCTTGTGATGGGCTAAGTTGGGACACCCCTGCAGGGATTTGAACTTTTGAAAGCCGTGCCCGCAGTTATGGGCAGATGGGAATTTGTTAATATCCGGTTGTAGAAAACCTGACACTTAACTTAATTAAAATGAATCAACAGCGTGTGTAGCCGTGATGGTCTCTTTTCGGCGGAGTCCGGGAAGAGAACACGGTCTCGTGTTATGCTTGAACATAAGTAGTTCTAGGATCACTTCTTGATCACTTCTAGTTCATGACCGTGCTTTGCCCTCTTCTCACTCTCATTTGTGTACGTTAGCCACCATATATGCTAGTACTTGTTGCAGCTCCACCTCACTACCTTTGCCTACCCATAAGCTTAAATAGTCTTGATCGCGAGGGTTTGAGATTGCTGAGTCCCCGTGACTCACAGATTACTTCAAAAACCAGATGCAGGTGCTGACGATGCCATTCTAGGGGATGCGACCGAACTCAAGTGGGAGTTCGACGAGGATTCATGACATTACTATGTTTCCTTTCCAGACGATCAGTAGTGGAGCCCAGTTGGGGCGATCGGGGATCTATGCATTTGGGGTTGTCTTTATTTTGGTTCCGTAGTCGGATCTTGATTGTATTTTGGTTGATGTAATGCTATATTTATGTATTGTGTGAAGTGGCGATTGTAAGCCAACTCTGTATCTCTTTCTTATTCAGTACATGGGATGTGTAAAGATTACCCCTCTTGCGACATGCCTACAATGCGGTTATGCCTCTAAGTCGTGCTCCGACACGTGTGAGATATAGTCGCATCATGGGTGTTACAAACAATCCACAAATTTGTTCCACATATATCAAGTGCATATCAAGATGTTCGGTTCCATCTCTTGCATACGGATTAGCTAGCAGTTGTTCTATCATACCAGAAGAATTTCATATTCAATATTTTCAGTAGGTGCACTAGGTTGAGGTTTAGCTAATTGTGGTTCCGGACGAGGTGAATATACCCCAAACAAACCCTCAAAGGATTATTTTCCATAGTAACAAGTGACAATAAATTTCAGCACACTATATAAATGTTTCATTACCAAATTCCACTTACCAAAGGCGCTTCACTCCCCGGCAACAGTGCCAGAAAATAGCCTTGATGACCCACAAGTATAGGGGATCAATTTTAGCTCTTTTTGATAAGTAAGAGTGTCGAACCCAACGAGGAGCAGAAGGAAATGATAAGTGGTTTTCAGCAAGGTAATGTCTGCAAGTGCTGAAATTGTAAGTAGCGGAGTAGTTTGGTAGCAATATAATTTGTAACGAGCAAGTAAAGGTAGTAGTAACAAAAGTGCAGTAAGGTAGCCCAATCCTTTTGAGGCAAAGGACAGGCCAAAACGGTCTCTTATGATAAGCAAAGCGTTCTTGAGGGTACACGGGAATTTTATCTAGTCACTTTCATCATGTTGGCTTAATGCGTGTTCGGTACTTTAATAATTTAATATGTGGGTGGACCGGTGCTTAGGTGATGTTCTTACTTGAACAAACCTCCTACTTATGATTAACCCTCCCGCAAGCATCCCCAACTATGAGAAAAGTATTAAGAATAAATTCTAACCATAGCATCAAACTTTCGGATCCAATCAGTCCCTTACGGAATAGCGCATAAACTGGGTTTAAGCTTCTGTCACTCTTGCAACCCATCATCTAATTGCTAATCCACAATGCATTCCCTTAGGCCCAAATATGGTGAAGTGTCATGTAGTCTATGTTCACATGACACCACTAAGGGAATCACAACATACATACTAACAAAATATCAAACATATATCAAGTTCACATGATTACTTGCAACATGATTTCTCCCGTGACCTCAAGAACAAAATTAACTACTCACAAATGATAAACATGCTCATGATCATAGGGGTATTAAATAGCATGTTGGATCTGAACATATAATCTTCCATCAAATAAACCATATAGTAATCACCTACAAGATGTAATCAACACTACTAGTCACCCACAAGCACCAATCTATAGTACCGGTAACAAGATTGAACACAAGAGATGAACTAGGGTTTGAGAGGAGATGGTGATGTTGAAGATATTATGGAGATTGCCCTCCCAAAGATGGGATAGTTGTTGGTGATGATGATGACGATGATTTCCCCCTCCGGGAGGGAAGTTCCCCCGGCGGAATCGCTCCACCAGAGGGCAAAAGTGCTCCTGCCCATGTTCCGCCTCGAGAGCGATGATCCATCCTAAAAGTCCTCTCTTTATTTTTTTTCTAGGTCAAAATGACTTATATACCAGAAGATGGGCATCGAAGGTGGGCCGAGGAGAGCACAACCCACCAGGGCGCGCCTGGGCTCCCTGGTGCGCCCAGGTGGGTTGTGCCCACCTGGTGGGCCCCCTCTAGTAGTTATTTGCTCCAATAATTCTTAAATATTCCATAAAAAATCCTCGTGAAGTTTTAGCTCTTTTGGAGTTGTGCAGAATAGGTAGCCTGACGTAGCTTTTTTAGGTCCAGATTTCCAGCTGCCGGAATTCTCCCTCTTGGTGTATACCTTGCATATTATGAGAGAAAAGGCATTGGAATTACTCCGAAAAGCTTTATTATGGATAAAGACATTATAAATAACAGTAAGAAAAAATGATGCAAAATGGACGTATCAGAATTTCATCAGTGGGATAAAAACATTCTCGAAATGGGGTGAAAGTTGGCGTGCGGCCTTGTTATGTTGTAGGTAGACCGCCTGCCAAATTTCATCGCATTTGGAGTCCGTTTGATGCCCCAACGGATAACCATAGCGGCAATTTAGCCAGGTTTTTTTGTCAGACGTTTTCGGTCTCCGGAAACTGTTTTCGGGCTGCATTCCTCCTCTCTCCTCTCAGCCCAACCCTCCTACACAGCCCACTGAGGACCAACCTACCCACCCTTGCGTCCGGAACCATCCAATCGAGATCGGAGGGCTCCAAAACACCCCTAAACTCAAACCCTAGCCACCCTGCCTATAAATGGACACATCCTCGTCCATTTTCGGAAACCTAACCCCCTTAGCCTCCTCCCACCCCCTACAGCCGCCTCGCCATCGATTTACGCGCCTGCCCGCTTCCCCGCCGCCACTTGCCATGCCGCCAGCCACCGCGTCCCGCCTAATCAGGGTGCGACATGTCACTTGCGCCCCGCTCTCGACCAACCGTGCGCGGCCACATCGCCTCCCCAGTGCCTCACTTTGTCGCGGCCCGCCTGGCCCGCGCACGGCCCGCCCTGGGACAGATCTGGGCCCGAAGCGCCTGCGCGAGCCCGGCTCCTCGCTCCTCCCGCTCGACCCCGATGGGATCAGGAGCGCTCGCCTCCAACCCCGTCGGCACGCATCGCCTTGCCCGGCCATCGAGCTATCCCGCCTCCGACGTCCCGCGCCACCAGGACCTCATCGCCGTCGCCACTCAACGCACGCAGCCACCATGGCGCCCGCGCCACACGCCGCTCCTATCGGATTCGCCGCCGCCATGGAGCTCCTCTTCGCCCGCGGGCTCTGTCCACCACCGCTGTTGCCCGGATCCGGCACCGGCCGGCCGGATCTGCCCGTCCTCATCGCCCCTGACCTCCGCCTCTCGCCGCTCTATCCATCGTCGCCATCGGCCGCCGTTGCCCTTGCCTCCCTTGATCTAGTCGGGATCGAGGAGGAGGATGACGACTACGCGTGGGCCTCCCCCTCCCCAAGGCCCATCCTGCCACACCGGCGGCTCAGTCCACCTCCTCGCCGGCCTGCCCGACCTCCTCCTCGACTGGGCTTGGCCCATGGTCAGCAGCCCCTCTAAGCCCCGCCCCGTGGGCATCTTAGTTCTCTGACGCTCAATGTTCTTAATTTTCAGCTAAGTCCTTTTCTGAAACAGCATCATTTGTGCAATTTGTGGAACCTATAACTTTGTGCATATTGATCCTATAGTGATGCGTCATATATGCGTATGTTCATCTATAAATGCTCTACATGGTGGTTGCATTTGCATTCCTATTACTGTTCATATTGATGCCTTAATCCTTGTTCCAAAAGTGCTAAATGATATAATTTGCTGGAAATTGTCATAACATGCCTATTTGTCTTTTTCATAGCATTTTGTGTGATTTTATTTTGAGCATCATGCCAACATGTTTTAGGAGCATATTCATGCCATCTTTACAGTGGTGCTATCCATGTATTTTGATGTGCCTTGTGGTGACTAGCACAAGCATGCAAAGTAGGGTTCTTGCTGTTGCTCATTTCAGTGACTTGATGGTTTCTGTTAAGTGTGAATCTGCTACATTATGTTGCCATGTTAAGTTGATGCTATAAGTGAATACATGCATAATCTGGAGATGACCAGTAAGGATGTTTTGTAGATCTTATTATGCTATATCCATCCATGCCCTTGTTTGCAATTATGGCCTGCCGTAGCTTATCATTACCATGCCCTGAAGTTGCTAAATAATGTTTCTGTCAGCCTGTTATTAGTAAATTCAGTTTTTCCATGTGAATAGCTAGTATTGTATGAATCCTATGGCCATGTTCTTGCCATGAGTAGCTGCACAAATATGCCTTCTTGCTGTTGGGTACATTAACTTTCCATGATATGCTTTATGTTGAGTTAACCAAACTTACAAACATGTCTACCTGTGTCTGTTTCTGTCATGTTCACTAAATTCTACTAAGTCTGTGAATTTGTTATCATTTGCATTTTTGCCATGATATTTTGCGCATGTTCTAGTGGTTTCTAGCAGTAGTTCAGTGATCATGTTTTGTAGTGCTCTACCTATACATTCTTTCCATGCCCTTTTATGCCATTGAATGTTCCCGTACTTTTGTTGTCTCAAAGTATGCATCATGAATCTGTTTTTAGCCTTACTCTGTTTTTCACCAAGTCTAAGAATCTGTTATAACTTGCAATATTCTCTTGATGAATGAAATTGATCTAGAGATTATATGGAGATGCTTAGTAATCATGTTTTGCCATGTTTAACCTGTAATTTAATGCCATGCTTTTGCTTGTTATGTTCTTGCTCTGTAGCCTCATTGTTTCATGCCTCCAACATGTCAACATGTTATTCCTGCTCACACGTAAGCCCAGTTTTTGACTAAGTCATAATTTGTGTTATAAAGTGGCTTTGTTGCATTGATCATGTTGGTTTAATCTTGATGCCTATGAACCTCAACCTTGATGATAATTGAAGCATGTAATCTTTACTTTAAGCGCATATCATGTGTGTGCCTATCTTGTTCTTGTAGCATGTTGTTATGATGCTTGTAAGATGCCTAGTTGTTGTTTTGGACAGCTTGTCCTTTAAACTTGTATTAAGTCTATGTGTTGAACTGTGGCTCCGTTTGGAGCATGCTCTGCATTAAACTTGATTGGTTTTGCATGTAGTCTCATCATGCCATGGTGCATCCATGTTTTGGAGTGCTTGTGATTGTGCTTTGCTTGCATTTGCATCAATGCCATGTTTAACTTGTTTTGCTCATATCTTCTAGGCCATAACTCTGAATTAATTGAACCTTATATGTAACTTGACTAGAAAGACGTGTAGATCATCTTGGTGCACCTTAAATTGTTGTTTAACAACTTTAACATAATGTGTTATTCAGATCTGGACCAATTTCGGAATTTGCATATGGGGACTTACCGGAATTGTTGTATGTTGATGCCGGCCTCATTTAAACTTGCTTTGATGTGTTGCTCTTGTATGCATCATCTCTTGCCATGAGTAGCATCATGTAGCCTTGTCATGCATCATACTTGGATGAGCATCATGCCATGTTATGTGTTCTGTGTTTACCGTGTTGTTTGCTTCTTTACGGTTGTGTTTGTTCTCGATAGTTCCTGTTTCGTTGCGATTGTGAAGAGTCATTCGGCTACGTTGGTTCGTCTTCTTCATGGACTCGTTCTTCTTCCTAGCAGGATTTCAGACAAGATGACCATCACCTTGGATCTCACTACTATCTTTGCTATGCTAGTTGTCTCGATGCTATCGCTATGTCACGCTACCTGCCACTTGTTTATCAAGCCTCCCAAATTGCCATGACGACCTCTAACCTTTTTCACCATCCTAGCAAACCGTTGTTTGGCTATGTTACCGCTTTGCTCAGCCCCTGTTATAGCGTTGCTAGTTGCAGGTTGCTCCATGTTGGGACATGGATATCATGAGATATCACAATATCTCTTATTTAATTAATGCACATATATACTTGGTAATGGGTGGAAGGCTCGACCTTTTGCCTGGTGTTTCGTTCCACTCATGCCGCCCTAGTTTCCGTCATACCGATGTTATGTTTCTTGATTTTGCGTCCCTAACATGATGAGGGTTTATGGGCTCCTCTTGACAGTTCGCTTTGAATAAAAAATTTCCAGCAAGGTCCAACTTTGGTTTTTACCATTTGCCTAATAACAACTAAAACTTGCATAGGGTCCGGCTAGCACCCGCGACTCTTAATCAACCCGCGGGCCAGTGCTCCTCATGAGTGTTGTTCTAAACCTGTCAACCGCCGGTGACCGCCAGGGGCAACTCTGGATTTGGCCTACTGGAAGTTTGGACAATCCGATCGTGGCCTAAGACGAGGTACGCGCGGCTACTATCAGGGTGTCAGCATGTAGGGAGGTCTTGCTGGACTTGTTTTACCATTGTCAAAATGTCTTGTGCACCGGGATTCCAAGTCTGGTCGGAGGGTCCTGAGATGGAGGATTGTCTTTGCGGATCATGAGCTTATCATGGGCTAAGTTGGGACACCCCTGCAGGGTTTAAACTTTCGAGAGTCGTGCCCGCGGTTATGTGGCAGATGAGAGTTTTTAATATCCGGTTGTAGAGAAATTGACACCAGATTCAAAGTAAAATACACCAACCGCATGTGTAATCGTGACTATCTCGTTTCTAGTGAGTCGAGAAGAGAACACGGTGGGGTTATGTTTGAACGTAAGTAGTTCAGGATCACTTCTTGATCATTACTAGTTTGCGACCGTTTGCGTAGTTTCTCATCTTACTCTTGTACTCGTAAGATAGCCACCATACAATGCTTAGTCGCTTGCTGCAACCTCACCACTTAACCATTCCACACCCATTAAGCTTTGCTAGACTTGATACCCATGGTAATGGGATTGCTGAGTCCTCGTGGCTCACAATTTACTACACCAACGGTTGCAGGTACAGGTAATGTGATGATCATGACATGAGAGCGATGTTTACTTATTTTGGAGTTCTTCTTCTCCTTCGTTTGAGTTTTTGTTTGTGTTTCATCCGTTGTCGGATGTTGTTCTCATGTATGACATTTGATGTATTCTTTTGGCATTTGTATGCCCTTTGTACGTATCCCCAACTATTATGTAATGGTACAATGTAATGATATCCACCTTGCAAAGCATTTTAATATGCGGCTCTATCCTTGATGGGACCTTCGAGTTCCTCTCGGATAGGATCGCATATTGGGTGTGACCCTTATATCCTTTTTTCCTTTTTCTTTTGAGAAGTAAACCCTTGTACTTAGTATAATGGCTGGTACCGACGCACGTGCATTTACCTGTAACCTAGAGTCAACCAAAATTGTGATGGAAAAAACTGATACTCCTTCCATTTCAAAATAAATAAAGGTCTATGATTGTCGTAAGTTATTTTATAAAAGTTTGAACAAGTCTATCAAAAATTCCGTAAAGATCTATAATATGAAATATATATAGGACGGTGATATTTGGCACATGTGTGTCATATAAGCAAAACTACCACACCTCTACTTCCTTCACTTTCAATACATGCATACATTAGCATTCTTTCTGCTTTCACATGCATTTCTCCTTTTAATTATATGCATACATTAGAGGACAAAAAAGTTGATGTCATTCTAGATTCTCTTTATCCCAAAAATTTAAAATGTTTTGTAGCTCAAACCACTGCTCCGATGTAAAAACCATTTTTACATGAAAGAATCGTCGTGATGAGATTTTCGAAACTAGATCCCATGTTGGCATGTTCCAATGACTTTTTTTCAGCCAAAATTTATCATGCCTAGGCTACATAAGTTACCATGCCCATTGTATGCAAGTTACCGTGTTATTTCCACATGAGTTATCGAAGGCATAAAAAAGGTCCACCGACCCTGCAGTTCACATATTACCATGCTTTATTCATATAAGTTATTGGGCTTGCAGATCTTATATTACCATGTTGTTTTTTTTGTCTGTGGTTCATATATTACCATGATGTTTTCATATAAGTTACCGCGGGGAGGGGGGGGGTATGTTTCTAACATTTTTTCCGCTTGAAAAAGGTTACCATGGTGTTTGTACATAGGTATGTGATGCGTATGTAACCATGCTATTTACACAAAATTTACGGGGGTATGTTTTCAACAATTTCTCAACCAAGTCAAATATTACCATGGTATTTGTACGTAAGTCATCAGGTATGCGATGGGTATATTACTATGCTATTTACACAATTACCGGAGGTATTTTTCAACATTTTTTTCTCCAGATCAAATTTACCGCGGTGTTTGGATCTAAATTATCAAGGTTGTGGTGCGTAATTTCTATGCTATTTACATACAAAAAGTTACCATGTGTATTTTTCGACCACTTTTTACTACTCTTCCCCAAATCAAGACTATTACCGTGCTATTTACACATGAGTTCGCGAGGTATATTTTCAACAACTTCATTCACTCAAATCAAACTTATCATGGTATTTGTACGTAAGTTATCGAGTTTTGCAGTTCATATATAACCGTGCTATTTTCACTTAAGTTATCGCTGGTATATTTTTCGACAACTTTTTTGCCCTTTAGTCAAAGTTACCGTGGTGTTTGTACGTAAGTTATCTAGTATACGACTTGTATATTACCGTTCTATTTTCATGTAAGTTATCGGGGTATATTTTTCAACAATTTTCCCCTCTTTGAACAAAGTTACCATGGTGTTTGCACCCAAGTTATCAAGTTGGTGTTTCCTATTTTACCAAGCTATTCACACAGAAGTTACCAGTAGTACATTTGTCAATAACATTTTTCCCTTGGTCAATGTTACTATGATGTTTGTATGTAAATTATCATGTACATGGTTCATATATTATCATGTTATTTTCAAGTAAAGTAATTGGGGTATATTTTTTAATAACTCCCCTCCTTGTTTATTTTTATCGCGGTGTTTCTACTTAAGTTATCATGTTTACAGAATGTATATTACCATAGTATTTACAAAAAAAGTTACCGGGGTTATGTTTTTCAACAACTTTTTTGCCAGACCAAAAGCTACCACGGTGTTTGGATGTAAATTATCAGTTATGCAGTACTTATATTACCGTGTTATTTATACAAAAATTACTAGGGTACATTTTCAATAACTCCCTCCACCCTCCGTTGTTAAAGTTACCATGATGTTTATCTGTAAGTTATAAAGTCTGCAGAGCGTAAATTATTATGTTATTTACACATAAGTTAGTGGCGTTATCTTTTTCAATAAAAAAATTCCGGGCCAAAGTTACCGTGGGATTTGTGTTTAAGTGATCGGATCTGCGGTACATATATTACCATGCTATTTAAACATAAAAAAAGTTCTCAATTAAGAACCATACACAAAATGTTATCACGGTGTTTCTACGTAAGTTATCAAATTTGTAATGCATAAATTACCATGTGAAAAGTGAACACCCCTTAATCACCTAATTGTTTTTTGATTTTTTCTTTCAGTTATTACGGTGTCAACCACAAAAATGGAAAAAGAGTAGTCAATCTTTCAAAAATAGGAAACAAAAATTACGGTGTGATTGAAAAAAAAAATCTTCACACTAGGAAATAGCATCAATTTTCATCCACACGATGAAAATTAATCTCAACTCCAAACTGGTACCAATATTGCATTGTATCTAGCCAAGGAACAACTAAGTCCCCCACCACACAAGACAGACACAACAATCCTTAATATTATTTGTCCTATCTGGACCGAGATCCAATGACTTGCCTCTAGCAAGTTGTGTTGTAACATGCCCTCTTTTATCTGCCATCCAATACAGATCCAATGCACGAGATTGTTCGAAAATAAAATAGCGCACACTTGCGGACTTAGCAGAAGCAAGAAAAAACCCGCAACATGGGACTTGAACGTCTCCTGTCTGACTTTTACAAGTGCTAGTATTGGAATAACAAACAACAGCAAAGCACTAGAATATTTCAAATTGCAGATTTTCACAACACACTTGCACGCTTAATAGCAAGAAACAGCACCATCCAAGCATTAGACCCGCTTTAAAGTGCAGATTGTGTACAACATAACAGCAACAGCAAAGGACTGGAACTTATCCAAATTGCATTTTTAAAGCCTCACTTACACGCTTAACAAGAACACAAGAAACAATTTATAACACTGGAATTCTAGCACATAACAGCAGCAAAAAAGCATCGGAACCTCTCCAAAATTGAATATTTTTGTAGTACTTAAGACTGAAATTCTAGCACATAACATTAGAAATGTGTAGAACTAACATGGTTTTTTTGTACCAACAAGTGGTACAACTGAACAATAAATTGAAGTACTGAATATACCAGACTAGTCTAATTGTACACTTTATAAGTTTGTTGCAGCACCAGATATGAATAGCCTACAATTTCTTGTAAGAAATGAACAAAAGAGTTGCAAAGAAGCAACAACAGTGTAACGCCCCAAGACCGTTGCGTCAGGTTTCTTCCAGTTATTCGGTGTTGTTGCCTTGTCTTTCGCTTGCGTGTTGCATCTTACCATGTCATCATCCGCATTGCATCATCATGTTTTCAAAACTTGCATCCGTTCGGGTTCCCCCAGTTCCGTCCGTTGTCCGTTCTGAGCCCAGACACACTTGCACGCGCCCGCGGCACCTCCAAAATAATATTTTATATGTGGCATAAAAATGTTCTCAGAACGGGATGAAAGTTGGCGTGCGGTGTTGCTATGTTGTTAGTAGGTTGCCCGCCAAGTTTCATCGCATTCGGAGTCCGTTTGACGCCCCAACGGTTAACTATAGCGGCATTATAGCCGGGCTAACCTCGGACGTTTTCGGTCTTCGGAAACAGTCGCCGGACTGCATTCCTCCCCTTTCCTCGTAGACCACCTCCTCTCTACGCAGCCCACTATCCCCACCGGCAGCCCACCTACCCCTTCTCGCGTTCGGAGTCGTCCGATGGTGATCGCACGGTCCGAAAATGGACTAAAACCCCCCTCTCCTAGCCCTCTGCCTATAAATGGACGGCCTCCCCCATCCATTTATGTCAAAACCCTAGCCTCCCTCGTTTTCCGCGCCGCCCAACTACCAGCCGCCAGCCTCCTCCGACCTTCCCCTCGGATCCGCCGCCGGCCACCTCATCCCTGCCACTTGGCGCGTAGCCATTGGCTGCGCGGCCACCCTGCACCGCCCGTGGCCAATCGGGCGAGGCCACGTCGCCCCCTTAGCCTCCACAACCGCCGCGGCCCTGGGACCCCATCTGGAGCCCGCCCCGAGCCCATCCAGGGCCCGAGCCGGCTCCGCCCTCGCCTCCGAGCTCCCCGTGCGGGAGAGCTCCCGATATAGCGTGTCCCCGCCGCCTCTCGACTCCGCCGCCGTGCCGAAGCACCGTCGCCACCGGCGACCACCTCCACCTCCAGGCCAGACCGCCCCTCGACTCTCTTCCCATCCTCCTCCATTTTCCTCTCTCTCTCTCTGATCTCAAGCTCTCTCTCTCTCCTGCAGGTCCCGCGCCGCGCCGCTCCTAGCTCGCCGTGGCCCACCACCGCGGCCAGATCCGACTGAGATCCACCGGATCCGGCCACCCATGCCCCATTCCCGGCTTCCTCCGCTCGCCGGAGTCACGCCGGTGCCGCCGCCCACCTGTCACCGCCGCCGCTGCTTTCCCGTGCATGAGGAGGACGAGCGCCCAGCTCGCAAACCTCCCCGGCCGCTCACGCGCACATGGGCCGCGTGGGTCCTGCTAACCGGCCCAGCCACCCAAGCCCAGCGTTGGCCCGTCTGCCTCGTCTCTCCTTCGACTCGGCCAAGGCCATGGTGAGGACAACCTCCCTATTCCCTGCCCAGTGCGCAGTTTAGTTATTCGGCGCCCAATGGACTGTTTCAGATTTGGCCCGGGTATGTTTTTTTTGCATCTACGAATTTGTTAATTATTCCAGAGACAACAGTTTTGCAGTTTAGCCCCTAAACTTCATGCATATCATATCTCACAAACCGTGCATCGTATGTAAAAACTTTATATATGTAAAATGCTTGGTTTTTCATCTAGTTTCATAATATCCAGCTTTCTTGCTTGTTAAAAAAGTTTAAAATGTTGTTTGTGTTTATTTTGCTAAATGCCATGCTAAAATGATTTAATTCATAACTAAATAACTGTAGCTCCAAATTTAATAAACTTTATATGTAAATGGGGTGGAAAATGCCTAGTTTAACATGGTAGCACTACTTTGCATGTTAAACAACTCTAAAATATGCTTTAGGACAGAACAGTACCAAATCTAATATATGCTCATGAGGATTGTTTCGGACTTGTTGCTTGTTGTTCCGGCCTCATTTAAACTTGCCTAGATACGTAGTTTTCATTTGCTTCACCCCTTGCCATGTTTAAGAACATTTAATATTGATGGGTACCTAAACGAGAGAGAACTAAATAAGTCATGTGGTGTTTCGTCAATATGCAACTCGTTGCATATTGAGCTCCACTTAATTTGTAGTATTGTTTGTGCACTTTGCCATGCCATGCATCATTAAACTGGACATGCATCAATACTTGGTTGTGCATCATGCCATGATTATGTGATGGTTGTTTACTATGTTGATTGCTTCTTTTCGGGTTGCTTCTCTCGTTAGCTTCCGTTTCGTTCTGGAGTTGTGAGGATCCGTTCGACTACGTCTGTTTGTCTTCTTCATGGACTCGTTCTTCTTCCTTGCGGGATTTTAGGCAAGATGACCATACCCTCGAAATCACTTCTATCTTTGCTTGCTAGTTGTTCGCTCTACCGCTATGTCGCGCAACCTACCACTTGTTATAACATGCCTCCTATATTACCGCTTCTGCTTAGCCCCTCTTATAGCGTTGTTAGTTGCAGGTGAAGTTGAAGTTTTTTCCATGTTTAGAACATGGATATGTTGGGATATCACAATATCTATTATTTTAATTAATGCATCTATATACTTGGTAAAGGGTGGAAGGCTCGGCTTTATGCCTGGTGTTTTGTTCCACTCTTGCCGCCCTAGTTTCTGTCATACCGGTGTTATGTTCTTTGATTTTGCGTTCCTTATGCGGTTGGGTGTTATGGGAACCCCTTGACAGTTCACCTTAAATAAAACTCCTCCAGCAAGGCCCAACCTTGGTTTTACATTTGCCTAACAACCTATAACTTTCCCTTGGGTTTTCGCGAGCCCAAGGGTCATCTTTATTTTAACCCCCCCCCCCGGCCAGTGCTTCTCTAAGTGTTGGTCCGAGCTGGGCGTTGTCCGACGCCCCTTGGGAAACCAGGGTCTATGCCAACCCGACGTCTTGCCCATCCGGTGTGCCCTGACAACGAGATATGTGCAGCTCCTATCGGGATTTGTCGGCACATTCGGGCAGTCTTCCTGGTCTTGTTTTACCATTGTCGAAATGTCTTGTAACCGGGATTCCGAGACTGATTGGGTCTTTTCGGGAGAAGGAATATCCTTCGTTGATCGTGAGAGCTTGTGATGGGCTAAGTTGGGACACCCCTGCAGGGTTTAAACTTTCGAGAGCCATGCCCGCGGTTATGTGGCAGATGGGAATTTGCTAATATTCGGTTGTAGAGAACTTGACACTTAACTTAATTAAAATGCATCAACCGCGTGTGTAGCCGTGATGGTCTCTTTTTGGCGGAGTCCGGGGTGAACACGGTTCTTGTGTTATGCTTGAACGTAAGTAGTTTTAGGATCAGTTCTAGCTTCTCGACCGTTCCGTTGCTTCTCTTCTCGCTCTCTTTTGCGTATGTTAGCCATCATATTTGCTTAGTGCTTGCTGCAGCTCCACCTCATTACCCTATCCTACCTATAAGTTTAAATAGTCTTGATCTTGCGGGTGTGAGATTGCTGAGTCCTCGTGACTCACAGATACTTCCAAACAGTTGCAGGTGCCGATGATACCAGTGCAGGTGACGCAACCGAGCTTAAGTGGGAGCTCGATGAAGATCTTGGTCGTTGTTATTTGTCTTTTCCGGTTGATCAGTAGTGGAGCCCAATTGGGAAGATCGGGGATCTACCATTTGGGGTTGTTTTCTTTTATTTTGGTTCCGTAGTAGGATCTTGATTGCATTCTGGATGATGTATGTTTAACTTGTATTTGTGTGAAGTGGCGATTGTAAGCCAACTCTTTATCCCTTTCTTATTCAGTACATGGGACTGTGTGAAGATTACCCCTCTTACAACAAACCTACCATGCAGCTATGCCTCTAAGTCGTGCCCCGACACCTGGAAGATATAGCCGCATTGTGGGTGTTACAAACAGTGTTGGCATCTCTTGACAATACATTCCCTTCAGATTTTCTTACGAGACAAGCAAGCAACACAACTGAACTGAATGGGCAAGGGACAACTGAACTGAACGGGCAAGGGACGCACAACACACTCCGGTGATGCGGTGGCGCGGGTCTCGTCCATCCTGTACAGCGACACAGCAGGCTCCTCACTTTGCTAGGATCCAGCAACCTTCGAAACTCCATGTTTTGGTCAATTCAGCTTGTTTACAGCTCCCAACTACATAATTTCTTGGAGCCTCACACCCGTTGGTCTGGCCCGGGAGGAGGTGTTGCAATCATGGGCTTCGAGGATGACGAAGGCAGCGACGGACGCCACGGAGGCGCCAGTGGTCGCGGCCGTTGGGCGGAGGGGGTCCAGTGGATGGGTTGTGTTTTCGGCGGCAACTTGTTCGAATCCATGGGCGGCGCAATGGGAGCTCCCGTGAGCAGAGAGAAAGAGATGATAGAGAGGAAGGAAGGAAGATGAAGGGAAAAGGAGGGAGCAAAGGGCGGTGCTGCGGTTTGGCTTGCCGGCGGCGGCTCGCCGGAGGAGGATGCGGCGAGGCGAGCTCAGACTTGGCGGCAAGGAGGAGGAATCAGAGGAAGACACCGTCGGCTAGGGACTTGGCACGGGGGAGGTATACGAGAGGAAGACTTATGCGTGCGATGCCGATCGAAGGGACACCGAGTGGTGTGGCGGTTTTGCGGAAACGATTACGGTTGCCATATACATATTTCGATATATATAATATAAAAATATATTTCATAATGAACCTAATGATCTTTTTCTTCCAAAAAGCACAATACAAACACAAACGCTTACAACATGCACATACATTTATCCCTATAAATGCAAACATGTACATCTTATTCCTATGAGCATCTCCAAATGCTTGAGTAGATACGTATTGATACTGATAAAGTAACCACGGCCGCTTCGCTGACGACGGAAATGCAAGGCTCTCACTGAAAGAATATTCCGTTTATGAGACACGCATGTGCCA
Source organism: Triticum aestivum (assembly GCF_018294505.1). Classification (NCBI taxonomy): domain Eukaryota; kingdom Viridiplantae; phylum Streptophyta; class Magnoliopsida; order Poales; family Poaceae; genus Triticum; species Triticum aestivum. Next base: position 531,550,533 of record NC_057812.1, read on the forward strand.
AACCAGGGGTTTCATCTCGGATGGGCTAGAGGTACAACCATCCTTTAACCATTCATACAAATTTGATGTTGTAGATGTTAATAACTTTTTATATAGATTTAGTTGAACTTAATGAAGTTTAACTTAAAAAAATAAAACTTTAATTATCTTGAAATGAAGGAAGTAGCAAACAAAGGCTTCCGTGATCTACAAGCTTCCACATGATCTATGCACCCCAGAATAAAGAAAGATCAGCGGTCGAAGGTCTCCTGCCACACAAGATCTCTCATTTGTCACCACACACGAGTTATATACGTGTAAAAAAGCCAGGACGAGTTGCCTCTACCAAGCAGCGAGCCAGGGACAGTGTATTTCGAATAGCTTATGCACGTATCATACAGGTGTCAGCAAGTGACATCCCTGATCGTAGAAAACTGGCCTATGGACGTATAACTACATGGTTTTGACTTTTGGCGCATAAAAAATGCATCTGGAAGTAAAGAATTATGGTGAGATCTAACGCAGAAGGTTCCGTCTCAGTTTCTAACTTTCGTCCTCCCTCTCAACCCCATCTTTGTTCCCCGTTTTCCTTTTTTCGCCATCATTTCTCTTGAAAAGCCAGCCCAACTGCCCCACGTCTTATTGGCTAACCAAATAAATTCATGTTCTGTTTGGCAAATCAATAAATGCTGATTATTGTTTAAAAAATATTGGCTCAACTGTCCCACCTGAAGTATATTTGTGATATGTAATCACATTGACAACAAAATGGTAGGTAAATCAGGATGATTACACACAAAATATTTACCAGGCTCCATGGAAAAAATAAATATATTGTATTACTAGGCTAACTGTTGATCAATATCAATCTAATCAAACATCATTAAAGAGAAAGAGTCCAGGCTGCACTTCTGTCTGTGTGTCTGATCGCAAACACAATTTCTGAGGAGCAGGCTAAAGCACATGGTCTAAACGACACCCTGCCGAGTAGTACACTATTCTTTGCTGCCACTCCGACTCTGTAGGCACGTTGATGTCAATGGCTTGGGCTAACCGTTGCTAACTTGCTATTCAATTACAGTAGTGGTGCTAGAACTTGACGTAAACAATCACTTTAGTGCTATAAATTGTGGCATACAGCAAAGTGGTGTAAAAACTAGGCTTCAACATGCAAATACAGTGCTTATCTTGCTTGTATACGGAATCAACGCTGACTAGGCGCGTGGGGCCTGCTGTCAGCCACAGTAGAAGTGGGTGTGTGATTTATTTTTTCCAGAAACACCCTCAAAATATTTAGGAAAAAAACCTGTTGATGTGGGATTTTTTAAAAAATTCTAAGGCCAGTGGGTCCTGCCTGTCGCGAGGGAGTGAAAACTAAACTAAAAAATTTGTCTGCACAATCGAACTAACGATCAGCACCGAGCATGCAAGCCGGCCAGGGGACAAAATTACTGTTCTGACCCTTAAGGCAAACTAAATCCCGATTTGACCTCGTTCCGAAAAAAATTTCGTTTCTGACCTTTTCTGGTGACGCCAAGGTCCCTGGCGTCTGGGTTACGAAGCAGACGCCGGGGTCCCTGGCGTCTGGCCCCTGGCGTCTGCTTTGTAACCCAGACGCCAGGGACCAGGCGGGCAGGCGGGCAGTGCGGGTCAGGGGCCAGACGCCAGGGACCCCGGCGTCTGCTTCGTAACCCAGACGCCAGGGACCTTGGCGTCACCAGAAAAGGTCAGAAACGAATTTTTTTTTGGAACGAGGTCAAATCGGGATTTAGTTTGCCTTAAGGGTCAGAACAGTAATTTTGTCCCCGGCCAGGCAATGCAGCCATCACGCTACGTTGTGTAGCATGGATAAGCCTAAACTAGCTCGGTCGCGGACCACGAGGTTTTTTTCTTTTTCCGAAAAGGGGCTCCTCGGTCTCTGCATCAGAATGATGCATATGGCCATCTTAATAATCAAAAAACCAAAAGGACCAACAAGATTTCAAAGTCTCCAACTGAAAAAAGAAAAAGGCAGCTCACACAGAGCCTAAAAGGCTAGAAACACAAACTAGCCAGGAAAACAACGCCACAACCAGCTGGCTAAACATAGATAGGTAAACTAATTGCCTATCCTATTACATGACCGCCATCCAAACTGGTTGAATATATCCCGAGCTACCATCTCCCAACGGATAGATCCAGTAATCAAATGCTCCCTGGCCTCCATCGAAGTGAGTAGCGACCACGAACGGATCAATGCTGTAGCTCGGAAAATAACCTGCAAAAAATGAATCCGTGATGTTCTGTTAAAAATCAAATCATTTCTGCAATTTCAGATAGTCCACAATAAAGCACAAACTCCAACCCGAATATGTCTTGCTAAGTCAGGCTCAACCCCATTAAGCCATGTCCCAAATAATGTGTTGACAGAATTCGATGGAGTAATATTAAAAGCAATATGGACCGTCCGTCAAATAACTTTGGCCAACGGGCAATCAAAGAATAGATGCTTAATCGTCTCATCCCAATCACAGAAACTACACCTAGTAGGTCCTGTCCAATTACGCTTTATCAAGTTGTCCTTTGTTAAAATAACTTTTTTATGGACAAACCACATAAACACTTTAATTTTTAAAGGAACTTTGACAGCCCAGACAAACTTGAAAGTTGGAATAGAGTTCGAATTAATAATATCAATATACATTGATTTAACTATAAATACTTCAGATCTAGTCAACTTCCAGCGTAATCCATCGCGTTGGTGAGAAAGTTGAACCTCCATTAGTCTACTAACTAGATGGAGTCATTCTTCCCAACGATTGCCCGCTAAGGACCGTCTAAACTGAATATTAAGGGGGATAGATTGAAATACCGTTGCCACAAACACCTCACGGCGTTGAGCAATCCGATATAAAGATGGATATTGAATGGCTAAAGGTGAGTCGCCAAGCCAAATATCCTCCCAGAAACGTGTACTTGCACCGTTTCCAATAACAAACCTCGTCCTATTGAACATTGATTGTTTGACTTTCATTAGTCCTTTCCAGAAAGGCGAATTAGTCGGCCTGACTGTGACCTGGGACAATGTTTTAGTCTGGAGGTACTTGCTGCGGAGGATCTGCGCCCACATGGCCTCAGTCCTAGAGGAAAGCTTCCACAACCACTTACTAAGAAGGCATTTGTTCTTAACTTCAAGATTTTCAATACCAAGACCCCCTTGGTCTTTTGGTCGACAAATGATGTCCCATTTAGCAAGCCGGTATTTTCCTTTAAGTTCATCACCCTGCCAAAAGAAACGTGACCGATAGAAGTCCAGTCTTTTCCTAACACCAACTGGGACCTCAACGAACGATAAGAGGAACATAGGCATACTCGTGAGCACCGAATTAATCAAGATCAAACGGTCTCCGTAAGACATGAGCTTACCCTTCCAGCAGCTCAGTTTCTTCTCAAATCGACCCTCGATGCACTTTCATTCTCTGTTTGTCAGCCTACGATGGTGTATCGGAATACCAAGGTATGAGAAAGGTAAACTCCCCAACTCGCACTCAAACAATTGCCTATAAGACTCCTGTTCGTCTTTGGCTTTACCAAAGCAGAACAACTCACTCTTATGAAAGTTAATCTTTAACTCGGTCAATTGTTCAAAAAGGCATAACACCAGCTTCATATTTCTCGCCTTGGCCAAATCATGCTCCATAAAAATGATTGTATCATCAGCGTATTGAAGGACGGATACACCTCCATCAAGAAGATGAGGTACCAAACCACCCACTTGACCATTCTCCTTAGCCCTTCCTATCAAAATTGCTAACATATCCACCACAATGTTAAACAGGATAGGGGACATCGGATCTCCTTGTCTGAGGCCTTTATGTGTCTGGAAGTAATGACCTATATCGTCATTCACTTTAATTCCCACACTCCCTTTTTGCGTAAAGGATTCGACCTGTCGGCGCCAGGCTTCATCAAAACCTTTCATACGCAATGCCTGTTGGAGGAATGGCCACTTGACCTTATCGTACGCTTTTTCGAAATTCACCTTAAAAATTACTCCATCTAATTTTTTTTGGAGTGGATTTCATGGAGCGTTTCATGAAGAACAACCACCCCTTCAAGGATGTTTCTGTCCGGCATGAAAGCAGTTTGAGATTGTTGTCTCTACAGTTTCTGTTTCTATTAGATCTAAGGCCTGTTCGGCAATCATCCACTCCACAGAAACTAGTCGCTCCACTCCGATCCGCGCAAGAAGCGCTCTCTCGATCAAACTCCTCGTGGAAGGATCGTTCGGCTGGCTCTCCGGCGGAGCGCTGGTCCGGTCTCTGTTTTTTTTAGGATTGACTTAGCGATAGAGATAAGCGAGAAGAGAAAATAGAGTCGTACCGTTTGGTTGGTGTCACTTGGCGGTGGCACTCTCTGTAATTTTGGCCAGCTCCCGATTCTGCTGAAACGGGGAGCGAAGCTTAGGGCATGTACAATGGTTCTATCTTAACAATGCCACGTAGGATAAATGATGAGGTGGAGGTGAGAGAAATCATAAGAGAAGGCTTGTCTTCTCTTAATTAAGAGAAGGCAAGAGATGATCTCTTAGCACAATATGTCTCACCACGTTTTTAGGAATAACTAGTTTTTAAAGATAAGACTAAGAGATGACCCATTGTAGACATGTTTTTTTGTCATGTCTAAATTACATGCAAGATTTAAGATAAGGCTACCTTATCGACCATTGTACATGCCCTTATGCTGCTCCGCAGAATTGCATTGTGGGCCGCTTCGCTCTCGATTGTCAGATTCTAAGAGCTGTTGTGTTCCGCACATCTCCACCCACTTCGGTCGTGGAGTTCGGAGCTAGAGTGTTACCGGACAGACTCCTAGTCTATCTATAGTGCGTCGTGGCCCATGATGCAGCTTCACCGAATATGAAAACCATGTGTCACGGTCAGTTCATGCTCTATAGGCACTCAGCTGTTGATCGCCAGGAATATATATGTGCTAGCGGTGCTACACCTCCGACAATTTTTCATCCAATGCCTGCACGACACTAGCTAATCACTCTTAGATCAAATCCTTACGTGAACAACAAACATTGGATCGTAGTTTCGCACGTAAAACATCGTACGCAAAGCTATTTCGAATATATATAGCATATGTGCATCCTCTTCAATAGTTAACCAACGACATGAGGCGCGGATCTTGTCCAAGAAAACTGGACATGGAGTACAATCACCCATGCCTGCATTGATTAGTGAAAGCCACGCTTACTTACCTTGGGTCGGTGGTAATGTGTGGGTGTAGGCCTCACCCTTCAATTCTGCGCAGCCAGGTTCCACCTCCTGTTGCTGCATGATTGGCGGCACCTGTCTGAACGTCGCAGCCAGCCTCATTTCCACACTGTTTATGTTTGTATCAGCTTTTTGCACGATTGTTTTGCCTCAAGATATGCGGTAGTACAACTATTGGTACCCAAATGATGTGTAGAGGTGCTCATTAGCTTGTTCGAAACGTGTGCTCTCCGCCCTACCACGCCCGGCACACGTCAATCATTGGCAAGAAAGCTTCTCGTCGACATGCTGCTGTAACTTACTCCTACCTAGCTCAAACGTGTGTTATCTGTCTAAATATCACAAATAAATACATCTAGATACATTCATTTCTGCGACGAGTAATTCGAAACGAAGGGAGTACGTTAAAGGCAAATATATTTCTAGCACCAATCACAGGCCTAGGGACTCCCAATTTTGGTTGGACTGCTTAAGCATAAATTATCCAGAATGGTCGATCAAATTTGATACCCAAGAATTTCAGATTAAAAATATCTAGTATTTTTCTTGATTTTACTATCCACATGGGTGCTAGTGGAACCATATTCACCTTTGTATTTGCGGCTTATGCCCAACTACATTGGCCTGCAATGTTTTTTTTAGAAAAGGAGGATGACCCCCGCCCTCTGCAACTGAGAGATGCATGCGGCCACTTTATTGATTATTCTCGAGGACCTTACAAAGTATTACAATAATATGTCTGAATTCGCCATCTTGACAACATATGCCTACTCCTATCCATATGATGACGGGGTGCTAGTTGGGCCAAATACCCAGACCACTCACCTACGCCTATCATCAAAAGCCAGAAGCCCCAGCCAAGCCACATACCGGGTCTAGGGCATAAACTGGTCTGACGCAATCAAATGTGTCGTCGCCGCCATTTTCCACAAGTCCGTCTTCAGAGCAGATATTGAGGCTTCTACCTTGTCAGACCACGCTGCTATCGACGCCACCATGACGCCAGACAACTACCTCCTCCGCGCATCGGGCGCCCAGTCTCCACTGCGCCACACTGCCGAGATCCGCCGTCATCAATGTGTAGGATGAAGCACCGCTCCACCAAAAAAAACCACCCACTGGTCCCTCGTTCCCGTGTACGCCTCCAAAAATGACGCCCCTAAGGAGGAAACGACACCAACGCGCCGCCGTCATCCGATCTACTGATTTACGGTTTCCCCCGGAGGTACCGGATAGAGGTCTGGAGCTTCTCCACGGCGATGCCTTCAAGAAGGTAATGACACAATAGAGTGCCGCCAACGCCAGTCTTGGCATCAAGCCGAGAACGAGGTTTTCACCCGGATCCGCTAGAAGAACCTGCATCAAGCATCGTGTACACGGGTCGCCGCCGATCTGAGCCGCCGCACATCAAGCAGGCCGCATCGGCCAGATCCGATCTGTCCGGAGGGCAAACCACGCATGGCGCCGACCCAACCACCAGACCCTCCATGCCGCCACCACCGATCGGAGGTCAGATGACCCGTCGCCGCATATCCGGCCGTCGTCGCCGAACGCAGCCAAGGCCGTTGCCCGAAGTAGGGCCGGCCGCCGCACCCGCCACCATTGCCGCCCTCGGCCGAGGCGGCCGCCGCGTCGCCGCCGGTCAAGGCAGGCCCGCCACGCCACCAAGGCCAGATCGGCCGTGCCACCAGACACCGCGGGGCTCCGCACCGCCCCCATGGCGCAGGAGAGAGGGGAGGCCCCCGCCGCCGCCGTCAGCCCCCTGGCTATAGGCCGGCGGCGTCCTTCGACGACGGCGGAAGGAGGGATGGACAGACAGGGAGCCCCGGTGGCTGGGGTTGAGATCCCGCCCGAGTCACCCGAGCGGGGGCGACGCGGGGGGCTATGGCTCCTCGTGGGCTGATTAACTGTAATTCTTGATAGCCGATGTGCATCAGCCCTTGGCCTGCAATGTTAAGTAGCCGAACCAATACTGTGAGCATTCTGGAAAAACATCAATTCAAATGGCCGTGTATGGGTTTGAGATCTCCACTGCAGCATTGCAAGCATGAATAATCTCCATTGAGTTCCACAATAATATTTCTGCATCCCAGATTTTCAACCAGTTCTAAACCTTTCTGAATTGCGACCGGCTTCTGCCGTTGGAGAGTTTAGGAGATGATTTAGCCTCCAGGAAGCAACAGCATGGACTACCGTTGCTAACTTGCTACTCAGCCTTAACTAGCTCGCCGACCACGAGGTGTCTCCTCTTTCTTTTTATATCAGATCTACTACTAGTATATATAGGGCATCGTGGCCGACGGCGGAGCTTCACTGAATATTTAACCAAGTGCACAGTCAGTTCATGCTTTATAGACGCTCCGCTGTTGGGCAGGAACGCAGCAGAGTCCACTCTAATCAACCTATGGGAACAATCCAACAACGCATGTGAATCAGCAGAAACTTCGCCGGTAGCTAGACCTAGACGACTAGACATGCATGGACATGTCTACCTTTGATCCATTTCAGATCAACTTCGAACAAGCTAGCATCGACACTAATTCGAGTTGGTATGTATCTGCATCCCCTTGTCAAAAGACGCGGATTTGTCAAAGAAAACTTGGTACCAGCTCGTGAAGAACGAGCTAGCTGGCTGTCGATCGGATCGATAGCTCCAAAATGGGAGCCACCAGTGAGAGATCCCCGCGGATGGTGTAGCTACCAGATGAGTAGGGATGAAAATGGAGTAGAATTTTTTTTACTTTTTTTGAAAAAAAATGAAAACAAAGAGAAAATATGAAAACGGAAATAAAAATTTGCAAAACAAAAGCGAAAATGAAATTGTTTTTGCAGAAACGGAAACAAAAACGGAACGGTATTTTCTGGTTCTGGTGGAACATGCGTGAAAATGAAACTTTTCGTTTCCGTGAATATGAAATTTTAGTTTTGACTATAAACCTAAAGATGCTTTTAGTCTAACCACCGAACAACACACAATGATACAATGAGTAGAATGGATCATTTAAGACCCAACTTCTACTATCACACATGTACTTAGTTTGATCCCATACGCAATTATCCAGTATTCTACGCTAAGTTTCTAACATAATGATATTATTTTGTAGCCATGTTAATAAGTCACTCAATTTGTTTGTTTTTGTGTGTATTTCTCTATGATTTAAGGGGTTTTTAAGTTCCGGTCAACGTCCACTTCTATTTTCGTGTCTGCTTTATATTCGCTTCGTGTTCGTTTTCGATAATATATGTTTCCATATTCATTTTCAGGGTTTCTGTATTCGCTTCCACTTCTATAAAAATATATGAAAACAAATGTGATAGCACTTAGTTCCATCCATTTTCACTCTATTTTCATCCATACAGACGAGTGCAATCATGCTTGCTTGCTTGCATTGAATTGTGAAAGCACCCCGCATACTACCATGGTCGTTGGTGATCTGCGGGTGTAGGCCTCACTCTTCAATTCTGTCGCTCTATAATTGGTCCTTGGCTCCGGCTCTACCTACGTTCTGTACGCAGCGTACCTTTCTCCGCTTCCATGGTTCTTCACCAGCGCAGACAACGTCATTTCCGCGGTAGCTGTTTATATCAATCAATTTGCTTGATTTCGTCTCCAGACATGCAGTACAATGATAGGTGCACAAATGATGCGTAAATGTGTGATGGAGGGGCCGTATGCATCAGTGGAGGTAGAGGGTGAGGGTGTTGTCCCTCTTTTTAAATTAAAAAGAAAAAAAAATCTTACTCCAAACATTTGGTCTATGCCCTACTAAGAGCATCCACAGTCAGACGCGTCAAACCCACCCTATACGCTCGGGCGCACGGTCCGGTTACAAAAAATCAACCCAAACGGGCGTTTTAACGGGCCTTAAATACCCGGGCTGGCTGGCACCCCTTATATCCAGTCCAACTATGGGGCGGATATGGGGGCGTCCGGGCATGTCCGCCACGTCGGACCCGGCCCACGATGGCCTACCCGACCCCATATTCATTTCTCCCCATTCGCTTGCCGAACCAAACCCTAGCCACTTCACTCCAATCCTCTCCACTTCCTCTGCCACTCAAGCTCAGCTTAGGCGATCTCCGGTTGTCTCCAGTATAACGGGCAGTGGATTTTTTTTTGCGGGATAAATAACTTGCATTACTCAATCAAGATGTCCCTACAATCAAGAGAAGCAATCTCCATCAACTCAACCAGACCAGCCCCTAGCCAGGTCATGGTCCTACCTTGGGTTCTAGCAAAACCTGCTAATATATCACTAGCCTTATTTTGAGACCTAACAATATGAGAGATACAAGTTTGTCTAAGGGATAACAAGTGCTTAATCTCCTTCACGATGGAAGCATAGACAGAGCAATCGACGATGTCACATGAAATCATGGACACGGCTTCAAGAGAATCCATTTCCACCACTATAGAAAGATCGCTACGTTGAATCGCCAACGAGAGCCCTTCCATGCATGCGCAAAGCTCCACCTCCAAGGCATCTCTACAGGAGTACAAGGTCCTGCACGCCGAGAAATTAATGGTCCCGCGGTGATCTCGTACAATCATTCCAGCCCCAGCATTACGAGACGAATCAAAGAACCTGTCCGTGTTCAGTTTGATACACCCCATCTCCGGCGGCGTCCATCTTCTCTCCTCTGGCACAGTAATGACATTTTCAGATGGCATCGGTTTTTCATACACTATGGGAGACTTGCCTTTTGCTTGATCTGCATGCGGGAATAACTTGATTCCGATCAGGGAGTCAACATAGCTTCGCAAGAAACATACGGGCAGCGGATTTGACTCCACCGCTCCCGGGAGGATAACTGGGGTGTCATCCCATGCGGGTTGGAGGAGGCAATGGTCGTCCGCATTGCACTCCACCGCTCCCGGGAGGACAGCGCCCGGCCGATGGCAGGATTTGTTCGGCGCGACTCCACGGCGTCGGCTCAACGGGGGCTTGGATCCTCTGGGGCTGGATCATCGCGGTCCCGACAGCCCAAAAATCTCTCATTCCCCATCACCGGTCGGACGGACTATGAATCCCACCAATACCGATGTGCCCGCCGTGGGAAGGAAAGGATAAGGGTTGCCGAGGCTCGTCTCGCTGCGGACATGGCAGTCGCAGAGGCGACAGCGCGGACGGCCGCAGAGGAGGAAGCCATCCGCGTTTGCATTATGAAGAAGTGGCAGCGGAGAAACACGCGCGCCCTCGCCCGAGAGCAAAATCAGGCGGTCCGGGCAATGGACAGACTGCCACCGAAGGAGGAGAAGGACGACAGGGATGGTGAGGACAACTCCGGCGACGAGCAGAATCGGCTCGATCCCTATCGCCTCTTCGATGGTACTTCCGCGACAAGGACGGGAAGGGCGCCGGGAAGGGCAAGGGCAACCGTCGATGATCTCCACCATAGCCAAACATGGCAAATTTTGGTAGTCCGATGGCATGTTACTAGTGATGTAAAGCCAGACGATGTATGTAATGCATCGACGTAGTTGCATGAGTTTGTATGGATTTGACATATACTCCCTCCATTCCCTTATATAAGGTGTATTTGTTTTCTGAATTTTTTTCACAAGGTGCATTTCTTCCAATTCCTTATAATTCCTTGCGTAGTCCTCCAGAAAAAGGAAAATATATCTCTCCCGATTGCATGTATCTCCCTTTACTGGAAAAGAAGAAAAGTATCTCTCTCCCGATCGTATGTATCTCTTACTTTTTGGCCTAATTGATTATTTGCCGCTAACCAACGAATTAGCCAAGGGCAAGTTCGTCCTAAATTCTCTAGAATTTCATGCCTTGGCTACCGTGCCAGGAAAAATGCACCTTATATAAAGAAACAGAGGGAGTAATAATCAAGATGTCCAGTTGTGAGAAGGCAAATTTGAGACTTGACCGGTCAGTGTCCGCGAACATGCCCGGGCACGTCCGCGGGCGTTTCAGGGGTCGAATTTGCAAAGTCAAGCTGTACATGCTTTAAGAGTCGTCGATCGATTAAGGGTAATTTTGACCATACAAATATGGTAAGTAGAACAAAATAAACACAAGATATTCTTGGTAGATTTAGTGATCTCTCCTCCCAAGAATAAATCTCCTTGATATATCTTCCCTTATTTGCCCTCATTCATGTTTTAATGGTGCTATACATTACTTCCTTATTTGCGAAAGTGAAACGTCCATACTAGCCCCACACGATCATGGACAACATCTTACTTCCACAAAAGGTAAGAGTAATATGAGTCGTGAAAAAATTGACGGCTCACATCGATTCGGTGCCAGACCTCGACCAGTAGCCACGACGGAGTGAATGCGCCTGGCCTGGCCTGGCCTTGCCATGCCAGCCGTCCGTCGCCACGTCACGCCATACGCAGCCTCACCAGCCGGAACCAACCAGCGCCTGTACGAGGAAAACGACAAGGAGACGCCGAGGCCGCCAGCGTGCTACCTGCTCTTCTCTTCTTCTACCTCCTCCGATCCTCCCCACACGAGTTCGGCTCAACAACGCCACGCCCGAAAGCGACGGCGGACAAATCCGAGTTTTGCAGGGCGTCCTCCTCCGGCCACCACAGCCCGGAGCGGCCTTCTCTCCTCAGACAAATCCTCCGTCTGTCCGCACCCGCGTGCGAATATACGTGAACGCACGCGCTGCTGCACTGGGCTGGCGCTGCCATAATATTACTACTATAAACAAGTGGCTTCCCTCCTCCCCGTCTCCTGCCCAGGAATAGGCGACGCGTCGGCCGCTGCTGCATGCGAGGCGCAGGGACGGCCGATAAGCTGGGCGATCCGGCCATGGTGTTTCTTGGTAAGGAGGAAGACGGGACGAAGCTTTCTTTCTCTTCTTCTTGTAAACCCTTCCGGAGATTCTTGATGCTCCGCGCATTCAGCTTCGCTTAATTGTCGCCGTTGCTTTGCTTGGGTTGGAATTTGGATGCGTGTGTGTGGCAGGTTGGTCGCCCTCGTGGACCTGCGGGCGGGAGGAGGACGGCGCGCTCTCCCTCACCCTCGCGTCGCCGTGCGTGCAGAGGGGTCTGATCGACTGCGTCAATGGCGTGCTCCTCGTCGCCTACGCCTCCGCGCTGCTCGCGGCCTGCGTCGGGGGGAGGTGGGATGGGCGGGGGAGAAGCGGCGGCGCAAGGCCGCGGTGGGCGGTGGCCGCGGTCTCCGCGTGCTGCGTGGCGGTCGCGGCGGCGTACGCCGTCGCCGCGTTCAGGGGCTCCGCGGATGCGGCGGCTCCCATCGTCCGGGGGCTGCTGTGGGTGGCCGTGGCGGCCTCGTTGCACGTCCAGCCGACGAGGCCGGCGAGGGCCGTGGCCGTTCTCTGGTGGACGCTCTTCTCGCTGCTCATCACCGCGTACAATGCGGAGGTCCTTGCCACGGGCCAGGGCCTCGACGTCGCGGAGGCCGCCGCGTGGGCGGTCAACTTCCTCCTCCTGCTCTGCGCCCTCGGCTCCCTGCTCCGGCGGAGCCGTGGCCGCCAGGGCGACGACGACCTGTCGGAGCCCTTGATTGACAAGGCGGTGCGCGACTCGGAGCTCTACCGGGCCGGCTTGTTCAGCCAGCTCGCCTTCTCGTGGCTGAACCCGCTGCTCCGCCTCGGCCGCTCAAAAGCACTGGACCTCGCCGACATCCCGCTCATCGCCGACGAGGACTGCGCACAGCAAGCGTCGCGTAGGTTCTCCAAGGCGTGGAGCCGCCACCGGCAGGACAAGGCGCAGAGCGGGAGATCCAACAGCCTCGCCCTCGTCCTGTGCAAGTGCTTCCTCAGGGAGATCATGATCGCCGGCTTCTACGCCTTCATGAGAACACTCGCCATAGCCGTCTCCCCTATACTGCTCTTTGCGTTCGTACGGTACAGCTACCAAGAAGAGAGGGATCACCGCGTCGGCCTCTCGCTCGTCGGCTGCCTCCTCGTCATCAAGCTCGTCGAGTCGCTGTCCCAGCGGCATTGGTTCTTCGACTCCAGGAGGACCGGGATGCGCATTCGGTCCGCGCTAATGGCGGCCATCTTTCAGAAGCAGCTGAAGCTGTCCAGCCAGGGGAGGAAGAACCATTCCACCGGGGAGATAGTCAACTACATTGCCGTCGACGCTTACCGGCTTGGCGATGCTCTCAGCTGGTTTCACATGGCGTGGAGCTCGCCGCTCCAGCTCGCCTTCGCAGTAGGCACGCTCTTCTGGGCGCTCAGGCTTGGGGCCGTCCCGGGTCTAGTCCCCCTGATCATCTTCGGCTTCCTCAACATGCCGTTCGCAAAGCTTCTGCAAGGGTACCAGGCCAAGTTCATGGTTGCACAGGATGACAGGCTCCGGTCCACGTCCGAGGTGCTCAACAGCATGAAGATCATCAAGCTGCAGTCATGGGAGGAGAAGTTCCGGGCCATGGTCGAGTCCCTCAGAGACGCTGAGTTCATATGGTTGAGGGAGACCCAGATGAAGAAAGCCTACGGCGCCGTCATGTACTGGATGTCCCCGACGGTCGTCTCTGCGGTGATGTACACCGCAACGGCGATCCTGGGGAGTGCCCCCCTGAACGCCAGTACCCTCTTCACGGTCCTGGCCACCCTGAGGGTCATGGCTGAGCCGGTGAGGTTCCTTCCTGAGATCCTGACAATGATGATCCAGTACAAGGTGTCGCTAGACCGTATCGAGAAATTTCTCATAGAAGATGAGATCAAAGAGGGTCTGGAGAGGGCGCTTCCACATAACTCTGATATCAGGGTTCATGTCCAAGATGCAAATTTCAGCTGGAATGCGAGTGCGTCCGATTTGACGCTAAGGAATGTTAACCTTAGCATAAACCAAGGAGAGAAGGTGGCCATCTGCGGCGCGGTTGGCTCGGGAAAATCTTCGCTCCTTTATGCGTTACTTAGGGAGATACCTAGAACATCAGGATCAGTAAGTGATAGAAAATAATATGCTCTTTATGCAGATGGAATGATTAAATCATGCTCATTCCTCCATTTCCAAAAAACGAATGTTAACATTGTATTTTGCAGGTTGACGTATTTGGATCACTGGCATATGTTTCGCAAAACTCATGGATACAGAGTGGTACTGTCCGCGACAATATACTCTTCGGAAAGCCTTTCGACAAGGAACTGTATGAGAAGGCAATCAAATCCTGTGCTTTGGACAAGGATATAGAAAATTTCAATCATGGAGACCTTACAGAGATTGGCCAGAGAGGGCTCAACATGAGTGGAGGTCAGAAGCAAAGGATTCAGCTTGCTAGAGCTGTCTATAGCGATGCAGATATCTACCTCCTAGACGACCCTTTCAGCGCGGTCGATGCGCACACTGCTGCAGTTCTTTTCTATGTAAGAGGACCCTTAATCTGTAATGCTGAAAGCTTGTTTTCTGCCACACGAAGTTCTGATGTCAATGTTCTTGCAGGATTGTGTGATGACAGCACTTTCAAAGAAGACCGTTGTTCTTGTGACACACCAAGTTGAATTTCTGACTGAAACTAACAGGATTCTGGTAAGTTGGTCTTCTGATAATTGCTGCGCATAATTTCATAAAATCGACGATCCTTCCATACCATAATATTCGGTGATTGCTTCAACAGGTAATGGAAGGCGGTCAAGTTAAACAACAAGGGAAATATGCAGACCTGCTGGAATCCGGGACGGCATTTGAGAAGCTAGTTTCAGCTCACCAGTCCTCAATCACAGCACTGGATACCACCAGCCAAGAAAACCAAGTCCAAGGGCAACAGGTGCTCAATGACGGTATAATGCCGAGCGCATTGCTGGCGACGCGGCAGGCCAGCGAGATCGAAATCTCGACGAGGGGTCCTTCGGTGGCCCAGCTCACAGAAGAGGAGGAGAAGGGGATCGGCAACCTCGGATGGAAGCCATACAAAGACTACGTAGAAGTCTCCAAGGGCATTTTACCCCTCTGTGGGATGGTTACAGCTCAAGTGCTTTTCACAGTCTTTCAGATCATGTCCACATATTGGCTGGCCGTGGCTATTCAGATCAATGTCAGTAATGCTCTTCTGGTTGGGGCATACTCGGCGATCTCCATCTTCAGCTGCTGCTTTGCCTACCTCAGAAGCTTCTTTGCTGCTAATCTGGGACTCAAGGCCTCCAAAGCGTTCTTTACGGGTCTAATGGACTCTGTATTCAAGGCCCCCATGTCATTCTTTGATTCGACGCCCATTGGAAGAATATTGACAAGGGTATGGTTATTTTACTGTATTGTTGTTGCCCAAATAATATTAACCATAACAAGCTACCCCCTCCGTAAAGAAATATAAGAGCGTTTAGATCACTAAAGTGATCTAAACGCTCTTATATTTCTTTACAGAGGGAGTACATGTTATTTCTCTAGTACTAGTGACGAGTCCCTGAGCGAAGGTTTATTTCTTTGCAGGCTTCATCAGATTTAAGCATTCTGGACTTTGACATACCTTACTCCATGGCCTTTGTGGTGACTGGCAGTATCGAGGTGGTCACCACAGTGCTGGTCATGGGTACTGTAACTTGGCAGGTCTTAGTTGTAGCAATCCCAGTTGCAGTATCCATGGTGTATGTTCAGGTAAGTCTTGTACTTTGATCTACATTGATCCAAGCAATTAAACTCAGGAAATTAATCCAAAGGAGAAGATCGATGAAATGTGTCTTGTGAGTTTAAAAGCTGATTGATGCTCTGTTTTCAAATATTGAAGAGGTACTACGTGGACTCAGCCAGAGAGCTAGTCAGAATTAATGGAACAACAAAGGCACCTGTCATGAACTATGCATCAGAATCGATTCTTGGTGTGGTGACAATCAGGGCTTTCGCGGCAACAGACAGGTTCATCCACAACAACCTGCAACTTATAGACAATGACGCAACAATGTTCTTCCACACGGTGGCTGCGCAGGAGTGGGTTCTTATAAGAGTGGAAGCACTGCAAAGCTTGACCATATTCACAGCTTCATTGTTCCTTATTTTGGTTCCTCCAGGAGTAATTTCACCAGGTATCTACATAGCCATTACAGCGATTAGATCCTTTTTTAAACTCTGACTGCAGATTTGATGAACACTTACGAAATATATCTGCAGGCTTTGCGGGTCTTTGCCTCTCGTATGCTTTAAGCCTGACTGCGGCACAAGTTTTCCTGACACGGTACTATTCATACCTAGAAAACTATATCATTTCAGTCGAGAGAATCAAGCAGTATATGCACCTTCCATCAGAGCCTCCCACCATAATACCAGACAACAGGCCTCCAATTTCATGGCCACAGGAAGGAAGAATAGACCTGCAAGATTTGAAGGTAAATATAATCTCCTTTGCAAGATTTGAACGAAATTGAGAATAATAATAAAAGGTTACAATAACTTGCACTTTTTTCTGAGCAGATTAAATACCGCCCAAACACGCCACTTGTTCTCAAAGGAATCACTTGCACCTTCCCTGCTGGAAACAGAATTGGGGTTGTCGGGAGGACAGGAAGCGGGAAATCAACGCTTATCAGCTCACTGTTCCGTCTCGTTGATCCTGTGGGTGGGAGGATACTTATTGACAACTTGGATATCTGCTCTATTGGTCTCAAGGATCTAAGAACTAAACTAAGTATTATCCCCCAAGAACCTACACTTTTCAGAGGAACTGTGCGCAATAATTTGGACCCCCTTGGTCTGCATTCCGATGATGAGATATGGGAGGTGAGAAAAGATGTTCCTCCAAAAAAGGATGCAAAGTAGTTCGAGAAAGGCGATAAAAAGTCTAACTAGTATAGTTCTGAGAACGAATCATGTTAAATGAACTTTCTCTTATCATAATTCATAAGCAATAGAAGATCTGAGCTTTTCTTAAACAAAGACAGATGAAAATAAGAGAGATGATGTACAATATGATCATATTTAATTTCTTCCTAACACTTCCAAGTTTCATGTATCTGACTAGACTACTTACATTGAACATTTCAGGCCTTGGAGAAGTGTCAGCTGAAGAGATCAATTAGCAGCACTGCTGCTCTTCTCGATACAGTAGGTAAGTATTATAGAGATATTAACATTCTATCACAACAAAAGACTTACCATAGCAAACAGTTTGAGTTGCTGGAAGGTTAAAATGATTTATTCCTCTGGCCTATGGCAGTGAGTGATGATGGCGATAACTGGAGTGTTGGACAGCGTCAGCTCTTCTGTCTCGGCAGAGTTCTCCTCCGTAGGAACAAAATTCTAGTGCTAGATGAAGCAACAGCGTCCATCGACTCCGCAACTGATGCAATCCTACAGGGTGTCATCAGGCAGCAGTTCACTAGTTGCACAGTGATAACCATTGCTCACAGGGTCCCAACTGTGACAGACAGTGACAGGGTCATGGTGCTTTCCTACGGTATGTTCTATTAAACATTTCAGTCATGTATCAAGTAATGAAATCTCCGGTCCATTTCCCATAGTCTCTAGTGATAAACTAGCAATGGCATCAAACCTGATCTTGTTATAAGTAAATAACCACACTTAATAGATTTGATGACGAGTGCTCATGACTTGTACAGGTAAGCTTCTAGAATATGACACACCCGCCAAGCTGTTGGAAGACAAACAATCAGCCTTTGCTAAACTTGTGGCGGAGTATTGGGCTAATTGCAAGCGGAACTCCACATGATTCTATCATTCTGTGTCGAGGCATGATAAACTAGATGAGCAATTCAATCAAGAGATGTGAGGTATTGAAAGATTGTTATCCCAGCTTCTAAAATTTTTCATCTGTAACAAGACTGAGCTTGTCTTCCTACCTTGCTGGTTGGTGAAATTACTGTGAATAAAGAAGACATCGACAGCAATGTAAAGTTGATCAGTGATGGCAAATTTTTGGAGATAAGGTTGATGGATAGAACTAGCTCAAGATGCATTGATTCGAGTCCTCCAAGATAAGCATGTCAACAAGGATATTGAGATTCGTTGCATAAGGGAATAGAGGATCCACCTTTAGCGTGATAAATGGTACACTTCATCTGTAAGTTCTACTATTGAATAACAAGCAAAAAAAGAAGTGTCAAGATGCCAGTAGAAAATTGCCAAGGCATATGACAAAAAAATTATTACAATGTACCTTGTGCTAAATAAGATTGGTTGTACCGCGTGGAAGTGCATGTTGTCCAGAATGAAGATAGTGCCAAGAACCTTTTAGAATTTTATGCAGTGAAGTTATGCTTTCTCGTGTGTTCATAAGTAACTCGAAATTATTGAGAATCATTGGGTCACACAAAACATTACTATCATCCATATGTTCCTAATAGTTTTTCATATGTTCCTAATAGCTCTCCACAGCAAGAACTATTACTGCTGATACTGCGCAGTGGGCCGATCTCATTGGGTCACACCAAAACATAATCACTATCATCAATGGCTGCCTTGCACTGATTAATCTTTCCATACCTCAAATGGTTGCGAAGGTTGTGCAGTGTTTTTCTTAAAATCCCTTTCAGTACCTTAGAGCCATAGCAGCATCATGCCTAGACATGTGCCCAGACTAAAACGCCAAGCTACCAAACCAGTTTATTATGGGCATACTTACTGATTTCTCCAATTAGTCTTAGTGCTTTGGGCACCTAAACTCAACAGAAATGCTTAACATGAACAAGTGACAGATAGTAAACTGCATCATCTTTCACATTTCAAAACCTTCAGCACTTTGAATAATGCACAACAGGACGAATTTCTGAAATTTGGAATTTCAGAACCCCAGAAGGAGCAGTGTCTTATGCAGGGGAAGCTGTGCATCCGGAATATGTTAAACAAAAGGTAGTCAGATTGTTTCCCTGATTTATCAAAACTACAAAATTAAGACAGTAGTGACATTAACAAGTTAATTCGTAATGAAGAAGAGAATATGAATTACAGTAAAGCTAAGGCAGAATCAGTGATAACGAACACAAGAAACTGCAGGTTACAATACTGGTCCTGACAGAAGTACAGTAATTGTGTCAGGAAACAACAAGCTAGATCCGTTTGGGTGTGGAGCATTGAACTATCAGAACTTCAACAGGATATTGGGAACAAGTGCCTTCCTCTTTCTGATTTCTTGACAAGGCGGTATATAGGCATTTCTTAATTATGTGGAGGATTATAAGTCTACCCTGGCCAGCAAATAAACAAGAAACTAATAATTATCAGGTGATTAGGCTTTGACCAACAATTACTATAATATACAGGGCATAAGATTAATGTCCATAGATTTGTATTTCGAAAGTACTAGTTATTACCTCTGTATTAAAATATAAGACGTTTTGGTAGGCTATTTTAGCTTATAAAAACGTCTTATACTTTGGTACTGAGGTAGTACTTGTGAAGGTGAATTTATATCAAGTAAACCAAGACTAATGGAGTAATTGTTGAGAAAAGCCTTGTCTTAACCTAAAAATACGCATTTCTCGACAGAGGAACTGATGAAGGATTGATTGATTGAAAGCATCAAGCCATGAACTAAGCAATGAGACGGACTTTGCAGTAAACGGGCAAAACAGTCGAGGTGTTCCAACCCTAATATCCGGGCGTCATTTCACCAATGCAGCTACTCATTCCAATGACCGCAACTACATCCCACGGATTACCAACGGCGCGTAAAACGTGAAAAAATAGCAATCATCCTGCCAATTTGTGGCGAGTAGGGATATATGGGGGCATGTCAGGACTCCTCAGGAGCAAATTCCCCAAGGAAAAACAGAGCGAGACCTAGTTTGGGACTGGGGGATTCGGATTACTACCGGCCAACTTCAAACCCACGCGAAAATCTGGGGTTAGAGAAGCGCGAAGAGCATCGCAGCGGGCAGCGGCGGCCATCCGCTTCCTGCTTTCGCCCTGCGGCAAATCTTTTCCCGAGAGAAACAGAGAAGCGGAGCTGAAGAAGACACAGGGGCAAATCCTATCTGACGCGCATCGCGTCAGATAGTCAGCCAATCGCACTGGGTGCGCGTGGTGGGCCGGCTCAAGTCGAACAGCGCTACTATGCTGGTTTTCACCGGTTTCGTTTCAGTTTTTCTTTCTCTGGGTTTTTTCCCCAGCTTTCTTCGTGGACCTCTCGTTGCGTCTCTCTTGTGCATGCACACAACACAATGTTGTGTCGCTATGCGGCTCTAACTTCACACCTTCCCCACCACCACCAGACCAACACTATGAGAGCCCACTAACGGTCATTGGCCCCATCTGGTGAGCACCTGTAGCGGCTGTCATCCCAGCCCACGACCACAACGAGCACTCCGCTTGCTTTGTCAGTTCTTACTATTGTGGAGAGGTTCCGGCGATGGATATCTTCACGGGTGAGCAACAGACTGGCTTCTGGATATGTGCTTGGATTTGGATGAGCTATTCCCGTCCGAACCCGCCACATTGCTATCATGAAGGAGAAGCACAAAAGACATAAGTTTGGACCGGTTGAAGAAAAGAAATAACCAACATAAAAGTGGGCGGAAGAAAACAGTGGGAGATTGTATTGAACCTTGGAAGGAGAATTGTCATTTTTCTCCTTCAGAAGTTTAGAAGTATAGAGAAATTTAAACATTTTACATTAGATAAATTCAAACTTCAAGAGCTAGAATGGGCCTTTCTCCATTTCAAATACCACATAAGTTTTTTTCTCTCGAATACACACAAGTGTACGTACTATTTATTAAAGGAGAGGATGGGGAAAGAAAGTCCCTCCATGTTGGTAATACCATCGAATACACACAAGTGTATGTACTATGTATTAAAAAAAGAAATACAAGTGTACGTACTATATATTACAAGTTACATGAGAACCAACTTCATCGAAAAGAGAAGAACTATACTAACTCCTACCGCATGCCCACGCTGCTAGAGCCCCAAATATGGCCTCTACTTCACACTTGAGGATTCCGCTTTCTTCCATGTGCACCTCTCATCTTCGATGCATAGTGCAAGCACTCGAAGTGATGGAGAAGCGTCGTCAAACACAATGATATTTCGGTGCTTCCAAGGTTCCCACATGATTAGGAGAAAAATCACCCGGATATCCTTCATGTGCATGTCGGGCCCATTCTTACTACTGCACCATTCTCCCAAGCTCAAACCCTCATGTGACACCCAGTCCGACTTGTTCATTGCCGAGCACACCACTGACTAAATGCCCCTCGCAAAATGCAACCCAAGATAATGTGATCGGTCGTCTCTACATCCTGGTCACAGAAAGGACAAGTCTCTTGATGGTCCAGACCTTAACGGGCTAGCCTGCCCGAGGTCTAGCATCGACTCTGAAAGGCAAGCCAAGCGAAGAACCTGTATCGCAACATTGCTTTACATTTTTCCATGTAAACTCCGCCGTGGGCGTGATTTGTCTTCCCATAAACCTCGCTTCATATGTCGTCCTCGCAGAGAATTCGTTGTTAGCTTCCCAAGCCGACGATATGGAATCGCTCATCCCCGGTGTGAGGTGCACCTATTCCACTTGCACCCACAAACTCATGTACTCATTCAGCACATGCACCGTAAGCTCTCGGCTGACGTCTAAAACTCAACCACCCGTTGACAGTGCCAATACAGTCCGAGAGGCTCTCGCCATGGGGTCCACATTTTTATACACACTTGGTGCAATATCCTGAATCCTGAAGCCATCAAGCCATCGACCCTCCTAGTAAAGTGTGGTATGGCAATCCCCAATGGTCAAGCGAGACGCCTCCCAACATATTTGCTTGCCTCCTCTGGAACCTCTAAGTCAAATTCTGCCCAAGATCTAGAGTGATCCGTCTGCTGCAGCCACGACCATTTAGCCTGCATGGTAATGTTCAGCCAATTTAGGTTGGGTAGCCCTAGATCGGCTGCCCATTTGGGGGCACAAGCGGCATCCCAGGCCATCAAGCATTGGACGTCCTTCGCCTTGTCCTTGGCACACCACATTAAGCCCCTACAGATCTTACGCATTGCCTTAATCACTTTCTGTGGGATATCAAGAGCCATCATGGCCCGAAACAGGATAGCGCATAACACCGTCTTCACGAGAAGTAGGCGTCCACTTTTAGGCATTGAGGATGCCCTCCACTTAGGTAACTTCCGAGCAAGACCGTCCACCATTCCCATAAGCCGCACCGCAGATTGCTTCCAAATCGTAAGGGGAAGGCCAAGTTATTTGCACGGGTAGGTGCCCTTCGGGCAGCCCAACAAACCCTCCACCCTGTTGCTACCTCTTGAGCACTGCCTTGGATTTTCTTGAAGAGGAAAGGATGATGCAGCAAAGTAGCGTAAGTATTTCCCTCAGTTTTTGAGAACCAAGGTATCAATACAGTAGGAGGCTACACGCGAGTCCCTCATACCTGCACAAAGCAAATAACTCCTCGCAACCAACGCGATAAGGGGTTGTCAATCCCTTCACGGTCACTTACGAGAGTGAGATCTGATAGATATGATAGGATAATATTTTTGGTGTTTTTATGATAAAGATGCAAAGTAAAATAAAAGCAAAGTAAAAGGCAAAGGAAATAACTAAGTATTGGAATATTAATATGATGAAGATAGACCCAGGGGCCATAGGTTTCACTAGTGGCTTCTCTCAAGAGCATAAGTATTTTACGGTGGGTGAACGAATTACTGTTGAGCAATTGACAGAATTGAGCATAGTTATGAGAATATCTAGGTATGATCATGTATATAGGCATCACGTCCGAGACAAGTAGACCGACTCCTGCCTGCATCTACTACTATTAGTCCACTCATCGACCGCTATCCAGCATGCATCTAGAGTATTAAGTTCATGAAAACAGAGTAACGCCTTAAGCAAGATGACATGATGTAGAGGGATAAATTCATGCAATATGATAAAAAAACCATCTTTTTATCCTCGATGGCAACAATACAATACGTGCCTTGCTTCCCCTACTGCCACTGGGAAAGGACACCGCAAGATTGAACCCAAAGCTAAGCACTTCTCCCATTGCAAGAAAGATCAATCTAGTAGGCCAAACCAAACTAATAATTCGAAGAGACTTGCAAAGATAACCAATCATACATAAAAGAATTCAGAGAAGATTCAAATATTGTTCATAGATAATCTTGATCATAAACCCACAATTCATAGGTCTCAACAAACACACCGCAAAAAGAAGATTACATCGAATAGATCTCCACAAGAGAGGGGGAGAACATTGTATTGAGATTCAAAAAGAGAGAAGAAGCCATCTAGCTAATAACTATGGACCCGAAGGTCTGAGGTAAACTACTCACACTTCATCGGAGAGGCTATGGTGTTGATGTACAAGCCCTCCGTGATGGATGCCCCCTCCAGCGGAGCTCCGGAACAGGCCCCAAGATGGGATCTCGTGGATACAGAAAGTTACGGCGGTGGAATTAGAGTTTTGGCTCCGTATCTGATCGTTTGGGGGTATGTAGATATATATAGGAGGAAGGAGTACGTCGGTGGAGCAACAGGGGGCCCACGAGGGTGGAGGGCGCGCCTGGGGGGTAGGTGTGCCCCCTACCTCGTGGCCTCCTCCTTTATTTCTTGACGTAGGGTCCAAGTCTCCTGGATCATGTTCGGTGAGAAAATCACGTTCCCGAAGGTTTCATTCTGTTTGGACTCCGTTTGATATTCCTTTTCTTCGAAACCCTAAAATAGGCAAAAAAAACAGCAATTCTGGGCTGGGCCTCCGGTTAATAGGTTAGTCCCCAAAATAATATAAAAGTGGATAAGAAAGCCCAATAATGTCCAAAACAATAGATAAAAAATTATAGATACGTTGGAGACGTATCAAGCATCCCCAAGCTTAATTCCTGCTCGTCCTCGAGTAGGTAAATGATAAAAACAGAATTTTTGATGCGGAGTGCTACTTGGCATAATTTTAATGTAATTCTTCTTAATTTTGGTATGAATATTCAGATCCGAAAGATTCAAGATAAAAGTTCATATTGACATAAAAATAATAATACTTCAACATACTAACTAAGCAATTATGTCTTCTCAAAATAACATGGCCAAAGAAAGTTCATCCCTACAAAATCATATAGTTTAGTCATGCTCCATTTTCGTCACACAAGAATGCTCTCATCATGCACAACCCCGATGACAAGCCAAGCAATTGTTTCATACTTTAGTAATCTCAAACCTATAAACTTTCACGCAATATATGAGCGCGAGCTATGGACATAGCACTATGAGTGGAATAGAATATGATGATGGAGGTTATCTGGAGAAGAGAAAAAGGAGAAAGTCTCACATCAATGAGGCTAATCAATGGGCTATGGAGATGCCCATCGATTGATGTTAATGCAAGGAGTAGGGATTGCCATGCAATGGATGCACTAGAGCTATAAATGTATGAAAGCTCAACAAAAGAAACTAAGTGGGTGTGCATCCAACTTGCTTGCTGACGAAGACCTAGGGTCTCGAGGAGGCCCATTGTTGGAATATACAAGCCAAGTTCTATAATGAAAAATTCCCACCAGTATATGAAAGTGACAAAACAAAAGACTCTCTATCATGAAGATTATGGTGCTACTTTGAAGCACAAGTGTGGCAAATGATAGTAACATTGTCCCTTCTATCTTTTTATCTCCTTTTTTGGGCCTTCTCTTCTTTTTATGGCCTTTCTCTCCTTTTTTTTAATTCCTCACTTGGGACAATGCTCTAGAAAATGATGATCATCACACTTCTATTTATTTACAACTCAATGATTACAAATTGATGCTAGAACAAAAGATGACTCTATATGAATGCCTCCGGCGGTGTACCGGGATATGCAATGAACCAAGAGTGACATGTATGAAAGAATTATGAACGGTGTCTTTGCCACAAATACTATGTCAACTACATGATCATGCTAAGCAATATGACAATGATGAATGTGTCATGATAAACGGAACGGTGGAAAGTTGCATGGCAATATATCTCGGAATGGCTATGGAAATGCCATAATAGGTAGGTATGGTGGCTGTTTTGAGAAATATATAAGGAGGTTTATGTGTGAAAGTGTGTATCATATCACGGGGTATGGATGCACCGACGAAGTTTGCACCAACTCTCAATGTGAGAAAGGGCAATGCACGGTACCGAAGAGGCTAGGAATGATGGAAGGGTGAGAGTGCGTATAATCCATGGACTCAACATTAGTCATAAAGAACTCACATACTCATTGCAAAAATCTACAAGTCATCAAAAACCAAGCACTACACGCATGCTCCTAGGGGGGTAGATTGGTAGGAAAAGACTATCGCTCGTCCCCGACCGCCACTCATAAGGAGGACAATCAAAGAACACCTCATGTTTCAAATTTGTTACATAACATTTACCGTACGTGCATGCTACGGGACTTGCAAACTTCAACACAAGCATTTCTCAAATTCACAACTACTCAACTAGCACGACTTTAATATTATTACCTCCATATCTCAAAACAATCATCAAGCATCGAACTTCTCTTAGTATTCAAAACACTCATAAGAATTTTTTTACTAATCTTGAATACCTAGCATATTAGGATTATTTAAGCAAATTACCATGCTATTTAAGACTCTCAAAATAATCTAAGTGAATCATGAGAGATCAATAGTTTCTATAAAACAAATCCACCACCGTGCTCTAAAAGATATAAGTGAAGTACTAGAGCAAAACTATATAACTCAAAAGATATAAGTGAAGCACATAGAGTATTCTAAAAAATTCCAAATCAAGTATGGCTCTCTCAAAAAGTGTGTACAGCAAGGATGATTGTGGTAAACTAAAAAGCAAAGACTCAAATCATACAAGATGCTCCAAGCAAAACACATATCATGTGGTGAATAAAAATATAGCTCCAAGTAAAGTTACTGATAGAAGTAGACGAAAGAGGGGATGCCTTCCGGGACATCCCCAAGATTTGGCTTTTAGGTGTACTTAGATTATCTTGGGGGTTCCATGGGAATACCCAAGCTTAGGCTCTTGCCGCTCCTTGTTCCATAATCCATCAAATCTTTACCCAAAACTTGAAAACTTCACAACACAAAACTTAAAGTAGAAAATCTCGTGAGCTCCGTTAGCGAAAGAAAACAAAAGACCACTTCAAGGTACTGTAATGAACTCATTCTTTATTTATATTGGTGTAAACCTACTGTATTCCAACTTCTCTATGGTTTATAAACTATTTTACTAGCCATAGATTCATCAAAATAAGCAAACAACACACGAAAAACAGAATCTGTCAAAAACAGATCAGTCTGTAGTAATCTGTAACTAGCGCAAGATCTGGAACCCCAAAAATTCTAAAATAAATTTGTGGACGTGAGAAATTTATCTATTAATCATCTTCAAAAAGAATTAACTAAATATCACTTTCCAAATAACAATGGCAGCAGTTCTCGTGAGCGCTAAAGTTTCTGTTTTTTACAGCAAGATATCAAGACTTTCCCCAAGTCTTCCCAACGGTTCTACTTGGCACAAACACTAATTAAACACAAAAAACACAACCAAAACAGAGGCTAGGTAAATTATTTATTACTAAACATGAGCAAAAAGCAAGGAATAAAAATAAAATTGGGTTGCCTCCCAACAAGCGCTATCGTTTAATGCCCCTAGCTAGGCATAAAAAGCAAGGATAGATCTAGGTATTGCCATCTTTGGTAGGCAATCCATAAGTGGCTCTCATAATATATTCATAAGGTAATTTAATTTTATTTCTAGTAAAGTGTTCCATGCCTTTCCTTAACGGAAATTGGAATCTAATATTTCTTTCCTTCATATCAATATAGCACCAATCGTTCTAAGGAAAGGTCTACCAAGAATAATAGGACATGAAGGATTGCAATCTATGTCAAGAACAATAAAATCTACGGGCACATAATTCCTATTTGCGACAATAAGAACATCATTGATTCTTCCCATTGGTTTCTTAATGGTGGAATCCGCAAGGTGCAAGTTTAAAGAGCAATCATCAAAATCACGGAAATCTAACAAATCACACAAAGTCTTTGGAATCGTGGAAACACTAGCACCCAAATCACATAAAGCATAGAACTCATGATCTTTAATCTTAATTTTAATAGTTGGTTCCCACTCATCATAAAGTTTTCTAAGGATAGAAACTTCCAACTCAAGTTTTTCTTCATAAGATTGCATCAAGGCATCAATGATATGTTTAGTAAACACTTTATTTTGACTATAAGCATGATGAGAATTTAGCACGGATTGCAAAAAGGAAATACAATCAATCACAGAGCAATTTTCATCATTAAATTCCTTGAAATCCAAAATAGTGGGTTTAGCAACATCTAGGGTTTTAATTTCTTTAGTCCCACTTTCATCAAATTTAGCATCAAGATCTAAAAACTCTGAATTTTTGGAACACCTTCTAGGTAAAGGTGGATCATATTCAGTCCCATCATTATCAAGATTCATATTGCAAAACAAAGATTTAATAGGGGAAACATCAATAACTTTTAGATCTTCATCTTTATTTTCATAAAAATCCGGTTTAGCGGCCATCTTATTAACTAAGGTAGCCTGCTTATCCGAAATTTCAGCAGTCAATTTCTCAAGACGAGCAATTTGGGATCTTAAACCATCAAATTCTTTAGACATATCATCGAGCTCTTAATTAATAAAACTCATAAAACTTTTCTGTTCTTTAAGCTCGTTTCTAAAGAAACTATTATGCTCAAATTGCAAGACCATAAAACTCCTGACGTTGTTTTCGATTTCTTCTAACCTTTTAAGGTGAAGATCACCAAATCGGGGAAGAGCCATCGAGACAAGCAGGCAAACCAACACACAAGCAAACAAAAAGCAAGCGGGGAAAAGGAGGCAAATAGAGAAAGAGAGGGAGGATAGAGAGAGAGAGAGGGCGAATAAAATGTCGAGGGTGAAGTGGGGGAGAGGAAAACGAGAGGCAGATGGCAAATAATGTAATGCGGGAGATAAGGGTTGTGATGGGTACTTGGTATGTTGACTTTTACGTAGAATCCCCGGCAACGGCGCCAAAAATCTTCTTGCTACCTCTTGAGCACCGCGTTGGATTTCCTTGAAGAGGAAAGGATGATGCAGCAAAGTAGCGTAAGTATTTCCCTCAGCTTTTGAGAACCAAGGTATCAATCCAGTAGGAGGCTACGTGCAAGTCCCTCGTACCTGCACAAAGCAAATAACTCCTCGCAACCAACGCGATAAGGGGTTGTCAATCCCTTCACGGTCACTTACGAGAGTGAGATCTGATAGATATGATAGGATAATATTTTTGGTGTTTTTATGATAAAGATGCAAAGTAAAAAGCAAAGGAAATAACTAAGTATTGGAAGATTAATATGATGAAGATAGACCCAGGGGCCATAGGTTTCACTAGTGGCTTCTCTCAAGAGCATACGTATTTTACGGTGGGTGAACGAATTACTGTTGAGCAATTGACAGAATTGAGCATAGTGATACGTCTCCATCGTATCTACTTTTCCAAACACTTTTGCCCTTGTTTTGGACTCTAACTTGTATGATTTGAATGGAACTAACCCGGACTGACGCTGTTTTCAGCAAAATTGCCATGGTGTTGTTTTATGTGCAGTAAACAAATATTCTCGGAATGACCTGAAACTCCACGGAACATCTTAGAAAAAATAATAAAAAATCATCGCCAAAGATGAAGACCAGGGGGCCCACACCCTTCTCACGAGGGTGGGGGGCGCGCCCCCCCTAGGGCGTGCCTCCTACCTCGTGGGCCCCCTGGAAATCCTCCGACGCCAACTCCAACTATATATATTCGTTTTCGGAGAGAGAAAATCAGGGAGAAGAAATCATCGCGTTTTACGATACGGAGCCACCGCCAAGCCCTAAAACCTCTCGGGAGGGCTGATCTGGAGTCCGTTCGGGGCTCCGGAGAGGGGGATTCATTGCCGTCGTCATCATCAACCATCCTCCATCACCAATTTCATGATGCTCACCACCGTGCGTGAGTAATTCCATCGTAGGCTTGCTGGACGGTGATGGGTTGGATGAGATTTATCATGTAATCGAGTTAGTTTTGTTAGGGTTTGATCCCTAGTATCCATTATGTTCTGAGATTGATGTTGCTATGACTTTGCTATGCTTAATGCTTGTCACTAGGGCCCGAGTGCCATGATTTCAGATCTGAACCTATTATGTTTTCATGAATATATGTGAGTTCTTGATCCTATCTTGCAAGTCTATAGTCACCTACTATGTGTTATGACCCGGCAACCCCGAAGTGACAATAATCGGGACCACTCCCGATGATGACCTTAGTTTGAGGAGTTCATGTATTCACTATGTGCTAATGCTTTGTTCCGGTTCTCTATTAAAAGGAGGCCTTAATATTCCTTAATTTCCTTTAGGACCCCGCTGCCACGGGAGGGTAGGACAAAAGATGTCATGCAAGTTCTTTTCCATAAGCACGCATGACTATATACGGAATACATGCCTACATTACGTTGATGAATTGGAGCTAGTTCTGTGTCACCCTATGTTATGACTGTTACATGATGAACCGCATCCAGCATAATTATCCATCAGTGATCCGGTGCCTACGAGTTTTCTCTATACTGGTTTACGCTTATTTACTTTCCCGCTGCTACTGTTACAATCACTACAAAATACCAAAAACATTACTTTTGCTGTCTTTACTTTTGTTGCTGCTACCACCACTATCATATTACTGTGCTACCAAACACTTTGCTGCAGATACTAAGTTTCCAGGTGTGGTTGAATTGACAACTCAGCTGCTAAAATTTGAGAATATTCTTTGGCTCCCCTTGTGTCGAATCAATAAATTTGGGTTGAATACTCTACCCTCGAAAGCTGTTGCGATCCCCTATACTTGTGGGTCATCACATAGTTATGAGAATATCTAGGTATGATCATGTATATAGGCATCACGTCCGAGACAAGTAGACCGACTCCTGCCTGCATCTACTACTATTACTCCACTCATCGACCGCTATCCAGCATGCATCTAGAGTATTAAGTTCATGAAAACAGAGTAATGCCATAAGCAAGATGACATGATGTAGAGGGATAAATTCATGCAAGATGATAAAAACCCCATCTTGTTATCCTCGATGGCAACAATACAATACGTGCCTTGCTGCCCCTACTGTCACTGGGAAAGGACACCGCAAGATTGAACCCAAAGCTAAGCACTTCTCCCATTGCAAGAAAGATCAATCTAGTAGGCCAAACCAAACTGATAATTCGAAGAGACTTGCAAAGATAACTAATCATACATAAAAGAATTTAGAGAAGATCCAAATATTGTTCATAGATAATCTTGATCATAAACCCACAATTCATCGGTCTCAACAAACACACCGCAAAAACAAGATTACATCGAATAGATCTCCACAAGAGAGGGAGAACATTGTATTGAGATCCAAAAAGAGAGAAGAAGCCATCTAGCTAATAACTATGGACCCAAAGATCTGAGGTAAACTACTCACACTTCATCGGAGAGGCTATGGTGTTGATGTAGAATCCCTCCATGATGGATGCCCCCTCCGGCGGAGCTCCAGGACAGGCCCCAAGATGGGATCTCGTGGATACAGAAAGTTACGTCGGTGGAATTAGGGTTTTGGCTCCGTATCTGATTGTTTGGGGGTACATAGGTATATATAGGAGGAAGGAGTACGTCGGTGGAGCAACAGGGGGCCCACGAGGGTGGAGGGCACGCCTGGGGGGGGGGGTAGGCACACCCCTACCTCGTGGACTCCTCCTTTATTTCTTGACGTAGGGTCCAAGTCTCCTGGATCATGTTCGGTGAGAAAATCACGTTCCCAAAGGTTTCATTCCGTTTGGACTCCGTTTGATATTCCTTTCCTTCGAAACCCTAAAATAGGCAGAAAACAATAATTCTGGGCTGGGCCTCCGGTTAATAGGTTAGTCCCAAAAATAATATAAAAGTGGATAATAAAGCCCAATAATGTCCAAAACAGTAGATAATATAGCATGGAGCAATAAAAAATTATAGATACGTTGGAGACGTATCACCTGTGCATCATTCCGTCGTCACATATGATAGGTAGAGTTGCACTTTTAGCAAGGTTAACCCTCAACCCCGAGGCCTCACCGAAGAGATGTAATATCGTAGCACAAGCGTGGAGGTCCGTGTCGTTCGGCTTGAGGAAAAGCATGACATCGTCCGCAAATACTGGTAGTCGTTGTCGCAGTCCTGATCCGGCAAGGGGCGTCAGAATTCCATGCATTGTTTCCAGCTCTACCATTATGTGGAGTGGCTCCATCACCAAAAAAAGCATAGGGGACAAAGGGGCCCCCTCGCGCATCCCAGAACAGTTGCAAATCAGCAGACCCGGTTGTCCATTTACCAAGATCCTTGTATAAGAGCTCCCTAGCAAGCCAGACCACATTGAAGTAAATATGCCCTAGAGGCAATAATAAAGTGATTATTTATTTCCTTATATCATGATAACTGTTTATTATTCATGCTAGAATTGTATTAACCGGAAACTTAGTACATGTGTGAATACATAGACAAACATAGTGTCACTAGTATGCCTCTACTTGACTAGCTCGTTGAATCAAAGATGGTTAAGTTCCCTAGCCATAGACATGAGTTGTCATTTGATTAACGGGATCACATCATTAGAGAATGATATGATTGACTTGACCCATCCGTTAGCTTAGCACGATGATCGTTTAGTTTGTTGATTTTGCTTTCTCCATAACTATACATGTTCCTATGACTATGAGATCATGCAACTCCTGAATACCGGAGGATAAATTTGTGTGCTACCAAACGTCACAACGTAACTGGGTGATTATAAAGGTGCTCTACAGATGTCTCCGATGGTGTTTGTTGAGTTGGCATGGATCGAGATTAGGATTTGTCACTCTGATTGTCGGAGAGATATCTCTGGGCCCTCTTGGTAATGCACATCACTATAAGCCTTGCAAGCAATGTGACTAATGAGTTAGTTACGGGATGTTGCATTACGAAACGAGTAAAGAGACTTGCCAGTAACGAGATTGAACTAGGTATTGAGATACCGACGATCGAATCTTGGGCGAGTAACATACCGATGACAAAGGGAACAACGTATACATTATGCGGTTTGACCGATAAAGATCTTCGTAGAATATGTAGGAACCAATATGAGCATCTAGGTTCCGCTATTGGTTATTGACCGGAGATGAGTCTCAGTCGTGTCTACATAGTTCTCGAACCCGTAGGGTCCACACGCTTAACGTTCAATGACGATCGGTATTACGAGTTTATGTGTTTTGATGTACCGAAGGTAGTTCGGAGTCCCGGATTTGATCACGGACATGACGAGGAGTCTCGAAATGGTCGAGACATAAAGATCGATATATTGGAATCCTATATTTGGACATCGGAATGGTTCTGAGTGGTTCGGGCATTTTTCCGGAGTATCGGGAGATTACTGGAACCCCCCGCGGAGTATATGGGCCTTAGTGGAATAGTGGAGAGGGAATATTGGATCTCTTTTACCATGAATTACAATGTCTAGTCAGTCCTTGATCTTTAAAGGTGCTCTGCATTTATGTTTTGCGGTCTCAGAAAGGGCTAGCGAGATACCATCTTGTTATATCATATTATGATTTGTTTTGAGAAAGTGTTGTCATCCGAGATTTATTATTATGACTTGCTAGTTGATTATGCTATTGATATGAGTAATTATGAGACCTGAGAATTATTGCAAATGTGGTTAGTTATGATCTATGCTGAAAACTTGAATGCTGGCTTGACATAGTTACAACAACAAGAGCAAACAGAGTTTGTAAAAGTTTTTCTTTCTTTCTTTCAGTTTGTCAACTGAATTGCCTGAGGACAAGCAAGGGTTTACGCTTGGGGGAGTTGATACGTCTCCGTCGTATCTACTTTTCCAAACACTTTTGCCCTTGTTTTGGACTCTAACTTGTATGATTTGAATGGAACTAACCCGGACTGACGCTGTTTTCAGCAGAATTGCCATGGTGTTGTTTTATGTGCAGAAAACAAATATTCTTGGAATGACCTGGAACTCCACGGATCATCTTAGAAAAAATAATAAAAAATCCTCGCCAAAGATGAAGACCAGGAGGCCCACACCCTTCTCACAAGGGTGGGGGGCGCCCCCCTAGGGCGCGCCCCCTACCTCGTGGGCCCCCTGGAAACCCTCCGACGCCAACTCCAACTCTATATATTCGCTTTCGGAGAGAAAAAAAATCAGGGAGAAGAAATCATCGCGTTTTACGATACGGAGCTGCCGCCAAGCCCTAAAACCTCTCGGGAGGGCTGATCTGGAGTCCGTTCGGGGCTCCGAAGAGGGGGATTCGTTACCGTCGTCATCATCAACCATCCTCCATCACCAATTTCATGATGCTCACCGCCGTGCATGAGTAATTCCATCGTAGGCTTGCTGGACAAAGATTTAATAGGGGACACATCAATAACTTTTAGATCTTCATCTTTATTTTCATAAAAATCCAGTTTAGCGGCCATCCTATTAACTAAGGTAGCCTGCTTATCCGAAATTTCAGCAGTCAATTTCTCAAGACGAGCAATTTGGGATCTTAAACCATCAAATTCTTTAGACATATCATCGAGCTCTTTATTAATAAAACTCATAAAACTTTTCTGTTCTTTAAGCTCGTTTCTAAAGAAACTATTATGCTCAAATTTCAAGACCATAAAACTCCTGACGTTGTTTTCGATTTCTTCTAACCTTTTAAGGTGAAGATCACCAAATCGGGGAAGAGCCATCGAGACAAGCAGGCAAACCAACACACAAGCAAACAAAAAGCAAGCGGGGAAAAGGAGGCAAATAGAGAAAGAGAGGGAGATAGAGAGAGAGAGAGAGGGCGAATAAAATGTCGAGGGTGAAGTGGGGGAGAGGAAAACGAGAGGCAGATGGCAAATAATGTAATGCGGGAGATAAGGGTTGTGATGGGTACTTGGTATGTTGACTTTTACGTAGAATCCCCGGCAACGGCGCCAGAAATCTTCTTGCTACCTCTTGAGCACCACGTTGGATTTCCTTGAAGAGGAAAGGATGATGCAGCAAAGTAGCGTAAGTATTTCCCTCAGTTTTTGAGAACCAAGGTATCAATCCAGTAGGAGGCTACGTGCGAGTCCCTCGTACCTGCACAAAGCAAATAACTCCTCGCAACCAACGCGATAAGGGGTTGTCAATCCCTTCACGGTCACTTACGAGAGTGAGATCTGATAGATATGATAGGATAATATTTTTGGTGTTTTTATGATAAAGATGCAAAGTAAAAAGCAAAGGAAATAACTAAGTATTGGAAGATTAATATGATGAAGATAGACCCGGGGGCCATAGGTTTCACTAGTGGCTTCTCTCAAGAGCATACATATTTTACGGTGGGTGAACGAATTACTGTTGAGCAATTGATAGAATTGAGCATAGTGATACGTCTCCGTCGTATCTACTTTTCCAAACACTTTTGCCCTTGTTTTGGACTCTAACTTGTATGATTTGAATGGAACTAACCCGGACTGACGCTGTTTTCAGCAGAATTGCCATGGTGTTGTTTTATGTGCAGAAAACAAATATTCTCGGAATGACCTGAAACTCCACGGAACATCTTAGAAAAAATAATAAAAAATCATCGCCAAAGATGAAGACCAGGGGGCCCACACCCTTCTCACGAGGGTGGGGGGCGCGCCCCCCCTAGGGCGTGCCTCCTACCTCGTGGGCCCCCTGGAAATCCTCTGACGCCAACTCCAACTATATATATTCGCTTTCGGAGAGAGAAAATCAGGGAGAAGAAATCATCGCGTTTTACGATACGGAGCCGCCGCCAAGCCCTAAAACCTCTCGGGAGGGCTGATCTGGAGTCCGTTCGGGGCTCCGGAGAGGGGGATTCATCACCGTCGTCATCATCAACCATCCTCCATCACCAATTTCGTGATGCTCACCACCATGCGTGAGTAATTCCATCGTAGGTTTGCTGGACGGTGATGGGTTGGATGAGATTTATCATGTAATCGAGTTAGTTTTGTTAGGGTTTGATCCCTAGTATCCATTATGTTCTGAGATTGATGTTGCTATGACTTTGCTATGCTTAATGCTTGTCACTAGGGCCCGAGTGCCATGATTTCAGATCTGAACCTATTATGTTTTCATGAATATATGTGAGTTCTTGATCCTATCTTGCAAGTCTATAGTCACCTACTATGTGTTATGATCCGGCAACCCCGAAGTGACAATAATCGGGACCACTCCCGATGATGACCTTAGTTTGAGGAGTTCATGTATTCACTATGTGCTAATGCTTTGTTCCGGTTCTCTATTAAAAGGAGGCCTTAATATCCCTTAATTTCCATTAGGACCCCGCTGCCACGGGAGGGTAGGACAAAAGATGTCATGCAAGTTCTTTTCCATAAGCACGCATGACTATATACGGAATACATGCCTACATTACATTGATGAATTGGAGCTAGTTCTGTGTCACCCTATGTTATGACTGTTACATGATGAACCGCATCCAGCATAATTTTCCATCAGTGATCCGGTGCCTACGAGTTTTCTCTATACTGGTTTACGCTTATTTACTTTCCCGCTGCTACTGTTACAATCACTACAAAATACCAAAAACATTACTTTTGCTGTCTTTACTTTTGTTGCTGCTACCACCACTATCATATTACTGTGCTACCAAACACTTTGCTGCAGATACTAAGTTTCCAGGTGTGGTTGAATTGACAACTCAGCTGCTAAAACTTGAGAATATTCTTTGGCTCCCCTTGTGTCGAATCAATAAATTTGGGTTGAATACTCTACCCTCGAAAGCTGTTGCGATCCCCTATACTTGTGGGTCATCACATAGTTATGAGAATATCTAGGTATGATCATGTATATAGGCATCACGTCCGAGACAAGTAGACCGACTCCTGCCTGCATCTACTACTATTACTCCACTCATCGACCGCTATCCAGCATGCATCTAGAGTATTAAGTTCATGAAAACAGAGTAATGCCATAAGCAAGATGACATGATGTAGAGGGATAAATTCATGCAAGATGATAAAAACCCCATCTTGTTATCCTCGATGGCAACAATACAATACGTGCCTTGCTGCCCCTACTGTCACTGGGAAAGGACACCGCAAGATTGAACCCAAAGCTAAGCACTTCTCCCATTGCAAGAAAGATCAATCTAGTAGGCCAAACCAAACTGATAATTCGAAGAGACTTGCAAAGATAACCAATCATACATAAAATAATTTAGAGAAGATCCAAATATTGTTCATAGATAATCTTGATCATAAACCCACAATTCATCGATCTCAACAAACACACCACAAAAACAAGATTACATCGAATAGATCTCCACAAGAGAGGGAGAACATTGTATTGAGATCCAAAAAGAGAGAAGAAGCCATCTAGCTAATAACTATGGACCCGAAGATCTGAGGTAAACTACTCACACTTCATCGGAGAGGCTATGGTGTTGATGTAGAATCCCTCCATGATGGATGCCCCCTCCGACGGAGCTCCAGGACAGGCCCCAAGATGGGATCTCGTGGATACAGAAAGTTACGTCGGTGGAATTAGGGTTTTGGCTCCGTATCTGATTGTTTGGGGGTACATAGGTATATATAGGAGGAAGGAGTACATCGGTGGAGCAACAGGGGGCCCACGAGGGTGGAGGGTACGCCTGGGGGGGGGGGGTAGGCACGCCCCTACCTCGTGGCCTCCTCCTTTATTTCTTGACGTAGGGTCCAAGTCTCCTGGATCATGTTCGGTGAGAAAATCACGTTCCCAAAGGTTTCATTCCGTTTGGACTCCGTTTGATATTCCTTTCCTTCAAAACCCCAAAATAGGCAGAAAACAACAATTCTGGGCTGGGCCTCCGGTTAATAGGTTAGTCCCAAAAATAATATAAAAGTGGATAATAAAGCCCAATAATGTCCAAAACAGTAGATAATATAGCATGGAGCAATAAAAAATTATAGATACGTTGGAGACGTATCACCTATGCATCATTCCGTCGTCACATATGATAGGTAGAGTTGCACTTTTAGCAAGGTTAACCCTCAACCCCGAGGCCTCACCAAAGAGCTGTAATATCGTAGCACAAGCGTGGAGGTCCATGTCGTTCGGCTTGAGGAAAAGCATGACATCGTCCGCAAATACTGGTAGTCATTGTCGCAGTCTTGATCCGGCAAGGGGCGTCAGAATTCCACGCATTGTTTCCAGCTCTACCATTATGTGGAGTGGCTCCATCACCAAAAAAAGCATAGGGGACAAAGGGGCCCCCTCGCGCATCCCAGAACAGTTGTAAATCAGCAGACCCGGTTGTCCATTTACCAAGATCCTTGTATAAGAGCTCCCTAGCAAGCCAGACCACATTGAAGTAAATATGCCCTAGAGGCAATAATAAAGTGATTATTTATTTCCTTATATCATGATAACTGTTTATTATTCATGCTAGAATTGTATTAACCGGAAACTTAGTACATGTGTGAATACATAGACAAACATAGTGTCACTAGTATGCCTCTACTTGACTAGCTCGTTGAATCAAAGATGGTTAAGTTTCCTAGCCATAGACATGAGTTGTCATTTGATTAACGGGATCACATCATTAGAGAATGATATGATTGACTTGACCCATCCATTAGCTTAGCATGATGATCATTTAGTTTGTTGCTTTTTCTTTCTCCATAACTATACATGTTCCTATGACTATGAGATCATGCAACTCCTGAATACCGGAGGATAAATTTGTGTGCTACCAAACGTCACAATGTAACTGGGTGATTATAAAGGTGCTCTACAGATGTCTTCAATGGTGTTTGTTGAGTTGGCATGGATCGAGATTAGGATTTGTCACTCCGATTGTCGGAGAGATATCTCTGGGCCCTCTTGGTAATGCACATCACTATAAGCCTTGCAAGCAATGTGACTAATGAGTTAGTTACGGGATGTTGCATTACGAAACGAGTAAAGAGACTTTCCAGTAACGAGATTGAACTAGGTATTGAGATACCGACGATCGAATCTTGGGCAAGTAACATACCGATGACAAAGGGAACAACGTATACGTTATGCGGTTTGACCGATAAAGATCTTCGTAGAATATGTAGGAACCAATATGAGCATCTAGGTTCCGCTATTGGTTATTGACCGGATATGAGTCTCAGTCGTGTCTACATAGTTCTCGAACCCGTAGGGTCCACACGCTTAACGTTCAATGACGATCGGTATTACGAGTTTATGTGTTTTGATGTACCGAAGGTAGTTCGGAGTCCCAGATTTGATCACGGACATGACGAGGAGTCTCGAAATGGTCGAGACATAAAGATCGATATATTGGAATCCTATATTTGGACATCGGAATGGTTCCGAGTGGTTCGGGCATTTTTCCGGAGTATCGGGAGGTTACTGGAACCCCCCATGGAGTATATGGGCCTTAGTGGAATAGTGGAGAGGGAAGGGAAAAGAGGGAGGCGCGTCCCCAAGCCCAATATGAATTGCGAGGTGGCCGGCCCCCCTTTCCTTCCTCCCTCTCTCCTGCTTCCTTCCTCTCCTACTCCTACTTGAAAGGGCTCCTACTTCTACTAGGAAAGGGGGGAATCCTACTCCCGGTGGGAGTAGGACTCCCCCAGGGCGCGCCATAGAGAGGGACATCCCTCCCCCTCCTCCACTCCTTTATATACGGGGAGGGGGCACCCCATGGAGACACAAGTTGATCAGTTGATCTTTTAGCTGTGTGCGGTGCCCCCCTCCACCATAATCCACCTCAGTTATATCGTAGCGGTGCTTAGGCGAAGCCCTGTTCTGGTAGCAACATCATCACCATCATCACGCCGTCGTGCTGACAAAACTCTCCCACGGAGCTCTACTGGATCATGAGTTCGCGGGACGTCACCGAGCTGAACGTGTGCATATCGTACAGGTGCCCTACGTTCAGTACTAGGATCGTTCGATCGTGAAGACGTACGACTACATCAACCGCGTTGGCATAACGCTTCTGCTTACGGTCTAGGAGGGTACGTAGACAACACTCTCCCCTCTCGTTGCTATGCATCACCATGATCTTGCGTGTGCGTAGGCATTTTTTTGAAATTACTGTGTTCTCCAACAGTGGCATCCGAGCCAGGTTTATGCATAGATATTATTTGCACGAATAGAACACAAAGGAGTTGTGGGCGTGGGTATATACATATTGCTTGCCGTCACTAGTTGATTCTTGATACAACGGCATTGTTGGATGAAGCGTGTCGGGGGGAACTGACCCACGAACACCTATGGGGCCGGCTGACCGGGCCCCTTTCGGTTCGGTGGGGGGCGGAGGTTGCACGAAGAGCAGATCGAGGCGAAGCACACGAGCGGTTTACCCAGCTTCGGAGCTCTCCGGAGAGATAATACTCCTACTGCTGCTTGTCTGGTTGTATTATCTGGTGTTCTTGCTCTCCAAAGCGAGAGCGTGATGTTCTCTGGGCTACGGCTGGATCGAAGCCAACTGTCTGAGGCCCCGAACCTATGAGCCGAACCCCCTTTACGTTGCGCATGGGCCTCCTTTTATACACTAAAGGGGTCACCGATAGGTGGCAACACAAAGGAGGGTAAAAACGTAAAAAGCGAGGTAGTTGATACAGTTGCTTGTACAGTGCACCCTACCTAACTCTGACAGCAGGGGACAAGGGCATTAAATGCCCGTCTGAGTCGCCCGAACAGTGCAGAAAAGGACCGTTAGGGGCGCCATCATTCGCCACGATGGTGATCTTGTCAGCTTCGCATGCCACTGTGCACCGCTGGCTGCACAGCCTCCCGCCACGCGCGCCCGGAGAGGCCCCCAGAGCGACACGTTGGTGGATGCGCTGGAGCGTGGGCGCAGAGTGGCCGCCTGCCGCGGCAAGCACCTTGTCGCTGCTGCTATCTTGTCGGGCCCGGAGGCTTGTAGCTCACCGGGCTTCGAGGTACCTTGGTCAGTCTTCCCGGCAAGCTCCTCTTGCCGGGGCCTTGTCGCCTTGCCGGAGCGCGTGGCGTGTCGCGGCAAGTTTCTTGGTGCGCCTTGGTTGGCCTTCCCGGCAAGCTCCTCTTGCCGGGGTCTTGTCTCCTTAGCTCAAATACTTTGCTCTTGGATGGCTCCAAGGGAACCTTGGAGGGTCTTGGTGTTCGCCCGGCAAGCCTTGCCGCGGGGTGCTGCAACTTCCCGTGCACAAGTTCGGGGTACTAGGGTACCCCTATTCTAGTACACCGACAGGAGCTCCCGGGCCTGGGCCAGACATGGTGCCGAGCGCTATTGGGCCAGGCCCAATGCAGGGCATGGGCACACGCGGGCTGGGCCACGCCAATCTTGTTCCGTATCCACCGCACTCTCCCATAACGGCATGCGTTGATTGCGGCATCGTGGGAGAGATCATGGGTGGTTGTTTAAGTAGAAGACCGAAACATCCGCCCCGTCCCTCTTTATAAGCAGAGGAGACAGGGGCAGTTCGTTCCCCCTTGTTGCTTGCTGCTACTCCTTCTTCACAAACTCCGCCGCTCCCCTCTTCTTCTCGAAGCCGAGAGAGCAGCGCTCCTCCCCCCCATTGCCATCAGCATCACCACGCCGTCGACCTTCTCCACCACCTCCGCCATGGCCCCGAAAGGCGACAAGGGAAAGGGCGTGAAGTTGGCCGAGGCGCAGCGGCTCGCGGCGCTGCGGAAGGAGCGGGCGATCTTCACCCCCCAGCTCGGAGTGCAGGAGCTGAGGGAGTACTTCTACCTCTTTTGG
Source organism: Triticum aestivum (assembly GCF_018294505.1). Lineage (NCBI taxonomy): Eukaryota > Viridiplantae > Streptophyta > Magnoliopsida > Poales > Poaceae > Triticum > Triticum aestivum. Next base: position 531,591,382 of record NC_057812.1, read on the forward strand.
GCGACGGAGACACGTGCGCATCCGCGCACGAGGGTACTCCCGGCTGCTGCCTTGGAGTCGGCTCCAAATGGGTACCCGTTCTTCCCGCTATTCTTCTACTGCGGGCTCTGCCCGCCCTTCTCGGAATTCTTTTGTGACATTATGAACACGTATGGCTTCCGCCTCCTTGACTTCACCCCCAATGCTGTCCTGACCATGGCGGTTTTCGCACACTTGTGCGAAAACTTTGTCGGAGTCCACCCTAGTGTAGCCCTTTTCCGCCACTACTTCATTCCTCGGGTAGAGAGAGGAGAGCCGCTTGCCGGAGGGATTGCCTGGGTCTTGAGAGTTGGCAAGAAGGAGGCGTACTTGGATGGTGAGCTCCGCAGTAAGTGGGAGGAGTGGAGAGCGGAGTGGTGTTGGATCGTCGAGGAGGATCCGCAGCCCTTCACCGTCGTGCGCCAAACTCCAATAGTGCGTGGTAATGACTGGAGCAACATGGCCCCGGAAGACGAGAGGCTGAAGATCGCCATCACTAGGATTCTTCGCCTCAGGCTTGCCGGGCTGACCGTAGGTGCTGTCGGGGCAGATTTCCTCCGCCGCCGCATTGCCCCCCTGCAGGAGAGGAGGAGGCCCGCCTGGGAATTTAAGAATTCGGCGGACATCATGAGGCTGCGGCCGGGCCTCAACTACAACTTCACTGTCTTGGAGTTGGATGCAATGCTCTTGGAGTTATTCAAACGCGACCCCCAGCACCCATTCACACTGCCGAGGGGCGTAGTTCCTTTGTGCAATAACTCTTCGCTTGATCGGATCCGCGCCATGATGCCGTTGTGCGATTCACACGGCATCGTCCCCACTTGGCAAGAGCCTGCGGACGACGTTGTGCGAGCGTTCTTCGACACCTTGGAGGAGTTGCCGGTCCGCGCTGACGAGGAGCTGCAGCTTATCGCTACCAGGGCGGAAGAGGCTGCGGCCGCAGCTGCTGCGGGTGTATTTGGGTTCACTGTGGAGGAGGCAGAGGCTGCAGAGGCGGCAAACCTTGCCGAACATGCGGAGTTCATGGGCGAGGAGCCTGCCGATTCTGAAGCCGAGTCGAGCGAGGCCGGCGAGGAGGAGGCTGAGCCTTCAGAGAGCTTGCCGCAGGCGGAGCCCCCGGCCCCGCCAAGGAGGCGCCTTCGCGGGGCCGGGGACGCAGCAGGGCGGCAGCCGGCTCCACAGCCGCCGAGCCGCGCGACGCGCTCTACCGCGGCAAGCAATGTTGCCGCGGGAGCACCTCACGCAGCAGCGACAACTGGAGCGGGACCTTCCCGGGCCACTGCCACTGCCCCCGCCAAGCGGGCAAGGGACCCTACTCCTCCACCTCGCCGCGCCGGAGGAGGGCCGGACTTCGATCTTTCCGCGCTCAGCTCCGACGAGGAGGAAGAAGAGTAAGTCTCTTTGGTGCTCTTGTAGTTCTTCAATCTTGCTGTTTATATCTTGTATCTGACTTGCTCCAATATGGGCTTCTTTCTTTTCAGAACACTGGCCCAGAGAGCGGCGAAGAGGGCCAAGGCCGCGGTGATCGTCATCGAAGATGACCCTACCTTGTTGATAGGGGGTGGGTCCGAGATCACCTTGACGGACCCGGCAATCACTCCTCAAAGCAGCCCCCAGCGCAGCCCCCAGCGTAAGTTCATAGTTTAACCTTCTGCTGTCGGGCACGCTTGAGTGCTTTTTCTTTCGCTGATGTCTTGCTTGTTGACTTGTGCAGGAGCAGAGCAGCCTCATCAGGAGCGCCCGGAGGCCGGTCCCGAAGTGCCACCTGCTACGACTGCGCCGCCAAGGGAGGAGTCCCCGGCAAGGGAGCGCTCTCCGGCAAGGGGGGACTCTCCGGCAAGGGACGGCACGGCTGATCCTGCGGCGACCGAGGCCGCAGCTAGAGATCTTGGCGCAGGTAATCCACTTGCTCAGAAACTTTCCCTTGGGTTCTGCTTCTTCTATTTTTCCTTTCTTGGATTTTTGATTGATTTTTCTCCCTTCTTCGTTCTTCAGACCCATCTACGGTTGAGCCAATGGAGACAGAGGGCGCCGGCAAGGAAGGTGCCGGTGCTGATGAGACCGCCGGCGAGGAGGCCGCCGGGGCTGCAGCTGCGGAAGCCGGCGAGGGGTCGGGCGATCGCACTGACGACCCTGAGGCCGCAGGAGGGCCGGGCGCTGCGCCGACCGCCGAACCCTCCGCCGCTTCTGCGGAGCCGGGCTCCGAGGAGCCCCAGCCCGGCGCCTACTTGAAGGCCGGCGACGACATCTTCATCAAGATACCATGGGCGTCGAGCTCCAGGGCACCAGTCGAGGGGGAAGCTTTTGACGGGGAGGTGCTCGCCTCTGCTGGGCTGTCATTGGTTGACACGCCCGGTAGCAGCAGTGGCGAGCCTGAGGAGGAGCAGCTGCTGCGGAAGCTGCTGTCACTCTACCGCGCCCGGCAAGCCAAGCTGGCTTCCCGGGAAGCGCTTGTCGCGAAGGCGGGAGTGGACATGGAGAAGCGCGCGGAGGAGCTCCGGGGCCAAAATCAAGAAGCTCTCCGGTCTCTGGCGCAGGAGCGGGAGCGAGTAGACGAGGAGCGCACAGCCTTTCTTCTCGAGAAGGCCGAGGCTGAGGAAGAACAAAGGCTTGCTACCGAGAAGCAGTCTGCGCGGGAAGGCGAGCTAGTGCAGCGGAAGGCCCACCTCGACAGCTACGAGGAAGAGCTCGCCGAGCGCGAGCGAGCACTTGGCCGCCAATAAGGAGCTAGAGGAGAAGGTGGCGCGGCTGGAGGCCGATATTGGGAAGAGCGGCGAGGAGATTGCCGCGCTCAAGCGTGAGCGCGAGAAGGATGCTGCTGCACACGGTGAGCTGCAAGGCCTTCTCGCTGAGAGGGGCAAGGAGCTCAGAGCCGCCAAGGATTCCAAAGCAGACCTGGAGCTGAAGCTGGCCACACTGACGCAGACACTGGAGGCCGCCAAGGAGCGGGAGAAGACCTTGGCGGAGAAGGTCAAGGCTGACGCGGCGCTGCTGGAGAGCATTGCTGTTACCCAGAACTCGTTCAGGGACACAGTGGAGCACTGGACCGAGGGTCTGGTGAACACGGCCGCCGTCATCAACGAGGAGCTGGCGCAGCTGGGGATGGAGGACTTTGGATATCCTTCCGACGAGAGCCTTCAACCTAGCGCCAAGCTCAGCCTATTCTTCAAGGGCGTGGCGACGGCGCTCCAGCGGCTCCGGGAAAGGATCCCGAAACAGCTGGCCGACGAGTCGCGCAAAATCTGCGCCGGGGTCCTTCAGAAGGTGTTGATGAAGGTGGCCTTCCGCAACCCAGGCCTCAACTTCACCAACGTCCTCAGGTCCTTGCCGCCTGACGCCGATCTGGATGCACTCAAGGCCCTTGTCGCACCCATTGTGGACAAGGTGAGCGAGATCAAGAGAGTCGAGGGGGGACGCGTAGACTAGGCCGCCTATTTCTTCTTTTCCCTTGTCGCTGCTAGTCATGTTATGAAAACAGTCTATTAGAGCTACGACAAGTTATCTCGTAATATAACTTTGTTTCTGTTATCAATTGCAATGTTATTTCCTCTACTAGATTCCTTCCTTTGTATGCTTTTACCCTACGCTTTTAGGGAACTTGTCGGCGCAAGCGCCCGAGCCGCGAGCGCTGAGTGCGGAACTTCTGCAGCCTGCTGGCGGCGCTGCTTCCGACAAGAAACCTTGTCGCGACTAGATGCAGCACACTCAAGCTGTTGAGCGGACTCGAAACAAAGTGAGGGTGCAACTAGCCACGAGTTGGTTCCTCCGCGCACAGGTTTTCCATACAAAGCAGGGTCGTTCGAGGAAGATAACTCTAAAAATTTAAAAAACTGATCGCTCAAACTTTGGCAACTTAGCTTTTCTGTCGTTTGCTTCCCAGCAAGGCAAAACTTTTGCTTTGAATGACGCCTAGTCCACACCACAATCTTCTCCTTCCCCCCCGGCAAACTTGTGTGCGAGGGAACTTTCTTTTCCTTTAAAAGAAAAATAAAGAAGAGAAAATAATAATATGGAGCTCTTCGGCTCGTTACTGCTTACTGGATGTAGGTGCTGCACAAAGTGTCAGATAATCGCATGCAAGAAAGGAACTAATGCATGAAATGGACAAGCTGTGCAGAGCACATAGGGTTTTACTTATGCACGGGATCTGCGCCCGGCTTTGTACAAAGGATTACATGCAACAGCGGCAAGACTTGTACAAAAGGTGGTTGCCGGAACGGGTTCCGGCAACCGCGCCCTAAGGGAAAAACTTACGAAGATGTTCTATGTTCCAGGAGTTGCTCACCGGAATGCCATCTTCGGTCTCAAGGCAGACAGCGCCAGGCCTTGTGACTCGTTTCACCCTATAGGGGCCTTCCCACTTCGGCTTCAACTTGTTGGAATTCTTGGCGGACTGAACGCGCCGAAGAACAAGGTCGCCTTCCTCAAAGCTTCTAGCTTTAACTTTGCGGCTATGATAGCGGCGCAAAGCTTGCTGGTATCGAGCAGCTCGTACAGCAGCCTAAAGACGATCTTCCTCAAGGAGCAGCGCGTCGTCTTGCCGCAGCTGTTCTTGCTCAAGCTCATCATAAGCGAGCACTCAAGGTGACCCGTATACGAGTTCCGTGGGGAGAACTGCCTCTGCTCCGTAGACTAGAGCGAAAGGTGTCTGGCCAATGGCTCGATTTGGCGTCATTCTGATCGACCAAAGAACCACCGGCAGCTCCTCGATCCAGTTTCTTCCGCACTTGTGCAGCCTGTCGAAAGTTCTGGTCTTGAGCCCGCGCAGAACTTCAGCATTTGCCCTCTCTGCTTGACCGTTGCTTCTCGGATGAGCAACAGAAGCGAAGCAGACCTTGGCGCCAAGGTCTTGGACGTACTGCATGAAGGTGCGGCTCGTGAATTGCGTGCCGTTGTCGGTGATGATCCTGTTAGGGATCCCGAAATGGCAAACAATCGACCTGAAGAACTTGACTGCTGACTGTGCTGCCACCTTCCTCACTGGCTGTACTTCCGGCCACTTTGTGAACTTGTCGATTGCAACGTACAAGTACTCAAAGCCCCCGACAGCTCGGGGGAAGGGGCCGAGGATATCGAGCCCCTAGATCGAAAATGGCCAGGATAAAGGGATCGTCTGGAGAGCTTGAGCTGGCTGGTGTATCTGTTTGGAGTGGAACTGGCACGCTTCACACTTGGTTACTTGTGCAGTTGCATCCTGGAGGGCTGTCGGCCAAAAGAAACCTTGTCGGAAAGCTTTGCCGGCAAGTGCTCTTGCACCAATGTGGTGACCACATATGCCTCCATGTATCTCTGCCAACAGCTTTTGTCCATCTTCCCGGCGAATACACTTCAATTTCACACCGTTGAGTCTTCTTCTGTACAGTATGCCACCGACAAACTTGTACATACTTGACTGCCGGGCTACTCTTTCCGCTTCTTCTTGTTCTTCGGGAAGTTCTCCTGTCTGAAGGAAATGGACAATCTGCTGTGCCCATGCTGGAGCTTGCGGCTTGACAACAAGGACTAAAGGCATATCTACTGCCGCGGGAACATCCGCTTCCACGGCAAGGGCTTGCGGCCCTGCCGGAGCGTGATGTTCCCCGACAAGCTCGCCGGAGCAAAACTTGTCGGGAGCGTCTGCTTCGACGGAACAAACCATGAGGCTTGCCGGAGCAGACTGCCCCTCAGCATTCTTGGTGTTGATTTTGGGGACTTTCTTGGCGGCGGCTTCGGGGAGCTCTGCCGGAAAGTAGTCACCAGAAACCAACTTCCTCTTCTTGCTTTGTCCAATTGATGGTGTTACGGATGGTTGAGTCAACTTAAGCACAAAGATCCCTGGTTCCACAGGTAACTTTAGTGCGGCGCACTTTGACAAGCCATCAGCAATGTCATTCTGAGCTCTTGGGATATGCTCCATCTGTAGGCCGTCAAAGTGCTCTTCTAGTTTCCTTACTTCATCGACATACGCTTCCATCAACGGACTCTGGTAGTTTTTGTTTACTTGGCGGACGACAAGCTGTGAGTCACCCCTGACAATAAGCTTCTTGATCCCAAGGTCTGCTGCAATTCTGAGACCGGCAAGCAATCCTTCATACTCTGCAGTATTGTTGGTTGCTTGCTCTTTGGGAAAGTGCATCTGGACTACGTACTTGAGGTGCTCTCCGGTGGGTGCAATAAGCAGCACGCCTGCACCGGCGCCTTGCAGCGAGAAGGCACCATCAAAGTACATCAGCCATTCTTTGCTTGCTTCTTTGACGGGGATGCTTGTCTCTGGAATTTCTTCATCTGGGGTTGGCGTCCACTCTGCTATGAACTCTGCCAATGTTCTGCTTTGGATAGTTGAGGTGCTCTCAAACTTGAGGCCAAAGCTTGACAGTTCCAGCGCCCACTCGACAATCCTGCCTGTTGCTTCTGGATTTTGCAGTATCCTCTTCAGCGGAAAGCGAGTGACGACTGTGATCTCGTGTGCTTGGAAGTAATGGCGCAGCTTTCTCGAGGCCATGAGGAGGCCGAAAAGCAACTTCTGCACACCAGAGTACCTTGATCTAGCCCCCTGCAGAAGGGAACTAACAAAGTAAACTAGGCGCTGCACCATTCTCCTTGGCATCTTATCATGCTCCTGCGCAGATCCATGTTTGTCGGGACCAGAGCTTGTCGACGAAGCCCCCTGCTTGTCGCTGGATGGATCTGCCGTGGTTGCCGGCTCATCATCCGCCTCCCTCTCCGCCACTAACGCAACACTAACCACTTGATTGGTTGCTGCTATATACAGCAGCAACTTCTCTTGCGGCTTAGGTGCGACAAGTGTTGGAGTGGAGGACAGGTATCTCTTCAAGTCCTGCAGCGCAGCCTCCGCTTTCGGAGTCTATTTCATTGGACCTGCCTTTTTCAAAATTTTGAAAAATGGCAGAGCGCGCTCAGCAGATCTAGAGATAAACCTGCTGAGAGCAGCCACGCAGCCGGCAAGCCTTCGTACATCCTTGACGCGCTTTGGTGCTTCGATCTGCTCGATGGCTTTGATCTTGTCGGGATTGGCTTCAATTCCCCGCTGAGACACGAAGAACCCGAGAAGCTTGCCGGAAGGGACTCCAAACACGCACTTCTCGGGGTTAAGCTTGAGGTTGATCTTGCGCAGATTTGCAAATGTCTCATCTAAATCTTGAATCAGGGTCGCCTTGTCCTTGCTCTTGACCACTATGTCATCCATGTAAGCTTCCACATTTCTGTGTATTTGTGGCTCAAAAGCATGGTGGACTACCCTTGCGAATGTTGAACCAGCATTCTTCAAACCGAAAGGCATCCGTACGAAGCAGTACGTGCCACACGGGGTGATAAATGCAGTTTTCTCTTCATCTTCTTCTGCCATGAAGATCTGATGATATCCTGAGTATGCATCAAGAAATGAAAGCAAATCACATCCGGCTATGGAGTCAACAATCTGGTCAATACGCGGCAAGGGAAATGGGTCTTTGGGACAAGCTTTATTAACATCAGTGAAGTCAATACAAAGTCTCCATTTCCCGTTAGCCTTGCGCACAACAACAGGATTGGCCAACCACGTGGGATGGAGTACTCCTCTGACAAGGCCTGCTGCTTCCAACTTCTTGATTTCTTCTGCTATGAATTCTTGGCGCTCCACTGCCTGCTTCCTGACTCTTTGCTTGACGGGCCGCGCATGAGGACAGACGGCAAGGTGGTGCTCAATTACTTTCCTAGGAACACCGGGGATATCAGACGGTTGCCACGCAAACACGTCGACATTCGCCCGCAGGAAAGCAACGAGCGCGCTTTCCTATTTGGGGTCAAGAGTGGCGCTGATGGTGAAGGTACCACCAGTGCCATCCTCCTTGGCGGACACCTTCTTAGTCTCAGGTGGAGCTGCCATTGCCTTCTTACACTTGCCGGTGGAGCTCGATGGTGCGTCCTCGACGGTAGCGCAGCACTCCAAAGAGGTGCGCTTGCCGGAGTGGGCATCAGAGCTCTTGCCGGACTTGGTCTTCTTCTTCCCCCCGGGAGCTTCAGCGGCAAGTGTCCTTCGTTCTGCTGCGGCTGCTGCTTCCCGGTAGATCTTGTCGGCACAGATAAGAGCATCCTTCTTGTCGCCAGGGACAGAGATGACACTTATTGGGCCTGGCATTTTCAGTACGTTGTACGCATAGTGAGAGGCTGCCATGAACTTGGCGAGTGCTGGACGGCCAAGGATTCCATTGTAAGGTAATGGAAAGTCGGCAACGTCAAACGTGACCCTCTCAGTCCTGAAGTTCAGCTCACTGCCAAATGTTACCGGCAACGTGATCTTTCCCTTTGGCTTGCTCCTTCCCGGGTTGATTCCTTGAAATGTACCGGTCTCTTCGAGCTCGCTGTCAGGGATCTGGAGTTTCTGGAGCACCGCGGAGGAGATCAGATTCAAGCCGGCCCCGCCGTCAACTAGCATCTTTGTGACCTTGAGGTTGCGGATTGTTGGTGAAACCAACATCGGCAAACACCCGACCGCGGTTATGCGATCAGGGTGGTCCTCAATATCAAAGATGATAGGCGTGCTGGACCATTTCAGAGGCTTGCGTGACTCGACGGGTGGTTCTGCTGCATTAACTTCCCGCACCCACTGCTTGAGCTGACGGTGCGAGGTGTGCAGAGAAGCACCACCGTCAACGCACAGGACCTCTGTGGCTTTCTGGAACTCCTGCTCATCAGTGTCCTCATCATCCATATCTTCATCGTCGCCGTCATCTTCATCCTTGTCGCGGCCGCGAGGAGGTCTGTCTCCTTGCCGCTGCTTGGCCTTGCCGCGGCGTCCTCCTCGGCCGGGACGTTTCTTGCCGGATCCACCAGCTCCTTCCTGGGCCTTCTCCTTGTCGCGCCGCTCGTATTCAGCTTTCTGTTGCTCAACAAGCTGCTCGACCCTCTTGCAGTTCTGGAGATCATGGCCCTTGGTGCGGTGAATCTTGCAATACTGCTTGTTGGTGCCGTCCTGCTTGTCGGCGACCGCCACCTCCGCGGCAACCTCCTTGCCGGAGTCACCAGCTTTGGCTTCCTTGGCGCCGCCACCGTTGCCGGACTGCTCAACAACTAGCACTTCTTTGCCTTTCCTCCTTCTGTTGTTCCGCCGCCGGTTTTTCCTTGTCGGGGCAGCATCTTCACTGTCAGATCCTCCCACTCCTATATTTTCTCCGGGGAGTCTCCTCCCTTCCTCAGCACGCGCACACTTGTCGGCCAATGCATATAACTCACTGACGTCCCTGATCTTGCACATCACCATTTCCTCCCGCATCCTGCGGTTTCGCACATTCTGATGGAACGCGCTGATCACCGCGGTAGGGTGGACGTCTGGGATGTTGTGCTGCACACTACTGAATCTCTGAATGTACTTGCGCAGGGGCTCTCCTTCCTTCTGGGCGAGCAAATGAAGATCACTCTCCTGGCCATGAGGCTTGTGTCCGCCGGTAAAGGCGCCGACAAACTGATGGCACAGATCAGCCCAAGAGGATATGGAGTTGTCCGGCAAGTGCATGAGCCAGGATCTGACGTTGGGCTTGAGCACCAGCGGGAAGTAGTTGGCAAGGATCTTGTCATCTCGTCCCCCGGCAGCTTGCACCGCAATGGTGTAGATGCTGAGGAACTCTGACGGATGCGTCTTGCCGTCGTACTTCTCCGGTACGTCTGGCTTGAAGTTCTTTGTACTGGGCCACTGGACTTGCCGCAGCTCACGAGTGAACGCAGGACAACCTACCGCGTACGGCAGATCGCCTGGTTCCCCTGGCGCATGCATGTCAACAGAGGGCCCAGCGCGCTTGTCGGATTGACGTCGCGCTTCTCTTCGGCGCTCGATGCGGGTTCGAGCGTCTTCTTGTTGTCGATCATGAAGAACTTGGCGCTGATCGCGACGAGCTCGTGGATCCGACGATGCAGTGGAGTCGCTGTCGAGGTGGATCCGGCGAGTCGGCGATCTTGGCCTTCGGGGCGGTGATTGCATGGTAGTTGCACCTCCGCCCGTTTCGTCCCCACCGGCTCGCGTCCGGCGGTCCTGCGGTGGCGGCGACGCGCTCGGCCGCCGTGGAGTGTCGCCGTTGGCGTAGCCGATGAGACTCTGAATGGTGGCCCTCCATTCGTCGATCTTGTCCGACGTTGGAGGGTAATCTAGAGAAGTTGAGCTCGCGCCAAAGCTTCTGCTGGAGTGGTGGGTGGCAGTGGCGGACGGCGCGAGGAGCGGGACGTGCTTGAACTTCTAACTATGTTAGAAGGAGCAGTATCCCGTCCAGGCGACCGTGCCCCGCTTGTGCCAGCATGCTGGCATGCATGCTGGTCTTGAGCGCCCCGAGATCCACCAGCTTGGCCTTGGTCTAACATGCGCATGGTGCTGCGAGCGCCATGGTGCTGTTGATCTTGCGCCTCCTGAGAGTGGCGCGGAACATGTACAGTCGCCGAGGTTTGTGCAGCCTTGTCCTTGGACTTGGCAGCACTGTGAGCACCCTCATCGACGGCTGTTCTTCCGCCGGCGTCCACTCCACCACCCGTTTGCTCCAACGGTGGCGGAAATGACGTGGACGGAGCGGCTGCCGCCGAAGTCTTCTTCTTCGGTGGCATGTTGATGAAGGGAACGAAGATCTAGCTCGTGTGAACACCGGATCAGGTTCACACAATCTCGACGCCCCCTACCTGGCGCGCCAAAGATGTCGGGGGAAACTGACCCACGAACACCTATGGGGCCGGCTGACCGGGCCCCTTTCGGTTCGGTGGGGGCGGAGGTTGCACGAAGAGCAGATCGAGGCGAAAGCACACGAGCGGTTTACCCAGCTTCGGAGCTCTCCGGAGAGATAATACTCCTACTGCTGCTTGTCTGGTTGTATTATCTGGTGTTCTTGCTCTCCAAAGCGAGAGTGTGATGTTCTCTGGGCTACGGCTGGATCGAAGCCAACTGTCTGAGGCCCGAACCTATGAGCCGAACCCCCTTACGTTGCGCATGGGCCTCCTTTTATACACTAAAGGGGACACCGACAGGTGGCAACACAAAGGAGGGTAAAAACGTAAAAAGTGAGGTAGTTGATACAGTTGCTTGTACAGTGCACCCTACCTAACTCTGACGGCAGGGGACAAGGGCATTAAATGCCCGTCTGAGTCGCCCGAACAGTGCAGCAAAGGACCGTTAGGGGCGCCATCGTTCGCCATGATGGTGATCTTGTCAGCTTCGCATACCACTGCGCACCGCTGGCTGCACAGCCTCCCGCCACACGCGCCTGGAGAGGCCCCCAGAGCGACACGTTGGTGGATGCGCTGGAGCGTGGGCGCAGAGTGGCCGCCTGCCGCGGCAAGCACCTTGTCGCTGCTGCTATCTTGTCGGGCCCGGAGGCTTGTCGCTCACCGGGCTTTGAGGTACCTTGGTCAGTCTTCCCGGCAAGCTCCTCTTGCCGGGGCCTTGTCGCCTTGCCGGAGCGCGTGGCGCGTCGTGGCAAGTTTCTTGGTGCGCCTTGGTTGGCCTTCCCGGCAAGCTCCTCTTGCCGGGGTCTTGTCTCCTTAGCTCAAATACTTTGCTCTTGGATGGCTCCAAGGGAACCTTGGAGGGTCTTGGCGTTCGCCCAGCAAGCCTTGCCGCGGGGTGCTGCAACTGCCCGTGCACAAGTTCGGGGTACTAGGGTACCCCTATTCTAGTACACCGACAAAGCGACCCAGACCGACATTACGCGTACGCTTACGCGAGACTGGTTCTACCGACGTGCTTCGCACACAAGTGGCTACTGGGTGTCCGTTTCTCTAGCTTTAGTTGAATCGGATTCAATGAACAATGTTCTTTCTGAAGATCAAAAAGCAATCACTATACCGCATTATGGTTTTTGATGCGTAGGTAAGAACGGTTCTTGCTCAGCCCGTAGCAGCCATGTAAAACTTGCAACAACAAATTAGAGGGCATCTAACTTGTTTTTGCAGGGCATGTTGTGATGTGATATGGTCAAGACATGATGCTAAATTTATTGTATGAGATGATCATGTTTTGTAACACAGTTATCGGCAACTGGCAGGAGCCATATGGCTGTCACTTTATTGTATGAAATGCAATCGCCATGTAATTGCTTTACTTTATCACTAAGCGGTAGCGATAGTCGTGGAGGCAATAGTTTGCATGACGACAACGATGCTTCCATGGAGATCAAGATGTCAAGCCGGTGACGATGGTGATCATGACGGTGCTTTGGAGATGGAGATCACAGGCACAAGATGATGATGGCCATATCATATCACTTATATTGATTGCATGTGATGTTTATCTTTTATGCATCTTATTTTGGTTAGTTCGGCGGTAGCATTATAAGATGATCTCTCACTAAATTTCAAGGTATAAGTGTTCTCCCTGAGTATGAACCGTTGCGACAGTTCGTCGTGCCGAGACACCACGTGATGATCGGGTGTGATAAGCTCTACATTCACATACAACGGTGCAAGCCAGTTTTGCACACGCGGAATATTCGGGTTAAACTTGATGAGCCTAGCATATGCAGATATGGCCTCGGAACACTGGAGACCGAAAGGTCGAGCGTGAATCATATAGTAGATATGATCAACATAGTGATGTTTACCATTGAAAACTACTCCATCTCATGTGATGATCGGACATGGTTTAGTTGATTTGGATCACAAGATCATTTAAATGACTAGAGGGATTGTTGGGGTACATTGCAGAAAACAAAAAAAATCCTACGTTTCACCAAGATCAATCTATGGAGTCAACTAGCAACGAGAGGAGAGTGCATCTACATACCCTTGTAGATCGCGTGCGGAAGCGTTCAAGAGAACGGGGATGATGGAGTCGTACTCGCCGTGATCCAAATCACCAATGACCAAGTGCCGAACGGACGGCACCTCCGCGTTCAGCACACGTACAGAGTGGATGACGTCTCCTCCTTCTTGATCCAGCAAGGGGGAAGGAGAGGTTGATGAAGATCCAGTAGCACGACGGCGTGGTGGTGGATGCAGCAGTGATCGCGGCAGGGCTTCGCCGAGCTTCTGCGAGAGGGAGAGGTGTAGCAGGGGAGAGGGAGGCACCAAGGCTTGAGGTGCGGCTGCCCTCCCTCCCCCCATTATATAGGCCCCCTAGGGGTGCGCCGGCCCTAGGAGATGGGATCTCCTAGGGGGGCGGCGGCCAAGGGGGTGGAGTGCCCCCAAGGCAAGTGGAGGCGCCCCCTCCCCTAGGGTTACCAACCCTAGGCGCATGGGGGGCCCAAAGGGGAGGGGCGCACCAGCCCACTATGGGCTGGTTCCCTCCCCACTTCAGCCCATGAGGCCCTCCGGAATGGGTGGCCCCACCCGGTGGACCCCCGGGACCCTTCCGGTGGTCCCGGTACAATACCGCTGACCCCCGAAACTCTCCCGATGGCCGAAACTGCACTTCCTATATATAATTCTTCACCTCCGAACCATTCCAGAACTCCTCGTGATGTCCGGGATCTCATCCGGGACTCCGAACAACTTTCGGGTTACTGCATACTCATATCTCTACAACCCTAGCGTCACCGAACCTTAAGTGTGTAGACCATACGGGTTCGGGAGACATGTAGACATGACCGAGACGACTCTCCGGTCAATAACTAACAACGGGATCTGGATACCCATGTTGGCTCCCACATGCTCCTCGATGATCTCATCGGATGAACCACGATGTCGAGGATTCAAGCAACCCCGTATACAATTCCCTTTGTCAATCGGTACGTTACTTGCCCGAGATTCAATCATCGGTATCCCAATACCTCGTTCAATCTCGTTACCGGCAAGTCACTTTACTCGTACCGTAATGCATGATCCCGTGACCAGACACTTGGTCACTTTGAGCTAATTATGATGATGCATTACCGAGTGGGCCCAGAGATACCTCTCCGTCATACGGAGTGACAAATCCCAGTCTCGATTCATGCCAACCCAACAGACAGTTTCGGAGATACCTGTAATGTAACTTTATAGTCACCCAGTTACGTTGTGACGTTTGGTACACCGAAAGCACTCCTACGGTATGCGGGAGTTACACGATCTCATGGTCTAAGGAAAAGATACTTGACATTGGAAAAACTCTAGCAAACGAACTATACGATCTTGTGCTATGTTTAGGATTGGGTCTTGTCCATCACATCATTCTCCTAATGATGTGATCTCGTTATCAATGACATCCAATATCCATAGTCAGGAAACCATGACTATCTGTTGATCAACGAGCTAGTCAACTAGAGGCTTACTAGGGACATGTTGGTGTCTATTTATTCACACATGTATTACGATTTCCGGATAACACAATTATAGCATGAATAAAAGACAATTATCATGAACAAGGAAATATAATAATAATCCTTTTATTATTGCCTCTAGGGCATATTTCCAACAGTCTCCCACTTGCACTAGAGTCAATAATCTAGTTACATTGTGATGAATCGAACACCCACAGAGTTCTGGTGTTGATCATGTTTTGCTCTAGGGAGAGGTTTAGTCAATGGATCTGCTACATTCAGGTCCGTATGTACTTTACAAATCTCTATGTCTCCATTTTGAACACTTTCACGAATGGAGTTGAAGCCACGCTTGATATGCCTGGTCTTCCTGTGAAACCTGGGCTCCTTGGCAAGTGCAATAGCTCCAGTGTTGTCACATAAGAGTTTGATCGGCCCCGACGCATTGGGTATGACTCCTAGGTCGGTGATGAACTCCTTCACCCAAATTGCTTCATGCGCTGCCTCTGAGGCTGCCATGTACTCCGCCTCACATGTAGATCCCGCCACGACACTCTGCTTGCAGTTGCACCAGCTTACTGCTCCACCATTCAACATATACATGTATCCGGTTTGTGACTTAGAGTCATCCAGATCTGTGTCGAACCTAGCATCAACGTAACCCTTTACGACGAGCTCTTTGTCACCTCCATAAACGAGAAACATGTCCTTAGTCCTTTTCAGGTACTTCAGGATATTCTTGACCGCTGTCCAGTGTTCCTTGCCGGGATTACTTTGGTACCTACCTACCAAACTTACGACAAGGTTTACATCAGGTCTGGTACACAGCATGGCATACATAATAGACCCTATGGCTGAGGCATAGGGGATGACACTCATCTCTTCTATATCTTCTACCGTGGTCGGACATTGAGCTGAGCTCAATTTCACACCTTGCAACACAGGCAAGAACCCCTTCTTAGACTGATCCATATTGAACTTCTTCAATATCTTATCAAGGTATGTGCTTTGTGAAAGACCTATGAGGCGTCTTGATCTATCTCTATAGATCTTGATGCCTAATATATAAGCAGCTTCTCCAAGGTCCTTCATTGAAAAACTCTTATTCAAGTAGGCCTTAATGCTGTCCAAAAGTTCTATATCATTTCCCATCAAAAGTATGTCATCTACATATAATATGAGAAATGCTACAGAGCTCCCACTCACTTTCTTGTAAACGCAGGCTTCTCCATAAGTCTGCATAAACCCAAACGCTTTGATCATCTCATCAAAGCGAATGTTCCAACTCCGAGATGCTTGCACCAGCCCATAAATCGAGCGTTGGAGCTTGCACACCTTGTCAGCATTCTTAGGATCGACAAAACCTTCCGGCTGCATCATATACAATTCTTCCTTAAGGAAACCATTAAGGAATGCCGTTTTGACGTCCATTTTCCATATCTCATAATCATAGAATGCGGCAATTGCTAACATGATTTGGACGGACTTCAGCTTCGCTACGGGTGAGAAAGTCTCATCATAGTCAACCCCATGAACTTGTCGATAACCCTTAGCGACAAGCCGAGCTTTATAGATGGTCACATTACCATCCGCGTCTGTCTTCTTCTTAAAGATCCATTTATTTTCTATGGCTCGCTGCTCAACGGGCAAGTCAGTCAAAGTCCATACTTTGTTTTCATACATGGATCCTATCTTGGATTTCATGGCTTCCAGCCATTTGTCGGAATCCGGGCCCGCCATCGCTTCTTCATAGTTCGAAGGTTCACCGTTGTCTAACAACATGATTTCCAAGACAGGGTTGCCATACCACTCTGGTGCGGAACGTGTCCTTGTGGACCTACGAAGTTCAGTAGCAACTTGATCTGAAGTTTCATGATTATCATCATTAACTTCCTCTCTAGTCGGTGCAGGCACCTCAGGAACATTTTCTTGAGTTGCGTCACTTTCCGGTTCAAGAGGTAATACTTCATCAAGTTCTACTTTCCTCCCACTTACTTCTTTCGAGAGAAACTCTTTCTCTAGAAAGGATCCATTCTTGGCAACAAAGATCTTGCCTTCGGATCTGAGGTAGAAGGTATACCCAATAGTTTCTTTAGGGTATCCTATGAAGACACATTTTTCCGACTTGGGTTCGAGCTTTTTAGGTTGAAGTTTCTTGACATAAGCATCGCATCCCCAAACTTTTAGAAACGACAGCTTAGGTTTCTTCCCAAACCATAATTCATACGGTGTCGTCTCAACGGATTTCGACGGAGCCCTATTTAAAGTGAATGCGGTAGTCTCTAAAGCATAGCCCCAAAATGATAGCGGTAAATCGGTAAGAGACATCATAGATCGCACCATATCTAATAGAGTGCGATTACGACGTTCGGACACACCATTACGCTGAGGTGTTCCAGGCGGCGTGAGTTGTGACACTATTCCACATTTTCTTAAGTGTGTGCCAAATTCGTGACTCAAGTATTCTCCCCCACGATCTGATCGCAAGAACTTGATTTTCTTGTCACGTTGATTCTCAACCTCACTCTGAAATTCCTTGAACTTTTCAAAGGTCCCAGACTTGTGTTTCATTAAATAGACATACCCATATCTACTCAAGTCATTAGTGAGGGTGAGAACATAACGATAGCCACCGCGAGCCTCAACACTCATTGGACCACACACATCAGTATGTATGATTTCCAATAAGTTGGTTGCTCACTCCATTGTTCCCGAGAACGGAGTCTTGGTCATTTTACCCATGAGGCATGGTTCGCACGTGTCAAATGATTCGTAATCAAGAGACTCTAAAAGTCCATCTGCATGGAGCTTCTTCATGCGTTTGACACCTATGTGACCAAGGCGGCAGTGCCACAAGTATGTGGGACTATCATTATCAACCTTACATCTTTTGGTATTCACACTATGAATATGTGTAGCATTACGCTCGAGATTCATTAAGAATAAACCATTCACCATCGGAGCATGACCATAAAACATATCTCTCATATAAATAGAACAACCATTATTCTCGGATTTAAATGAGTAGCCATCTCGAATTAAACGAGATCCTGATACAATGTTCATGCTCAAAGCTGGCACTAAATAACAATTATTGAGGTTTAAAACTAATCCCGTAGGTAAATGTAGAGGTAGTGTGCCGACGGCGATCACATCGACCTTGGAACCATTCCCGACGCGCATCGTCACCTCGTCCTTCGCCAGTCTCCGCTTATTCCGCGGCTCCTGCTTTGAGTTACAAATGTGAGCAACTGCACCAGTATCAAATCCCAGGAGCTACTACGAGTAATGGTAAGGCACACATCAATTACATGTATATCACATATACCTTTCGTGATGCCGGCCTTGTCCGCTAAGTATTTGGGGGCAGTTCCGCTTCCAGTGACCACTTCCCTTGCAATAAAAGCACTCAGTCTCGGGCTTGGGTCCATTCTTTGGCTTCTTCCCGGCAGCTTGCTTACCGGGCGCGGCAACTCCCTTGCCGTCCTTCTTGAAGTTCTTCTTACCCTTGCCTTTCTTGAACTTAGTGGTTTTATTCACCATCAACACTTGATGTTCCTTTTTGAATTCTACCTCTGCTGATTTCAGCATTGCAAATACTTCAGGAATGGTCTTTTCCATCCCCTGCATATTGAAGTTCATCACAAAGCTCTTGTAGCTTGGTGGTAGCGACTGAAGGATTCTGTCAATGACCGCGTCATCCAGGAGATTAACTCCCAGCTGAGTCAAGCGGTTATGTAACCCAGACATAGTGAGTATGTGCTCACTGACAGAACTGTTTTCCTCCATCTTATAGCTGAAGAACTTGTCGGAGACTTCATATCTCTCGACCCGGGCATGAACTTGAAAAACCATTTTCAGCTCTTCGAACATCTCATATGCTCCGTGTCTCTCAAAACGCTTTTGGAGCCCCGGTTCTAAGCTGTAAAGCATGCCGCACTGAACGAGGGAGTAATCATCAGCACGTGTTTGCCAAGCGTTCATAACGTCTTGTTCTGCAGGGAGAGCAGGTGCTTCACCTAGCGGTGCTTGTAGGACATAATCTTTCTTGGCAGCTATGAGGATGATCCTCAGGTTCCGAACCCAGTCCGTATAGTTGCTGCCATCGTCTTTTAGCTTGGTTTTCTCTAGGAATGCGTTGAAGTTGAGGAGAACGTTGGCCATTTGATCTACAATACATGTTGTAAAGATTTTAGACTAAGTTCATGATAATTAAGTTCATCTAATCAAATTATTCAATGAACTCCCACTCAGATAGACATCCCTCCAGTCATCTCAGTATAACATGATCCGAGTTAACTAGGCCGTGTCCGATCATCATGTGAGACAGACTAGTCAACATCGGTGAACATCTTCATGTTGATTGTATCTTCTATACGACTCATGCTCGACCTTTCAGTCTATTGTGTTCTGAGGCCATGTCTGTACATGCTAGGCTCGTCAAGTCAACCTAAGTGTTTGCATGTGTAAATCTGTCTTACACCCGTTGTATGTGAACGTTGGAATCTATCACACCCGATCATCACGTGGTGCTTCGAAACAATGAACTGTCGCAACGGTGCACAGTTAAGGGGAACACTTTCTTGAGATTATTATGAGGGATCATCTTATTTACTACCGTCGTTCTAAGTAAACAAGATGCAAAAACATGATAAACATCACATGCAATCAAATAATAGTGACATGATATGGCCAGTATCATATAGCTTCCTTTGATCTCCATCTTGGGGCTCCATGATCATCTTGTCACCGGCATGACACCATGATCTCCATCATCATGATCTCCATCATCGTGTCTCCATGAAGTTGCTCACCAACTATTACTTCTACTACTATGGCTAACACGTTTAGCAATAAAGTAAAGTAATTTACATGTCGTTTCTCAATGACACGCAGGTCATACAAAAAATAAAGACAACTCCTATGGCTCCTGCCGGTTGTCATACTCATCGACATGCAAGTCGTGATTCCTATTACAAGAACATGATCTCATACATCACATATATATCATTCATCATTCATCACAACTTTGGCCATATCACATCACAAAACACTTGCTGCAAAAACAAGTTAGACGTCCTCTAATTGTTGTTGCAAGTTTTTACGTGGCTGCAATAGGGTTCTAGCAAGAACGTTTTCTTACGTATGCAAAAACCACAACGTGAATTGCCAATTTCTATTTACCCTTCATAAGGACCCTATTCATCGAATCCGATCCGACTAAAGTGGGAGAGACAGACACCCGCCAGCCACCTTATGCAACTAGTGCATGTCAGTCGGTGGAACCGGTCTCATGTAAGCATACGTGTAAGGTTGGTCCGGGCCGCTTCATCCCACGATGCCGCCGAATCAAGATAAGACAAGTAACGGCAAGCAAATTGGCAATATCGACGCCCACAACTACTTTGTGTTCTACTCATGCATAGTAACTACGCATAGACCTAGCTCATGATGCCACTATTGGGGAACGTTGCAGAAAACAAAAAAATTTCCTACATTTCACCAAGATCAATCTATGGAGTCAACTAGCAACGAGAGGAGAGTGCATCTACATACCCTTGTAGATCGCGTGCGGAAGCGTTCAAGAGAACGGGGATGATGGAGTCGTACTCGCCGTGATCCAAATCACCGATGACCAAGTGCCGAACGGACGGCACCTCCGTGTTCAACACACGTATGGAGCGGATGACGTCTCTTCCTTCTTGATCCAGCAAGGGGGCAGGAGAGGTTGATGAAGATCCAGCAGCACGATGGCATGGTGGTGGATGCAGCAGTGATCGCAGCAGGGCTTCGCCGAGCTTCTACGAGAGGGAGAGGTGTAGCAGGGGAGAGGGAGGCGCCAAGGCTTGAGGTGCGGCTGCCCTCCCTCCCCCTTTATATAGCCCCCCTAGGGGTGCGCCGGCCCTAGGAGATGGGATCTCCTAGGGGTGGCGGCGGCCAAGGGGGTGGAGTGCCCCCCAAGGCAAGTGGAGGCGCCCCCTCCCCTAGGGTTACCAACCCTAGGCGCATGGGGGGCCCAAAGGGGAGGGCGCACCAGCCCACTATGGGCTGGTTCCCTCCCCACTTCAGCCCATGAGGCCCTCCGGAATGGGTGGCCCCACCCGGTGGACCCCCGGGACCCTTCCGGTGGTCCCGATACAATACCGCTGACCCCCGAAACTCTCCCGATGGCCGAAACTGCACTTCCTATATATAATTCTTCACCTCCTGACCATTCCGGAACTCCTCGTGACGTCTGAGATCTCATCCGGGACTCCGAACAACTTTCGGGTTACTGCATACTCATATCTCTACAACCCTAGCATCACCGAACCTTAAGTGTGTAGACCCTACGGGTTCGGGAGACATGTAGACACGACCGAGATGACTCTCCGGTCAATAACCAACAGCGGGATCTGGATACCCATGTTGGCTCCCACATGCTCCTCGATGATCTCATCGGATGAACCACGATGTCGAGGATTCAAGCAACCCCGTATACAATTCCCTTTGTCAATCGGTACGTTACTTGTCCGAGATTCGATCGTCGGTATCCCAATACCTCGTTCGATCTCGTTACCGGCAAGCCACTTTACTCGTACCGTAATGCATGATCCCGTGACCAGACACTTGGTCACTTTGAGCTCATTATGATGATGCATTACCGAGTGGGCCCAGAGATACCTCTCCGTCATACGGAGTGACAAATCCCAGTCTTGATTCGTGCCAACCCAACAGACACTTTCGGAGATACCTGTAATGTACCTTTATAGTCACCCAGTTACGTTGTGACGTTTGGTACACCCAAAGCACTGCTACGGTATGCGGGAGTTACACGATCTCATGGTCTAAGGAAAAGATACTTGACATTGGAAAAACTCTAGCAAACGAACTATACGATCTTGTGCTATGTTTAGGATTGGGTCTTGTCCATCACATCATTCTCCTAATGATGTGATCTCATTATCAATGACATCCAATGTCCATAGTCAGGAAACCATGACTATCTGTTGATCAACGAGCTAGTCAACTAGAGGCTTACTAGGGACATGTTGGTGTCTATGTATTCACACATGTATTACGATTTCCGGATAACACAATTATAGCATGAATAAAAGACAATTATCATGAACAAGGAAATATATTAATAATCCTTTTATTATTGCCTCTAGGGCATATTTCCAACAGGGATGTCTATCTAAGTGGGAGTTCTTAAGTAATATGATTAATTGAACTTTAATTTATCATGAACTTAGTCCTGATAGTATTTGCATAACTATGTTGTAGATCAATAGCTCGCGATGTAGCTTCCCGTTTATTTTTGATATGTTCCTAGAGAAAAACTATGTTGAAAGATGATAGTAGCAATGATGCGGATTGGATCTGTGATTTGAGGATTATCCTCATTACTGCATAAAAGAATTATGTCCTTGATTCACCGCTAGGTGACAGACCGATTGCAGGAGCAGATGCAGATGTTATGAACGTTTGGCGAGCTCGATATGATGACTACTTGATAGTTTATTGCACCATGCTTTATGGCTTAGAATCGGGGCTTCAAAGACGTTTTGAATGCCACAGAGCATATGAGATGTTCCAAGAGTTGAAATTAGTATTTCAGACTCATGCCCATGTCAAAAGGTATGAGACCTTTGACAAGCACTTTGCCTACAAGATGGAGGAGAATAGCTCAACTAGTGAGCATGTGCTCAGAATGTCTGAGTACTACAATCACTTGAATCAAGTGGGAGTTAATCTTCCAAATAAGATAGTGATTGACAGAGTTCTCTAGTCACTATCACCAAGTTACTAGAACTTCGTGATGAACTATAATATGCAAGGGATGACGGAAACGATTCCCAAGCTCTTCGTGATGCTGAAATCGACGAAGGTAGGAATCAAGAAAAGCATCAAGTGTTGATGGTTGACAAGACCACTAGTTTCAAGAAAAGGGCAAATGGAAGAAGGGGAACTTCAAGAAGAATGACAAGCAAGTTGCTGCTCAAGTGAAGAAGCCCAAGTCTAGACCTAAGCCTGAGACTAAGTGCTTCTACTTCAAAGGGACTGGTCACTGGTAGTAGAACTACCCCAAGTATTTGGCGGATAAGAAGGATGGCAAAGTGAACAAAGGTATATTTGATATACATGTTATTGATGTGTACTTTACTAGTGTTTATAGCAGCCCCTCAGTATTTGATACTGGTTCAGTTGCTGAGATTTGTAACTCGAAACGGGAGTTGCAGAATGAACAGAGACTAGTTAAGGGTGAAGTGACGATGTGTGTTGGAAGTGGTTCCAAGATTGATATGATCATCATCGCACACTCCCTATACTTTCGGGATTAGCGTTGAACCTAAATAAATATTATTTGGTGTTTGTGTTAAGCATGAATATGATTTGATCATGTTTATTGCAATATGGCTATTCATTTAAAGTCAGAGAATAATTGTTGTTCTGTTTACATGAATAAAACCTTCAATGGTCATACACCCAAGGTGAATGGTTTATTGAATCTCGATCATAGTGATACACATATTCATAATATTGAAGCCAAAAGATGCAAAGTTAATAATGATAGTGCAACTTATTTCTGGCACTGCCGTTTAGGTCATATTGGTGTAAAGAGTGTGAAGAAAATCCATGCTGATGGGCTTTTGGAATCACTTGATTATGAATCAGTTGATGCTTGCAAACCATGCCTCATGGGCAAGATGACTAAGACTCCATTCTCCGGAACAATGGAGCGAGCAACAAACTTGTTGGAAATAATACATACTGATGTATGCAATCCGATGAGTGTTGAGGCTCACGGAGGGTATCGTTATTTTCTGACCTTCACAGATGATTTGACCAGATATGGGTATATCTACTTGATGAAACATAAGTCTGAAACATTTGAAAAGTTCAAATAATTTCAGAGTGAAGTGGAAAATCATCGTAACAAGAAAATAAAGTTTCTACGATCTAATCGTGGAGGAGAATATTTGAGTTACGAGTTTGGTCTTTATTTGAAACAATGCGGAATAGTTTCGCAACTCACGCCACCTGGAACACCATAGCGTAATGGTGTGTCCGAACGTCATAACCGTACTTTATTAGATATGGTGTGATCTATGATGTCTCTTGCCGATTTATCACTGTCATGTTGGGCTATGCATTAGAGACAGTTGCATTCACGTTAAATAGGGCACCATCTAAATCCGTTGAGACGACACCATATGAACTGTGGTTTGGCTAAAAACCTAAGTTGTCGTTTCTTAAAGTTTGGGGCTGCGATGCTTATGTGAAAAAGTTTCAAACTGATAAGCTCGAACCCAAATTGGAGTAGTGCGTCTTCATAGGATACCCAAAAGAAACTATTGGGTACACCTTCTATCACAGATCCGAAGGCAAGATATTTTTGCTAAGAATGGATCCATTCTAGAGAAGGAGTTTCTCTCGAAAGAAGTGAGTGGGAGGAAAGTAGAACTTGATGAGGTAATTGTACCTTCTCCCGAATAGGAAAGTAGTTCATCACATAAATCAGTTCTAGTGATTCCTACGCCAATTAGTGAGGAAGCTAATGATGATGATCATGAAACTTCAGATCAAGTTACTACCGAACCTCATAGGTCAACTAGAGTATGGTCTGCACCAGAGTGGTGCGGTAATCCTTTCTGGAAGTCATGTTACTAGACCATGACGAACCTACGAACTATGAGGAAGCGATGATGAGCCCAGATTCCGCGAAATGGCTTGAGGCCATGAAATCTGAGATGGGATCCATGTATGAGAACAAAGTATGGACTCTGATTGACTTGCCCGATGATCGGTGAGTCATTAAGAATAAATGTATCTTCAAGAGGAAGACGGACGCTGATAGTAGTGTTACTATCTACAAAGCTCGAATTGTCACAAAATGTTTTCGACAAGTTCAAGGTGTTGACTACGATGAGATTTTCTCACTCGTATTGATGCTTAAAAGTCTGTCCGAATCATGTTAGCAGTTGCCGCATTTTATGAAATCTGGCAAATGGATGTCAAAACTATATTCCTTCATGGATTTCTTTAAAGAAGAGTTGTATATGATGCAACCAGAATGTTTTGTCGATCCTAAAGGTGCTAACAAAGTGAGCAAGCTCCAGCGATCCATCTCTGGACTGGTGCAAGCATCTCGGAGTTGGAATATTTTGATAAAGTGATCAAAGCATATGGTTTATACAGACTTGAGGTGAAGCCTGTATTTACAAGAAAGTGAGTGGGAGCACTACAACATTTCTGATAAGTATATGTGTCGGTGTCAAAACTGGCGGATCTCGGGTAGGGGGTCCCGAACTGTGCGTCTAGGCCGGATGGTAACAGGAGGCAAGGGACACGAAGTTTTACCCAGGTTCGGGCCCTCTTCATGGAGGTAAAACCCTACGTCCTGCTTGATTAATATTGATGATATAGGTAGTACAAGAGTAGATCTACCACGAGATCGGAGAGGTTAAACCCTAGAAGCTAGCCTATGGTATGATTGTTATTCTATATGTTGTCCTACGGACTAAAACCCTCCGGTTTATATAGACACCGGAGAGGGTTAGGGTTACACAAAGTCGGTTACAATGGTAGGAGATCTACATATCCGTATCGCCAAGCTTGCCTTCCACGCCAAGGAAAGTCCCTTCCGGACACGGGACGAAGTCTTCAATCTTGTATCTTCATAGTCCAGGAGTTCGGCTGAAGGTATAGTCCGGCCACCCGGACACCCCCTAATCCAGGACTCCCTCAGTAGCCCCTGAACTAGGCTTGAATGACGACGAGTCCGGCGCGCAGATTGTCTTCGGCATTGCAAGGCGGGTTCCTCCTCCAAGTACTTCATAGAAGATTTTGAACACAAAGACAGTGTCCGGCTCTGCAAAATAAGTTTCCACATATTGCCATAGAGAGAATAATATTTACACAAATCTAATCTGTTGACGTATTCCATAGTGTGACGCCCCACGGCCAAGCCTTTATTCGAATCGTTTTATTATCCCACCTCAGCACGTCAGGCGAGGCGGTTTCCTTGGCACGTCCTGTTAAAGCAGAGATCGTGTCCCCTTATTCCGGGATTCTCATCAATACGGGTGTGGGTAACCCAACCGCTTCTAGGACTCCTAGACTATAGGCAAGTCCAAACGGCCACGGAGAGGACGCTTGATATTTACCCTCTTTATAAAGGGACAAGGCTTTTACTCTTTTCCCTCCCGTGATCAATCGAATCCTTCCCCCACCTCAAGCTCAAACACCCAAAGTTCAGGTCAGGTGCTCCGAACCTTCAATCATGTCCGGATCTAGCCTTCAAGGCCGATGGGTGCCTTCCTCCGTCACGGAAGAAGACATCAAAAAGTTGAGGGAGGCCAGATATCTGACCGCCAAGGTTTTGCATCGGCTGCCTGCCCGAGGGCAGGCCGTCCCCTCCCCCGAACCCAACGAGAATGTCGTGTTCGTCTCCCACTTCCTCCGAGGTCTAGGTCTTGCTCTGGATCCTTTCGTCAGGGGTTTGATGTTTTATTACGGGCTAGACTTCCATGATCTAGCTCCAGACTCCTTTCTTCATATCACGACATTTATTGTCATGTGTGAGGCCTTCCTCCAGGTTACCCCTCACTTTGGCCTGTGGCTCAAGACCTTTGAAGTAAAGCCGAAGATGATCGAGGGGCAGCATGCAGCGTGTGGAGGTGCCTCAATATGCAAGATGACGGGAGCTCCATGGCCCAAAGGTTCCATTCCAGAGGTGTCTGTATTGTGGCAATAGGAGTGGTTCTACATCATGGCTCCTAGAAGTGCCAAGTGGGCGGCCGCCCCTGTTTTTCGCTCGGGCCCTCCACCACAGCTGATGTCATGGATCAGCAGAGGTTTGAGCTAGGGTCCAGCCAAGGACGTGCCTATACTGCAAAGCCGCATTCGAGATCTCTTCAATGGAGATTTTAGTTTGGTTGCGGTAATACAAGTTATGCTGGTTCGTCAAGTCCAGCCTTGCAAATGCCGGCCCCTTCGCTTGTGGGAGTTCAATCCCACGGGAACGTGTGTCATTCAAAATTTCCTCGGCCTGATGCACGAGGAGATGTACAAGTCATTCTTCGGACTTCAGGTAGAGTGTCCGGAAATCACCGAGGACGTGGGCCTGAGCAGTAACCACGCCGCCGAACAGGTAAGGAATCTTCCGGCCGAACATACTATCTCTCATTTGTTACGAAGTTATTTCTGAGAGTTCGCTTTTTGACCAGGACTGGCTAACAAAGGCGAAGTTGATTCGGTGTTCGGCCCCCCTCCCTGAGGGCTTGGACAATCCGGTATTGGAAAAGATGCTCCAGGTCACACCTTGCCTGGAGCCCTTGAAGGAAGATACTGGGGAGGATAATACGGGTGGACGCGGGCCCGCAACGCTGCCCATTCTAACCGTGGGAGCGAGCGTCTCCATGAAGGAAGACGACCGGAGGAGGAAAAGGACTGCGCCCAGGGATTCGGAAGCCGAAGCTTCCAAGCGGGAGAAGAAGTCTCCCACAGAGGGTCCTACCTTGGGGGGTGCTTTTGCTGCACAAAGTCCGCGGGGGGATCAATTCTCCAGCGAGTCGTAAGTGACCCGAAATACTTCAATAGTACAAGTATGCCATCTTTTTCTTCTGAGAAAATAACCACCGCATATATCTTTGCAGTTCGGGCCTTAACCCCTCTCAAATGAGCTCGTCTTCGGGGGATCTTCTTCCAGAGATGATGGAGAGCGAAACGCCCCCTCCGGACTCCTCCGCTCCGGAAGCGGGCGACCCCGAAGTGTCGTCGTGGAGGGCCTCTACGAGTCCGGTGAGGCCAGAAGATAATCCCATTGACCCCATAAGCTCCCAATGTCCGGCTCCCGAAGAGAGCAGACAAAAGATTTCGGCACCGTCTGGTGTGCGATCGGATGTTCTGAGGGAGTTGGTGGAGCAAGCGGGCATCTCAAATGAACACCGTGTGCTGATGAATACGGTGATGGAGAGAATCTCGTCCGCCGAAAGCGGATTGCATGAAGCTTTTATGAGTCTACTGACAGGCTTTGAGGTACGTAAAATAATGTATGATAGTCCTGCACATGCTAGGTGTGCCCTGTGTAGATAGTAGCCCCTGAGACTCTGGTTGTCGTCAGAAACGACGACGAACAGAGGATCATATTCCCATGTAATAACCATACTGCCTCTATGTGCAGGTGATGGAAGCTCCGGTGGTTAGCCGGACTAACGAGTTTGCCAATTTAAAATGGCAGTTGGATGCGGCAGACGCCGACATCGAGCTTGTTAACAAAAGGCTTGACGAGGCACAGAGTAACTGTCATTATCTGGTAAATGCCACATAGTAAGAGCAGCATGATGCCAGTATCTTTAATACGTTGTGACTGCAGATGGAGCTGCCACTGTTGAAGCCTTGTGGGCGGAGCTTGCCTGAGCCAAGGAACAAGCGAGGTTTGGTAATGCGGCTGCTTTGAAGGCGGACGAAGAGTTGAAAGCCGAGAAGGCCGCGCATGGCGAGAGCCGGGATAAGATGGCCAAGATGGCCATAGAATTAAAAGCCGTCGCCGACCGTTGCCGGGTTCTTGAAAAGGAAAACCTAGCGAAGGCATCGGACCTTGAGAAGGCTGCTGCGACGAGGAAAGACATCCGCTCTGCCATGAGGGCGAAGAAGGAGGAGCTGCGGGAAGCCGGGGATATTGTAGCTGGGAAATCCTTTATGTTGCGGAGGAAGTTCGGAGATCCATGGTACGCCACTCTGGATCGGCTGTGGAGTTCGGAGAATGTGTATATGGATTTGGCGGCGAGTGCTGCCGATGCGGCCAAGTACTTCCAGGGTCAGACGGACCGTGAAGTAGACCAGCTGTTTTGGAGACAATTCCATTCTTCCGAACGTCCGCTTTCATTGACTGACCAATTAGCTGAATGGGCCGAACTGAATAGGTTGTCCGGACTCACCATGAGGTCTATTGTGGATCAGCTGTGGCCGGAAAGGCCAAAGCCAAAAAGCTATTTCAGCTTGGTGCAGCAGTTCCTTGACGTGGTGCCGCACATTAATGCCATGAAGAGGTTGGCGTGCATAGAGGGCTCACGGATGGCCTTTGCCCGTGTTAAAGCATACTGGGCGGAGATGGATGCTACCACTGTTGCAGGGCGGGATTCGGCCATAGGCCGAATGGCTGCTGAGCACTACTTTGAAGAAGTTCTTGAGGGTGCTCGTTTGATAGAGACCCAGTGCTCAAAAAATATTATGTTAGAGTGATATGTAATCTCATTGTAAGCGAAATGCTTTTATATATTTTTATAAGGCTATTTTTATACTTTTGCCTGAAAGTAATATGATGCCTCCTGGGCGGCTATTTATGTATACATGTGTATAACCTGAAATATTGCAGCCGTTGGCTTCGACCCCCATGCATATAATGCGGAGGTGCTCGCAAAAAACACGCGTTCACACTTAACCCAACGTCTTGGTCCTATTAAGGAGGTGATAGCGGAGCAAGCGAGGCAACCGGACTATAATGCTTTAACACTTTCACTTAGCCATAGGAGTTTGACAGTGGGGCTACTAGATAGCCCCTGGTGGCTCCGCACTCTCCCGATCCCGGGGTGCGTATATGCCTGGCCGGAAAACGGCCCTTCGTTAAGGCGGAGGAATTCTAACATTCTAACAGGTCATCGAGTGGTTGACCAGTCTCACGCTATATCATGACAGTCAGTTTTCGGCTTTCTCTACTGAGGTGCTCGTCCGGATGAACCAGGGCACAATCGCAATAGTTCTCCTAGTGCTACCTTAGCCGGTAAAGCGGAATGTAAGGCACCAAAACACAGGAGCCGGGTGAA
The DNA here is from genome assembly GCF_018294505.1 of Triticum aestivum. Taxonomy (NCBI): domain Eukaryota; kingdom Viridiplantae; phylum Streptophyta; class Magnoliopsida; order Poales; family Poaceae; genus Triticum; species Triticum aestivum. The sequence goes on from NC_057812.1 coordinate 531,620,393, forward strand.
CCGAACATTTGACCAAAGCCAATGATTCGGAGCTGATGCATATAGGGCCAAACTCGCGACGCCGAACACTCCCTAAGGTATTCGGTCTTTGTGGTATAAACCGGGCCTAAATAATGGCCTTTGTAAGAAGCCCCTTGTGTCCTGGTATGTGCATTGTTCTGGCATGGCCACATGCCAAGACACCAGCATCCTTCTCAACGGTGGATATGTATAAACAAGAGACAGTAAAAAAGGTTTACGTAGGGTCTTAATCTAAAAAGAATCCTTGGAGCGGGTCCCTGCTGCACGTCTGCGCCTGTGTCTCCGTTGTGCCGTATCCTGGACGGGTGTAGCACGATGATCGTCTGTAAAAGAGAGGAATTTAGGTGAAAAAGTTGTCGTGCAAAAGGATAGTTTTTAAAGAAACCATGTATAATTCAAGATGAGAAAAAAGAAAAAAAATTGCCACTTGTCTGCGCGCGTTGAGCCCCTTGTATTGACAAATAGTGGTGTGACCGTTTATTCGGTATGAATAGTAGCGCCGTACTTGATTAGTTGTGTCTGAGGTCTTGACGACCTATTGGATGCTTTCGCTGGTCCGGGCGCCTTTAGTGTGCGGCTGCCAAGGCAGCCGCACTCTCTTCGGCGCGCAGAGATCGCTTGATATTACCTTTCACTGAAATGATGCCACGTGGACCGGGCATCTTGAGTGTGAGGGAGGCGTAGTGTGGTATTGCATTAAAGTGAGCGAAAGCTTCGCGTCCGAGCAATGCTTGATAGCCGCTTTGGAACGGAGCGATGTGGAAGGTTAAATGCTCGCGACGGAAGTTATCAGGGGAGTCGAATATAACTTGTAGTAGGAGGGAGCCCGTACAACGAGCCCCTGGGTCTGGCATTACTCCTTTAAAGGTAGTATTGCCATGGCGAATTTTTGTTGGGTCTAACCCCATCCCGCGGATTGTATCCTGATATATTAGGTTTAGACTGCTGCCACCGTCCATCAAGACTCGTGTGAAGTGATATCCGCCAATTACTGGGTCTAATACCAGGGCAGCCCATCCTGCGTGTCATATACTTGCTGAGTAATCGTGATGGTCGAAAGTGATCGGTTGAGACGACCAGTGGCAGGACTTCGCGGTGACAGGCACTTGGGTATATTTTCTTGGGAATGCCGCGTCGTTTTTTCCCTTGATTACGTGTAACACGTTTACTGTTTTGACTTCTGGTGGAAATTTCTTTTGTTCCCCAGTGTCTTGCTTGGGAGGCTCGTCCTCGTCTTCACTTGGTGTATCCTCCCCCTTGTGTACGGCGTTGAGCTTGCCGGACTGCTTGAAGACCCAACATTCTCTGTGGGTATGATTAGCAGGTTTACCAGGGGTACTATGGATCTGACATACTTGGTCCAGAATTTTGTTGAGGCTGGACAGTTCATCCCTGGTACCTTTAGAGGGTGGCTTTTGCTGACCTGGCCGAGAGCTTTTGAATCCGGCGTTTACTGCCGTGCCCTTCGTGTTGTCTTCTTTATTCCGGCGTTTGTTATTGCTGTTGCACCGTGATTTCCCGTTTCCATCTCTAACTTCAGATGTACTTGGGTCGCTAGTGCTGCATCTGGCTAGCCAGCTGTCCTCACCCACGCAAAAGTGGGTCATGAGGTTTGTTAATGCGGCCATCGTTCTTGGCTTATTTTGGCCGAGGTGTCTGGAGAGCCATTCGTCACGGACGCTATGCTTAAAAGCTGCCAAGGCTTCGGCGTCTGGACAGTCGACAATCTGGTTCTTTTTAGTAAGAAACCTGTTCCAAAGTTTTCGGGCTGACTCTTCGGGCTGTTGAGTTATATGACTCAAATCGTCCACATCCGGAGGTCGGACACAAGTCCCTTGAAAATTTGCCCGAAAGGCGTCTTCGAGCTCTTCCCAACTTCCAATGGAGCTTTCGGGGAGGCCTTTAAGCCAGTGACGAGCTGGCCCTTTGAGCTTGAGGGGTAAGTACTTGATGGCGTGGAGATCATCTCCTCGAGCCATATGGATATGAAGGATGTAGTCCTCAATCCAAACCCCAGGGTCTGTTGTTCCGTCGTATGTCTCTATGTTTACGGGTTTGAATCCCTCTGGAAATTCATGGTCCAGCACCTCATCGGTGAAACATAGGGGGTGTGCGGCACCCCTGTAGCTGGGTGTACCGCGTTGTTCGGATGTTTGTTGTGTTGCATTGTATGCTGGGACGTGCTTGCCATAGATGGATCTTGTTGCGCCGTCCTTTGGGTGCGAGCCCTCGCATGGGTCGCGTGTTGTATTGTGAGTGGCGTTGTATGCCGCTCTGTGTTGGTAGAGGGGTCGTCTATCCGGCCAGGTGGCTGCTTTGATATTTGGTTGTGGGGGGTCTGAGGCCTCCTCATCGAATTCAGGTAGCAGCTTCCGCTTTGGGTAGCTCTTGGAGGGGCGATTGTCGCCGTACCTCGCTGTTGTGTTGAGTATTTTACTCCATCTGATTTGGAGTGTGTCTTGCACAGCCTTGAGCCTTTGCTTCTGCTTTTTAAGACTCCTCGCGGTGGCGACAAGCCTTTTACGGGCATTCTGCTGCTCCGGGTGCCTGTCCGGCGTTATGTCGTCCGGACCATTATCCTTGATAGAATTTGTTTGTTCGGTTTGATTATCCGGATTGCCGTTGTCCGGCAGTGGTTCGCCTTGCTCCAGCGTTGGGTCTGTGTGATCGTTATTTCTGTCGAGGCGGGATTTGGGGCGGCGCTTGCATCGCCGCTTTGACTGCTTCTCGAGGGAACAAGCCTTCGGTGCGTCCTTCCGCTCCTCGTCGTCATCTTTTGGTGCGTCCACCATGTATACGTCATATGACGAGGTGGCTTTCCCGGGCCCAATAGGCGCTGGTTCTTCATTGTCTCTTTCATCGGCGTCCATACCGTCGATGTCTTCAGAGTCGAAGTCGAGCATGTCGGTTAAATCGTCGACAGTGGCTACAAAGTGGGTGGTGGGTGGGCTTTGAATTTCTTCATTGTCCGTATTCCAACCTTGCTGACCGTAGTCCGGCCATGGCTCTCCTGATAAAGAGAGAGACTTTAGTGTCTTCAGAATATCGCCGAAAGGCGAGTGCTGAAAGATGTCCGCGGTAGTAAACTCCATGATCGGCGCCCAATCGGATTCGATCGGCAGGGGCGCGGAGGGTTCGGAGTCCGGAGAGGAGTCCGGCTCCTTGGAGTCACGAGTCTCGCGGAGTGCGGGGCTGGTGTTCGGCTCGATCGCCGTTGGGATCGCAGCCCCCGAGGCGGCGTCCGACCACCCATCCTCGATCGGCGCAGTTGGCTCCGAATTAAGGGTCGAAGCCGATGCGGGTGCGGCCTCCAGGGCACTGTTTGGCGGTGGAGCTAGATCATGCTCGTCGTGACAGTGCGGCGCGCTCGGCAGTGGCTCGAATCTGTCGAGGATCAAGTCCCCGCGGATGTCAGCCATGTAGTTTAAACTTCCAAATCTGACATGACGGCCAGGGGCATAGCTTTCGATCTGCTCCAGATGGCCAAGTGAATTGGCCCGCAGTGCGAAGCCGCCGAAGACGAAGATCTGTCCGGGGAGGAAGGTCTCACCCTGGACTGCATCGCTATTGATGATCGTAGGAGCCATCAAGCCTAACGGCGACGACACAGAGGAACTCTCAATGAAAGCACCAATGTCGGTGTCAAAACCGGCGGATCTCGGGTAGGGGGTCCCAAACTGTGCGTCTAGGCCGGATGGTAACAGGAGGCAAGGGACACGAAGTTTTACCCAGGTTCGGGCCCTCTTGATGGAGGTAAAACCCTACGTCCTGCTTGATTAATATTGATGATATGGGTAGTATAAGAGTAGCTAGCCTATGGTATGATTGTTATTCTATATGTTGTCCTACGGACTAAAACCCTCCGGTTTATATAGACATTGGAGAGGGTTAGGGTTACACAAAGTCGGTTACAATGGTAGGAGATCTACATATCCGTATCGCCAAGCTTGCCTTCCACGCCAAGGAAAGTCCCTTCCGGACACGGGATGAAGTCTTCAATCTTGTATCTTCATAGTCCAGGAGTCCGGCCGAAGGTATAGTCCGGCCATCCGGACACCCCCTAATCCAGGACTCCCTCAATATGTGAATGACATATTGTTGATCGGAAATATTGTAGAATTTTCTGGAAAGCATAAAGGAGTGTTTGAAAAGAGTTTTTCAAAGAAAGACCTTGATGAAGCTGCTTACATATTGAGCATCAAGATCTATAGAGATAGATCAAGACGCTTGATAAGTTTTTTCATGAGTACATACCTTGAAAAGATTTTGAAGTAGTTCAAAATGGAACAGTCAAAGAAGGAGTTCTTGCCTGTGTTACAAGGTGTGAAGTTGAGTAAAGACTCAAAAACCGACCACAACAGAAAATAGAAATAGAATGAAAAGTCATTTCCTATGCCTCAGTCATAGGTTATATAAAGTATGCTATGCTGTTTGCCAGTCCTATTGTATACCTTAGCATCATTCTAGCAAGGGAGTACAATAGTGATCTAGGAGTAGATCACTGGACAGCGGTCAAAATTATACTTAGAGGACTAAGGAAATATTTCTCAGTTATGGAGGTGATAAAAGAGTTCGCCGTAAAGAGTTACATCGATGCAAGCTTTTTACATTGATCTAGAGGACTCTAAGTCTCGATCTGGATACATATTAAAAGTGGGAGCAATTATCTAGAGTAGCTCCGGGCAGAGCATTGTAGACATAGAAATTTGCGAAATACATACAGATCTGAATCTTGCAGACCCGTAGGCTAAACTTCTCTCACAAGCAAAACATGATCTCTCTTTGGGTGTTAATCACATAGCGATGTGAACTAGATTATTGACTCTAGTAAACCCTTTGGGTATTAGTCACATGGAGATGTGAACTAATCACATAAAGATGTGAACAAGATTATTGACTCTAGTGCAAGTGGGAGACTGAAGGAAATATGCCCTAGAGGCAATAATAAAGTTATTATTTATTTCCTTATATCATGATAAATGTTTATTATTCATGCTAGAATTGTATTAACCGGAAACTTAGTACATGTGTGAATACACAGACAAACAGAGTGTCACTAGTATGCCTCTACTTGACTAGCTCGTTGAATCAAAGATGGTTAAGTTTCCTAGCCATAGACATGATTAACGGGATCACATCATTAGAGAATGATATGATTGACTTGACCAATCCGTTAGCTTAGCACGATGATTGTTTAGTTTGTTGCTTTTGCTTTCTCCATAACTATACATGTTCCTATGACTATGAGATCATGCAACTCCCGAATACCGGAGGAACACTTTGTGTGCTACCAAACATCACAACGTAACTGGGTGATTATAAAGGTGCTCTACAGGTGTCTCCGATGGTGTTTGTTGAGTTGGCATGGATCGAGATTAGGATTTGTCACTCCGATTGTCGGAGAGGTATCTCTGGGCCCTCTTGGTAATGCACATCACTATAAGCCTTGCAAGCAATGTGACTAATGAGTTAGTTACGGGATGTTGCATTACGGAACGAGTAAAGAGACTTGCCAGTAACGAGATTGAACCATGTATTGAGATACCGACGATCGAATCTCGGGCAAGTAACATAACGATGACAAAGGGAACAACGTATACCGTTATGCGGTTTGACCGATAAAGTTCTTCGTAGAATATATGAGCATCCAGGTTCCGCTATTGGTTATTGACCGGAGAAGAGTCTCGTCATGTCTACATAGTTCTCGAACTCGTAGGGTCCACACGCTTAATGTTCGATGACGATCGATATTACGAGTTTATGTGTGTTGATGTACCGAATGTAGTTCGGAGTCCCGGATTTGATCACGGACATGACGAGGAGTCTCGAAATGGTCGAGATGTAAAGATCGATATATTGGAAGCCTACATTTGGACATCGGAATGGTTCCGAGTGGTTCGGGCATTTTTCCGGAGAACCGGGAGGTTACCGGAACCCCCAGCGGAGTATATGGGCCTTAGTGGAATAGAGGAGAGGGAAGGGAAAAGAGGGAGGCGCCCCCCAAGCCCAATCCGAATTGGGAGGGTGCCGCCCCCCCCCTTCCTTCCTCCCTCTCTCCTCCTTCCTTCCTGTCCTACTCCTACTTGAAAGGGCTCCTACTTCTACTAGGAAAGGGGGGAATCCTACTCCCGGAGAGAGTAGGACTCCCCCAGGGCGCGCCATAGAGAGGGCCGGCCCTCCCCCTCCTCCAGTCCTTTATATACGAGGAGGGGGGCACCCCATGGAGACACAAGTTGATCTGTTGATCTTTTAGCCGTGTGCGGTGCCCCCTCCACAATAATCCACCTCGGTTATATCGTAGCGGTGCTTAGGAGAAGCCCTGTTCCGGTAGCAACATCATCACTGTCATCACGCCGTCGTGCTGACGAAAATCTCCCATGAAGCTCTACAGGATCGTGAGTTCGCGAGACGTCACCGAGATGAACGTGTGCAGACCGCGGAGGTGCCGTACGTTCGGTACTACGATCGGCCGATCGTGAAGAATTACGACTACATCAACCGTGTTGTCATAATGCTTCCACTTACGGTCTATGAGAGTACGTAGACAACACTCTCCCCTCTTGTTGTTATGCATCACCATGATCTTGCGTGTGCGTAGGATTTTTTTGAAATTACTGCGTTCCCCAACACATATAAGGGTTTATTTTGAGTATACTAATTCAATTCAATTCATTTAGGTGGACAATGATCATTTAAGTTAGAGTATACCGAAACAATCCTTGAGAAAGATATGCGTGGTTGTAGTTTCTCCAAAATGTTTGATAGAAAGTTCATGAGTGCAGCGATTCGGTGCTCAGGCTCATTTGCACCTGATCAGAACAAATTCAAAACAAATACTAAAAAAATTCAACAAAATTAATTTTTTTTTCATGATAGACAATTTATTGCGTGAGGTTCGCTCCAAATTTTAGCTCATTTAGACATCTGAGTAGCTCTCAGCAAAAAAGACAAATCGGATCAAAACAGTATATGAACAGTAAACTGTTTTACACACCCCGAATTTGTCTTTTTTGCCAAGAATTGCTCAGTTGTCCAAATAATTTGAAAATTAGGGCAGACCTCATACATCCAATTGTCTACCATGGGAAAACATCAGAATTTTGTATTTTTTATATATTTTTTTGATTTTTTTATTCAACACGGGTGCAGATGAGGCCGGGCTTAGAAAAGGATTTCTTGAAAGTTCATGCACTTTTCATTTGACATTTCTGTCAGAAACTTGCAGGGACAGGCACCTGCCCAGCCATGCTGGTTGCCTGATTGCTTCACGATCCGTAAAGTTATTGGATTCCGCACGAGAGGACGAGTTTTAAGTTTTAGTTTCAGAAACTTATGATCTTTGTCGATGTAGGTTCTGAAACTATTGATTTTGTGCATCGCTCGTGCAAAGTTTCTGAAGTTAAAACTTAACAAAAATTTAAAAACTCGTTAAATCATATTTAGAATAGATCTCATTTGAAAGCCCTCGTCATCAGAAACACCAATACGCAAACGGACTTTTGGTTCAAAAGATATGAATGATCGAAATCCGTAAGCCAAAAGAAAAAGGCCTTACGTGCTACAAATCTCCTCCGTCGTTTCTGGCATTACTTGTGTTATGGGTGCAGAGCAACTATTTAGCGAAACAAGCTGATCTGGTGGACGGACCTAATTTGTTGAGTATAATGTTTATTAAGAAAGATGAGATATATTAGGATTTATTCCGGCTTGTCTTGTACTCCAAGTAGATGATTGTACTCTTATATATATATGCCCACGAGGCTCAAGCAATACAACGATTATTCCATCAATCCTCACTCCCTTCAAACATGATATCTATCGCAAGTCGATTCTAAACCCTAGCCGCCGCCGCTTCCGCATCCGCCCATCGATCCTAAACCATGCAACGGCCAATCATAGCGTGGCAGCGAGGCCCGAGCGACCAACGGAGCAGCGGCGCCCGAGTTGAGGCAGCCGATGTAGCCATCCCGACGCAGTCGAGGACGATGCCGGCGAGGTAGACCGCTGGGCCGCCGTGCAGACGCGGCGGAGGCGGGTGATGTGGATTGATGGACGGGCCGACGTGCGAGCGACGGCTATGATTGGCCGTCGCATGGCGCGAGGCCGCCGGGTCAGGGCGATGCAGGTGTCCCGATCGAAGCAGGGCGGTGACGGCCGACGCAGGGCAACAGACGGAACGACGCGCGGACGACGGCTGGCCCCGACGGGCCGCCTCGGCGCGCGTGGCCGCCGTGTCGGAGGAGAGGCCGGCTGGTCGCGCCGGGGTCGAAGTAGAAGCGCACGGGGGTCGACGGTGGCGGCGGGCGACGCAAACCGATCAAGATTAGATGGAAAAACCAAAAAGAAAAATGCCGATCAAAACGACCGGCGAGAGAGCGAAAAAACCCGGAGCAAGCTATCGGGAAAAAGACTCTCTAGGGCAGCCGACCAACACGGCCGGCGGACGAACCCTAGATACGGGCGGCGCAGCCCCCGGCGTCGGTCATGGAGGCCGACCGCCCCGGGGGCAGCGCGCGGGTGCAGAAGCGGTGGCGGCTTGGGTTTAGGATCGACTTGCGATAGATACCATGTTAAAAGGGAAAGAGAAGAGATTGGTGCGAAATATGATGAATGTATTATTGAGCCTCGAGGGCGAGTATATATTAAATATAAAACTTGAAGGACAAGACGCCTCTCCTAAAGATAAGATAGAAGACGGATTACAAATCCTAGACTACCAAATACATGTATCCTAAATATATCTCTAACAGCTACCGCTGTGACTGCGGGGATGTTGAGTATAATATTTATTAGGAAAGACGAGATAGATTAAGATTTGTTCCGGCTTGTCTTGCACTGCAAATAGATGATTGTACTCTTATATATATATGCCCACAAGACTCAAGCAATACAACGATTATTCCACCAATTCTCTCTCCCTTCTAACATAATTTATCTCTGAAACTCTGTGAGACCAATAAATTCATGCACTAGTAGAGTAGCAGTGCTGCAGACGTGAGACGTGGATAGACAAAGGTGGACCATCACAAATTCACAATGCATGCATATCCTAGAGATCGTACTATATACTACAACTTTCTATCAGCAGGCCCCGTGCCATGGACATGTCCCGCTAGGCCGCTACTGCGGCTTGCTTTGACTTCTGTGGCGGCCCCCAGCGATACTGTTGCTATCAAGTTGTTGGGGATTTGACTTTGATGTGTGGACAGGAGACTGGCTCTACCTGTTGCGTGCTCTGGCTAGGCATGGACTATGCGTGCGTGCAGCTGCATGCATGGTCAACCAAATTTCTAACTGACCGGACCACCGGCCACCAGCGCTCTCCGGCGGGAATAGCTGCGGGCTGGGTGGAATTCGATGGAGTTATGGGCGGTTTGGCCTGTCGCCCGCCGTATTATTGCGTTTGGATATGAGTTTGACTTTCACGTTAAGAGTTTGCTACATCGCCGACATGCTCGCGCATGTGAGAGCCAGGGCGGCGGCGTCCTCCGTGGGCGGCCGCCGCTGGATCTGTTTGTTTCTTTCCCAGCCTTCGAGGGGAGGATCAATGGCCGCCCAAAGCATGTGTCTTTCTAGTGTTAGAAGATTATATAAGAAGTTGGCTCAAGAATTTTGTAAATAGTTTTTGTACAAAATCTTGGATATAATGTTAGACCAGCTGTATATCTGCAAAGTTTCACTCGAAACTCTATTTTGTGGTCTACCAGAAAAGAGAAAAAAGATTGAGAAGGCCCTGGTTAGGCGATAATTCAAGTCTGAGCATGGGCTCATTTGCACCCGGTGAATAATAAATCCATAATAGTAAAAATAAATAAATAATAAACTATTTTTATTGCATAGAGGATGCTCGAGTGAGCTAGGAACCTGTAAAATTTCAGGGTTAAATGACATTCGAGGAGCCCTGCAAAAAGCAAAAAACAAATTCAGCTCCCAACAATGCATTTTTTCAAATCTTTTCATAGGATGATCTTTAATCACTAGATGGGCTCGAGCCAGGGTCCTATTTTCGTTCTCCATGACTTCAAAGCTGCTTCTCTTTATCAATTCTGGACAGTTCTATAAACATTGGTACCAGGGGTTCTATGACCAAAAATCTTATATTTTTTTTCTCCTGGCGTTTATGTATTTATTATCGCTGTCTAAATGCGATGACTGTCGTCAGCAAGTATCCAGTGCCCATAGTCGAAGAACTCCTGGATGTCTGGTGCCTCATGGTTTTCTAAACCCGATCTCAGAGCTGGTTATCACCAGATTCGTATGGCAGCTGGCGATGAATTCAAAACAGCCTTCCAGACTCTGGAAGGGCACTATGAGTACAAGGTCATGTCCTTCGACCTCGCGGGAGCACCAGCCACCTTCTTGGGAGCCAAGAACGCCACTCTCAAACAAACCCCTTCTGCGCAAATGCGCCCTGGTGTTATTTGACGACATTTTAGTCTACAGTGCCTCTCTTGAAGATCACACAATCCACTTGCAATCAGTGCTTGAGTTGTTAAGAAGGGATCAATGACAAGTCAAACGCTCAAAGTGCTCTTTCGCTCAACGCCAGTTATCCTATTTGGGCCATACTATCAGCCAGCATGGGGTTGCCACTGAAACCCACAAAATTAAGAACATTGCCAACTGGTCTTCTCCGCAATCAGTCAAAGAAGTCCGCAGCTTCTTAGGTTTGGCCGGCTATTACAGGCGCTTCGTTCGCCATTTCGGCATCATTGCAAAGCCACTGACACATCTCCAGAAGAAACATGGGGAGATTCTGAGCTTTGAGGCAACTAAAGAAACATGATGCTTTTCAGTTATATTTAAGAACAGAAGAGGAAGATAAATCAACCCTAGGATTTCTCTGCTCCCAGTGCTTAATACGAAAAGCTCGACATAAACCCAAGGACGGGCAACCGCTGCTAAACCAGGATCTCCATCTCTTTGAATAAAAGCCATCCTTTCCATCGACCAGCCTATGAGCATCTTCGGTACTATAATGAAGGACGTTGACACTATCCCATTCTACGTAGCAGGGGTAATTCTAGAAACATCCTATCTAAAAATCATTTAGAGATAAGTTTCTATAGAAAGATAAGCGGGTGTACAAATGAACTTTCTTATGATACTATGATACTCAGATACCACTCATTGGATGGGACCGGTGGACCATTGATCGATAAAAAGTAGTAAATAAGCCCTTTTCTCGCAGGTACGAGAGATTGCACAACCTTGCCTTGAACGCTTGAAGTTCTAAATAAATCTGAAGAGGAAGGCCAATTGTATCATGTCAGCAATGGTACTCTCCTGGGCTATAGACTGTCACCTGCTTCAAGGTATCTTGCTTGTGAAAGCCGAACAAAGAAGAAAAGAACGAAATGGTGGTTCATCAGTAGACAAAGGTGCAGACTTCATTCTTTGTTTCCTTCATCCTCTACCATTACGTTTTGCTTTTTAGGACTACCTAAAGGAAAGGAATAGAATGATCCATAGTCGTACCTACTTCAGGGCACCGAATGCATACAGCTTACGTCAACTTTATATATATATATAATTATTGATTCCATTCACACCCTTTGGGAACAGGAAACGGAGAACTTGTTGCTTTCTTCTATTTTTGCTGTAGCCGAGGACAACTTAGATTGAAATGATTGACTTGATCTAGGTACGTGGTACAAACGGATAGGTAGAATTACCCAGAGGGAGCCCTAGTTTCAGCATAAAAGGAACAAGTCGGGTCCGCGCAATGAAAAGATTTGCCGGTAAGTTAGTTGCAGGATGATGTATTATAGAACGAGTAAAGAGACTTGCCGGTAACGAGATTAAACTAGGTATTGAGATACCGACGATCGAATCTCGGGCAAGTAACATACCGATGACAAAGGGAACAACGTATGTTGTTATGCGGTCTGACCGATAAAGATCTTCGTAGAATATGTAGGAGCCAATATGAGCATCCAGGTTCCGCTATTGGTTATTGACCGGAGACGTGTCTCGGTCATGTCTACATAGTTCTCGAACCCGTAGGGTCCGCATGCTTAAAGTTCGGTGACGATCGTAATTAGGGTTTTTGTGTTTTGATGTACCGAAGGTTGTTCGGAGTCCCGGATGTGATCACGGACATGACGAGGAGTCTCAAAGTGGTCGAGACATAAAGATTGATATATTGGAAGCCTATATTTGGATATTGGAAATGTTTTGGGTGAAATCGGGATTTTACCGGAGTACCGAGGGGTTACCGGAACCCCCCCGGGGGTTAATGGGCCTACATGGGTCCTAAGGGAGAAGAGGAGGGCCGACCAGGGCAGGCCGCACGCCCCCTCCCCCCTAGTCCGAATAGGATAAGGAAGGGAGGGGGGGGGGGGCGCCCCCCTTTCCTCTTCCCCCCTTCCCCTTTCCTTCTCCAACAAGGCAAGAGGGAGGAGTCCTACTCCCGATGGGAGTAGGACTCCTCCAGGCGCACCCCTAGGGCCGACCGCACATCCCCCTCTCCCTCCTTTATATACGGGGGCAAGGGGGCACCGCAAGACACACAAGTTGATCTTCGTGATCGTTCCTTAGCCGTGTGCGGTGCCCCTTCCACCATATTCCACCTCGGTCATATCGTAGCGGTGCTTAGGCGAAGCCCTGCGTCGGTAGAACATCATCACCGTCATCACCCCGTCGTGCTGACGAAACTCTCCCTCAACACTCGGCTAGATCGGAGCTCGAGGGACGTCACCGAGTTGAACGTGTGCAGAACTCGGAGGTGCCGTACGTTCGGTACTTGGATCGGTCGAATCGGGAAGATGTACGACTACTTCCTCTATGTTGTGTCAATGCTTCCGTTGACGGTCTACGAGGGTACGTAGACAACACTGTCCCCTCGCGTTGCTATGCATCACCATGATCTTGCGTGTGCGTAGGAATTTTTTTGAAATTACCATGTTCCCCAACAGTGGCATCCGAGCCAGGTTTTATGTGTTGATGTTATGCACGAGTAGAACACAAGTGAGTTGTGGGCGATATAAGTCATACTGCTTACCAACATGTCATACTTTGGTTCGGCGGTATTGTTGGATGAAGAGGCCCGGACCGACATTACGCGTACGCTTACGCGAGACTGGTTCTACCGACGTGCTTTGCACACAGGTGGCTGGCGGGTGTCAGTTTCTCCAACTTTAGTTGAACCGAGTGTGGCTACGCCCGGTCCTTGTGAAGGTTAAAACAACACCAACTTGACAAACTATCGTTGTAGTTTTGATGCTTAGGTAAGAACGGTTCTTGCTAAGCCCGTAGCAGCCACGTAAAACTTTCAACAACAAAGTAGAGGACGTCTAACTTGTTTTTGCAGGGCATGTTGTGAGGTGATATGGTCAAGACATGATGCTAAATTTTATTGTATGAGATGATCATGTTTTGTAACCGAGTTATCGGCAACTGGCAGGAGCCATATGGTTTTCGCTTTATTGTATGCAATGCAATCGCGCTGTAATGCTTTACTTTATCACTAAGCGGTAGCGATAGTCGTGGAAGCATAAGATTTGGCGAGATGACAATGATGCTACGATGGAGATCAAGGTGTCGCACCGGTGACGATGGTGATCATGACGGTACTTTGGAGATGGAGATCACAAGTACAAGATGATGATGGCCATATCATATCACTTATATTGATTGCATGTGATGTTTATCTTTGATGCATCTTATCTTGCTTTGATTGACGGTAGCATTATGAGATGATCCCTCACTAAATTACCAAAGTATAAGTGTTCTCCCTGAGTATGCACCGTTGCGAAAGTTCTTCGTGCTGAGACACCACGTGATGATCGGGTGTGATAGGCTCTACGTTCAAATACAACGGGTGCAAAACAGTTGCACACGTGGAATAATCAGGTTAAACTTGAAGAGCCTAGCATATAACAGATATGGCCTCAGAACACGGAGACCGAAAGGTCGAGCGTGAATCATATAGTAGATATGATCAACATAGTGATGTTCCCCATTGAAACTACTCCATCTCACGTGATGATCGGACATGGTTTAGTTGATTTGGATCACGTGATCACTTAGAGGATTAGAGGGATGTCTATCTAAGTGGGAGTTCTTAAGTAATATGATTAATTGAACTTTAATTTACCATGAACTTAGTCCTGGTAGTATTAGCATATCTATGTTGTAGATCAATTGCTCGCGATATTGCTCCCCGTTTAATTTTTTATATATTCCTAGAGAAAACTATGTTGAAAAATGTTAGTAGCAATGATGCGGATTGGATCCGTGATCTGAGGATTAACCTCATTGCTGCACAGAAGAATTATGTCCTTGATGCACCGCTAGGTGACAGACCTATTGCAGGAGCAGATGCAGACGTTATGAACGTTTGGCTAGCTCAATATGATGACTACTTGATAGTTTAGTGCACCATGCTTAACGGCTTAGAATCGGGACTTCAAAGACGTTTTGAACGTCATGGACCATATGAGATGTTCTAGGAGTTGAAGTTAAATATTTCAAGCAAATACCCGAGTTGAGAGATATGAAGTCTCCAACAAGTTCTATAGCTAAAAGATGGAGGAGAATAGCTCAAGAAGTGAGCATATGCTCAGATTGTCTGGGTACTACAATCGCTTGAATCAAGTGGGAGTTAATCTTACAGATAAGATAGTGATTGACAGAGTTCTCTAGTCACCATCACCAAGTTACTAGAACTTCGTGATGAACTATAGTATGCAAGGGATGACGAAAACGATTCCCGAGCTCTTTGTGATGTTGAAATCGACGAAGGTAGAAATCAAGAAAGAGCATCAAGTGTTGATGATTGACAAGAACATTAGTTTCAAGAAAAGGGCAAAGGGAAAGAAAGGGAACTTCAAATAGAATGACAAGAAAGTTGTCACTCTCGTGAAGAAGCCCAAAGCTGGACCAAAGCCTGAAACTGAGTGCTTCTACTGCAAAGGAAATGATCGCTGGAAGCGGAAATTCCCTGAATATTTGGTGGATAAGAAAGATGGCAAAGTGAACAAAGGGTATATTTGATATACAGGTTATTGATGTGTGCCTTACTAGTGTTTATAGTAGCCCCTGAGTATTTGATACTTGTTCAGTTGCTAAAATTAGCAACTCGAAACAGGATTTACAGAATGAACAGAGACTAGTTAAGGGTGAAGTGACGATGTGTGTTGGAATTGGTTCCAAGATTGATATGATCATCATCGCACACTCCCTATACTTTCGGGATTAGTGTTGAACCTAAATAAGTGTTATTTGGTGTTTACGTTGAGCATAAATATGATTTGATCATGTTTATTGCAATACGATTATTCATTTAAGTTAGAGAACAATTGTTGTTCTGTTTACATGAATAGAACCTTCGATGTTCATACACACCAACAAAAATGGTTTGTTGGATCTCGATCGTAGTGATACACATATTCATAATATTCAAGCCAAAAAGATGCAAAGTTAATGATGATAGTGCAACTTATTTGTGGCACTGCCGTTTAGGTCATATTGGTGCAAAGCGCATGAAGAAAATCCATGCTTTTGGAATCACTTGATTATGAATCAGTTGATGCTTGCGAACCATGCCTCATGGGCAAGATGACTATGACTCCATTCTCTGGAACAATGGAGCGAGCAATAGATTTGTTGGAAATCATACATACTGATGTATGTGGTCCGATGAATATTGAAGCTCACGACAGGTATCATAATTTTCTGATCTTCACAGATGATTTGAGCAGATATGAGTATATCTACTTGATGAAACAAAAGTCTGAAATATTTGAAAAGTTCATATAATTTCAGAGTGAAGTGGAAAATCATCGTAACAAGAAAATAACGTTTCTACGATCTGATCGTGGAGGAGAATATTTGAGTTATGAGTTTGGCCTTCAGTTAAAACAATGTGAACTAGTTTCACTACTCACGCCACCTGGAACACCACAGTGTAATGGTGTATCCGGACGTCATAACCGTACTTTATTAGATATGGTGCGATCTATGTTGTCTCTTACCGATTTACCACTATCGTTTTGGGGTTATGCATTAGAGACAACTGCATTCATGTTAAATAGGGCACCATCTAAATCCGTTGAGATGACACATTATGAACTATGGTTTGGCAAGAAACCAAAGTTGTCGTTTCTTAAAGTTTGGGGTTGCGATGCTTATGTGAAAAAGTTTCATCTTGATAAGCTCAAACCCAAGTCAGAGAAGTGCGTCTTCGTAGGATACCCAAAAGTAACTGTTGGGTACACCTTCTATCACAGATCCGAAGGCAAGACATTTGTTGCTGAGAATGGATCCTTTTTGGAGAAGGAGTTTCTCTCGGAAGAAGTGAGTGGGAGGAAAGTAGAACTTGATGAGGTAACTGTACCTGCTCCCTTATTGGAAAGTAGTTCATCACAGAAATCTGCTCCTGTGACTCCTACACCAATTAGCAAGGAAGCTAATGATGATGATCATGTAACTTCAGATCAAGTTACTACCGAACCTCGTAGGTAAACCAGAGTGAGATCCACACCAGTGTGGTACGGTAATCCTGTTCTAGAGGTCATGTTACTTGACCATGATGAACCTACGAACTATGAGGAAGCGATGATGAGCCCAGATTCTGCGAAATGGCTTGAGGCCATGAAATCTGAGATGAGATCCATGTATGAGAACAAAGTATGGACTTTGATTGACTTGCCCATTGATCGGCGAGCCATTGAGATTAAATGGATCTTCAAGAGGAAGACGGACACTGATAGTAGCGTTACTATCTACAAAGCTAGAATTGTCGCAAAAAGGTTTTCGACAAGTTCAAGGTGTTGACTACAATGAGAGTTTCTCACTCGTATCTATGCTTAAGTCTGTCCGAATCATGTTAGCAATTGCCGCATTTTATGAAATCTGGCAAATGGATAAACAAAACTGCATTCCTTAATGGATTTATTAAAGAAGAGTTGTATATGATGCAACCGGAAGGTTTTGTCAATCCTAAAGGTGCTAACAAAATATGCAAGCTCCAGCGATCCATCTATGGACTGGTGCAAGCATCTCGGAGTTGGAATATACGCTTTGATAAGTTGATCAAAGCATATAGTTTTATACAGACTTGCGGTGAAGCCTGTATTTACAAGAAAGTGAGTGGGAGCACTACAGCATTTCTGATAAGTATATGTGAATGACATATTGTTGATCGGAAATAATGTCGAACTATTCTGCAAAGCATAAATGAGTGTTTGAAAGGAGTTTTTCGAAGAAAGACCTTAGTGAAGCTGCTTACATATTGAGCATCAAGATCTATAGAGAGAGATCAAGATGCTTGATAACTTTTTTCAATGAGTACATACCTTGACAAGATTTTGAAGTAGTTCAAAATGGAACAGTCAAGGAAGGAGTTCTTGCCTGTGTTACAAGGTGTGAAGTTGAGTAAGACTCAAAACCCGACCACGGCAGAAGATAGAGAGAGAATGAAAGTCATTCCCTATGCCTCAGCCATAGGTTCTATAAAGTATGCCATGCGGTGTACTAGACCTATTGTATACTCTACCCTGACTTTGACAAGAGAGTACAATAGTGATCTAGGAGTAGATCACTGGACATGGTCAAAGTTATCCTTAGTGGAACAAGGATATGTTTCTCGATTATGGAGGTGACAAAAAATTCATCGTAAAGGGTTACGTCGATGCAAGTTTTGACACTGATCCAGATGACTCAAAGTCTCAATCTGGATAAATATTAAAAGTGGGAGCAATTAGCTAGAGTACCTCCGTGCAGAGCATTGTTGACATAGAAATTTGCAAAATACTTACGGATCTGAATGTGGCAGACCCGTTGACTAAACTTCTCTCACAAGCAAAACATGATCACACCTTACTACTCTTTGGGTATTAATCACATAGCGATGTGAACTAGATTATTGACTCTAGTAAACCCTTTGGGTATTGGTCACATGTCGATGTGAACTATGGGTGTTAATCACATGATGATGTGAACTATTGGTATTAAATCACATGGCGATGTGAACTAGATTATTGACTCTAGTGGAAGTGGGAGACTGAAGGAAATATGCCCTAGAGGCAATTAAAAATTTATTATTTATTTCCTTATATCATGATAAATGTTTATTATTCATGCTAGAATTGTATTAACCGGAAACATAACACATGTGTGAATACATAGACAATCAGAGTGTCACTAGTATGCCTCTACTTGACTAGCTCGTTGATCAAAGATGGTTATGTTTCCTAACCATAGACATGAGTTGTCTTTTGATTAACGGGATCACATCATTAGGAGAATGATGTGATTGACTTGACCCATTCCGTTAGCTTAGCACTCGATCGTTTAGTATGTTGCTATTGCTTTCTTCATGACTTATACATGTTCCTATGACTATGAGATTATGAAACTCCCGTTTACCGGAGGAACACTTTGTGTGCTACCAAACGTCACAACGTAACTGGGTGATTATAAAGGTGCTCTACAGGTGTCTCTGAAGGTGCTTATTGGGTTGGCGTATTTCGAGATTAGGATTTGTCACTCTGATTGTCGGAGAGGTATCTCTGGGCCCTCTCGGTAATGCACATCACTCAAGCCTTGCAAGCATTGCAACTAATAAGTTAGTTGCGGGATGATGTATTACAGAACGAGTAAAGAGACTTGCCGGTAACGAGATTGAACTAGGTATTGAGATACTGACGATTGAATCTCGGGCAAGTAACATACCGATGACAAAGGGAACAATGTATGTTGTTATGCGGTCTGACCGATAAAGATCTTCGTAGAATATGTAGGAGCCAATATGAGCATCCAGGTTCCACTGTTGGTTATTGACCGGAGACGTGTCTCGGTCATGTCTACATAGTTCTCAAACCCGTAGGGTCCGCACGCTTAAAGTTCGGTGACGATCGTAATTAGGGTTTTTGTGTTTTGATGTACCGAAGGTTGTTTGGAGTCCCGGATGTGATCACGGACATGACGAGGAGTCTCTAAATGGCCGAGACATAAAGATTGATCACCGTCATCATGCCGTCGTGCTGATGAAACTCTCCCTCAACACTCGGCTGGATCGGAGCTCGAGGGACGTCACCGAGTTGAACGTGTGCAGATCTCGGAGGTGCCGTACGTTCGGTACTTGGATCGGTCGGACCGGGAAGACGTATGACTACTTCCTCTATGTTGTGTCAACACTTCCGTTGCCGGTCTACGAGGGTACATAGAAAACACTCTCCCCTCTCGTTACTATGCATCACCATGATCTTTCGTGTGCGTAGGAATTTTTTTGAAATTACCATGTTCCCCAACAACGACGCGGAGCCGGGGAAGACGCGGCAGTGGATGCACACACGGAGAGGAGTATGAGGGTTCATTGGTTCGGCTGCGCTGCCATCGCCACAGAATAACAGGGGGTGTGGGTGAGCAGAGGGATGGCCTGGCCAGCGGTGGGAGTAGTAAGGAGCGGTGAGGCCTCCGTGGCGGCACAGCCTGCCACGGGAGGTAGGAGCAGGCGGCACGACTGGTGCTGCTTTGGGCGGCTGGAGCAAGAAGACCAGATGTTGAAGAAGCACAACGGCCGTTGGATGGACATCGTACGGTCACTGCAGTTAGAATCGTTTATATTGACTAAGTTCACAAAGCCTTTGGTACGTCAACTTAGTAGGCCCACAGGTCAGCTTTCGAAACGGTGCGCCCTAGATGTCATGGGGAGGAATCATTTTTTGGCGGGTGAAGCTATAATATCCGAGATTGAAGAAGAAACACAACATCCGTTGGATGGACATCCAACGGCCACTCCTGCTAGAACCGTGTGTTGACTATAAGTTGACAAAGCCTTGCATACGCGTCAACTCTGTTTTTTTAGGGGACGTGTTAACTTAGTAAGGCCATAAGTGTGTGGCAGAGAACTTATAGCCCATTTGAGATTTGTAAGAATGTGTAGCCCATTTTTGAATTCTAATGGAATTTACTACAGCCCATTTACAATTTGTTAAAAGTATAACCCATTTCAACCAACCATTCAAAACAGAATTCAATAAAATTTCCCACATTTTGATGGGATCCGAAATATTTTTATCCCGAAATTTCTAGTCAGATTAAATACAATTTCAATATAAATTTATATTACGTAAAAATACAACGAAACATTGCGCTCGTAACAATTAATGAAATTAAAATTTTCAATATCCAAAAATAATATTTTATAAAGTAATCATGTGTTTGGTGCATTTTTTTATAGTTACTACCCAGTTTTTTTAATTACAACCCATTTATTATTTCTTAAAGCCCATTTTCTTGTTAAGCCTAATGCATCCCTCCTAGGAAAGATTTGCATCCCAACGGGGCGGAGAATAACAACTTGACCTTGCCTGGGTATTCCTAAAAAAAAGTATAGCTGGGCTAGCCATTTTCAGCTTGAAAAAAATTAATATCTGGGATGGATATCTGGCCTGGGCTAGACAGGCAACAACCCGCCCAGTTAATACCTGCAGCGATGTTTTCGTTGTTGTTCAGAGGAGAAAAATTAATATCTGGGCTAAACATCGAAAAACTCTGCAGTGCTCACACCTCAAAAACACAAAATACTGCTCGAACTGCTTGGTCCCAGCTGTCGGCCGCTTCTTGTGCAATTCTCTCGTTTATTGACTACTACATAGGTTGACAATGGTGTGGGACCGTGATGTCAGGAAACCAGGAGGAAGCAAAATGAATTATATATATATATATATATATATATATATATATATATAATAAGGAGGCACTTGCGTACATGAGGCTATGGACCTGGTGGGTCCCCATTGTCATCCTCTCCAAGTAAAGTCATCTCATCGCCCGCGCGCGCTTTCTGCCCGAAACAGTCAGCGCCGCCAGCTGCGCTTCCCGGTGCAGGCGATTGCTCCGCCTTCAAACGACACAAGTGCCGTCCATCCGTCCATCTGCCGCCCACATTAATGATACACGGTTGCCGAGGCGGCTACTCCGGCGCCACATGTCCGTCCCTCCGCCCGCCCATCATTGCTATATAAACTGCTGCGTCGGCCATAGCCGCAGTCATCCGCATCCGTTCCCTTTCTCCTGGCCACACCACTACTACCCACCATGGCTTCCTCACGCTCCAGCGCTCTTCGGGACGGGAGGACGACGGACCACAAGGAGATGGCAGCCATTGCTGCCGACCAGCTGGCCGGCAGGAAGCTGAAGGACAACGACGTCCCAATGGAGAACATGGTAGTCGATGATCCGGCGCCAACCCCCTCCTCCGCGCCATCCTCGCTGGTGCATTGCACCATGACCATCGGCGAGGCCCGTGCCCAATATATGGATAGGGTGAGGCAGATGCGTGAGGAGCAGTTCCGGGAGGCGCAGGCCAACACCGCCTACGACCACCATCTCCTCCAGGAGCACCTGTAGGCGGAGGAGCAGATCGCTGCGGAGCAGGCTGGAGGCTCTGCTCGACTCGTACCGCTCCGCCCGCAAGGGATGCCTCGAGCGCTGGCGGTACTGCATGCGGGTGGCGGAGGCTGCGGCTGCCTACAAAGAGGCTAGCAAAGAGGGCGATGAAGTGGGCGAGGCTATTTGGGGAGACCGAGGACGAGACAGAGGACAATGCCGGCTCCGACAAGTCTCCGCTCAGCTGGCGTCGACAAGGCCCTGCTCCACCGAGGCCCTGTGGCGCCAACAACGAGGCAGAGGACACCACCGGCTCCGTCGAGGCCCCGCCCCACCAACAACGGGGCAGAGGACATTGCCGGCTCAGCCGAGGCCCTACCCTGCCGGCAACGCGAGGGAGGATTTCCACCGCTCCGCTGAGGCGCCGCCCGCTGGCAACAAGACAGAGGACATCGCCGGCTCCGCCGAGGCCCCGCCCCGCTGCCAACGAGGCAGCGCCACAGAAAATGGAGGAAGAGTATAACATGGTAGGTCGCCGCCGCTCGGGTCCAAGTAAGGCCACCGCTGCTACCCTCTGGTTGAAGCCAAGCTAGGCGGATTGACCATTGACGGCCGGTTAGCTTCTTGGCGGCGATGTGGAGTCGGAGAGCTGCGCTGGAGAAGAACACTGCTTCTACTTAACTGCTGGTGCAGTTGGCTAACTGACATGTGGGCCCTACAGGCCACATTTTAGTTACACAACTGCACCTGCAGTTAAGTCACTGAAGCTTTTGTTCGGCTCAGTAGGACACATGTGGGTAGCTTCGGTTAATTAATCATACCTCCAGCGCACCCCTTTTTAGTTGAAGAATGTATGAAATGTAATGAAATCCGGCATGTTTATATGAAATCCGACCATGTATGGATGAATTTATTTCAATTAGTTCGAATTCCTCTATCACTGGCGTTGGATGAACGTGCAAAACAATATGTACTAGCATTATTCCTAGGGTGATCACCTCATTTGCAGCAGTTTCACATGTACTCCCTCCGGTCCTTTCTAGTCTGCATACAAGTTTTGTCTGCAGTCAAAGTATCTCTACTTTGACCAATCTTATACAAAAAAGTATGCACTTTCACAATGTGTGAAGTAAAAAGGAACAGAAGGAGTACAAAGAGTTTGAGCAGCTTTTTAGCGTTTCTGTACATTGCAATCAAACACACAGGCCTGGCAATTCATAGAGAACATTCAAAACAATCGATGATTATGCATCTTAGCGACTCTCCTGTCAGAGGCAATATTTACTTCACAACAAAAGAATAAAGAAAAAATTGATCGACGCTGCTGACAGCAAAGGGCGCCCCATTCAAAAATATCAAACACATGTCTTGCTAAAAATCAATGCGCAAAATTTGACAAGGTTTTCCCATTCCAAAATATCAAATGCCTACTATTGTGGAATGGGCAGGGTTTGCCATCAGTTCGGACATTGACATGGCACCCCGTGCTAAATAAACTAGCTATTCTTTTTGTGCAGTTCCACCAAAATCAACCAAATTCACGCGTAGCTTGTATGATTTCGCCCTTATATGTTGCAATGCCTTGACTTATCGGCACCTCCTTTCTTGTGGTGGAAATGAATGATTCGATGTATTCATGAACATTTTGTGCAGTTCCCATTGAAATCAAGCTGAGCACCCCTGTTTGCACAAATACAAAAAAATGATCAGTATAAAGCAAATTGTACTATGAATTGATAGTTTCAACAGGCACATACATGGTCCATGTAGAGCACACTTTTAGAAAAATGGAACTCACCAAAAAGAATCCTAGAACAACATTGTACTCGTGCATCACAAAAAAAAGGAGATTTGTCAGTCCTTTTGAGCTGAAGTTAGTTTGGTCTTGTGGGGAGTAATGTAAGCATCCTTCAACTGCTCCTTCTGATGAGAAGATAGACATGGCTTCTTCATCCTGGCATAATCGGAACTAGTCACTTCATGTACTCCATATTCTTCTTCAGAGGAAGATGATCCTGTTGTGCAAAGACAAGAGGACTACAAAATGCTAGCATCCCTGTTTACTCGAAAAAAGGAAAGGAAATATTTAAAACAACACAGATGAAGCACTTCTCAAGGACAATACCACCTTTTCATGACAGTATCTAAACAGTAGCACAACACTAATAGAGATGACAAAGCTCAATCATATGGATGAAATCAGTGGGCGAGTACCAACCTTTGTCAGCAGGCTTATTGTGTAGAGCATACAGATGAAGCACTTCTCCGGAACCATCTGTTGCTATCTACGGTGGTGGCCATGCTTACTATATACTCCTCGATTAGTTTAATGTTTCAAACATCTTCTTGTGCAGTTCCACTAAAATATATGGTATCTTCAAAGAAGATCCCTGTTTGCACAAGTAGAGATAATTGCATATTACATTAAGAGTGGCATCAAATCAGTGGCAAAACAATTGCTCGTTCCAGCCGTAGCAATAAATTAAGATGCAAAACTATATCATTACTTGTGTCATCACAGTTCCAGTGCTTCATTACAGCACCGGGAGTTGATTTTTGTTTTTCTTCTGCTTGTTCTTCCCCTTCATCACTTGGTTCAATAACAGACAAGCTTCACCTTCAATGTAAGATTTTGCATGTCAATTAGGGAGCACAAGTATAGTACTAAACTTAATTTTCTGATGAAAGTGGCAAAATACAGGCCAACGGTTGTGAAATATCCTTATCTTACCTCAATGGGATATTACGGTGCACATACAGATTGGAAGTCTTGTCTCCATTTGTGCAGTTCACTAAAATCAAGCAACATTATCGTACAAGTAGCACAACATATGAAAGCACACTGCAGAATCATGTGAACGAAGGCTAGTACTGACCTCTCATGATGCGGAATTCAAACAACTCACAAGAAGAAGATCTGAACCAAATTCGCATTAACGGATAGGAAGTAAGATCTCCTCTTGTGCAGTTCCACTAAGATCAAGCAATCAAGCAACATTGTCGGTGTGACATTTTCGTTGAACTTCACAAAACACTCTTAAAACAAAAGTGTTTTGTGCAGTGCAACACAAGGTCACAATGGCAACGAGGTGAAGTAGATAACCCTGTTTACACAGAGGTGCAAAGGAAACAATTAGTGGTCAATAACGGTGGATGACACAGAAGCCAACAAAAAGAAGCATCTACCTTATCCAAATGGGAAAGAAAGCAAGACAGTAGCATTTCTCAAACGGTGGCATTGATTAATATTAACATAGAGATTATATTAACAATAAAATTTGTTAAACATATAATTTGCTTTTAACTGTGGCATTGCATCAATTTTCCAGCGACATTATTAGGGGGTGTTTGTTTATAGGGACATTTTGGTGTAGGGACTAAAAAAACTCCGTGTTAGTCCCATCTAAACCAAACAGGAGGGACTTTTAGGGACTAAAAGTGGGCATTTGGGACTAAAGAAAGAAGACCCCGAGGGAGTCTTTTTGGGACTTTTTCCAACAGTTGCCCCTGCCACGCATCGTACCTTGTCTCTATTAGTTCATTACTAGGGGTAACATGGTCTTTTAGCATGTCATTTAATAACCTCTAGTCTATGTTTAGTCCCTGGAACCAAGCAGGTAGGGACTAGGGAGTTTTTAACCAAACATGGCCTTAGATTAACAACATCTAATGAGTTGCACGGGACAGTGGACGCACCAGCACCATGTGCATCTACCGATGTACTGTGGTCATGCACAGTCTGTTGCAACAAAGAATAAACAACCAAGGAGCATATTTGTGTTGGTCCCAGTTTTGTTATCTTTAGACACCTTTCCCTATGTGAGCGCAGCAAATCTAGTCCTGCTCAAACTCTACAACCTTGTCCCTTCCTTTCCTTTTTGAACTAGCACTTTCGCCCCTTCCTTTCCTCTTTGAACCACGTCCTAGATTTATGCGATACAACTTTCCCCCATTCCTTTCCTCTTTGAACCACGTCCTAGATTCATGCTATACAACTTTCCCCCTTCATTTCCTCTTTGAACCACGTCCTAGATTCATGCTATATACAACTTTTCCCACTACTTTCCCCCACTCCTTTCCTCTTTGAACCACGTCCTAGATTCATGGTATACATGCAGCTAGAGCAATGCATGTGGAGTAAGTAAATTATACCTTAAGGTTCTTGGGGCGTGGTTCGGTGGGCGATGGGACGACGGTGAAGAAGAAGGGGTCGGAGGCCCTCCCGCGCCGCCGCTGGGTGGAAAGTGAACAGCTCAGCCGGTAGTCCCTCGCCGACGGCGACAGTGTTAAGCCTCCTTCCCTTCCCAGCGGACGGATCCTGCCGGCTCTTTGAGCAGCAGTGAGGGGAGAGAGAGGCCAACGAAGTCTTGTTTAGATCTGGAGAGGGCGAGAGAGTGTGAAGAGAGCAACTACAAGCGCTGAGGCTCCAGCGGGAGAGGGCGAGAAGTGTGAAGAGAGCAACTACAAGCGCTGAGGCTCCAACATGTATATATATACTGGAGAGAGAGTGTGAAGTGTGCAAACCCTAGAAAACATCTTGACTAGTCAAAGAATCCTCCTGGCACAAATTATGCTCAAGTGTAGTTATCGAACCCGAGACCTCAAGTTTGATGAGCAAACAGGCTAACCAGCTACACAACCATCCCGTTATGTTCAATGAGAGGGAAATAACCTTTTATACATTCCTGCATTCGTGTGACAAGCAAGCCGTGTTTTTTTGTGTGTGTGTGGGAGTCATTGGGATTTCAATCATAATCGTGTCATGTGGCTTTGGTGGTAAGACTATCCACAGTGGTGCAGAAATAATGCAGCCTTAGTCACCTTACCTCTCTCCACGTAGTACGTTGGGTCCCACCAGTCAGAGGGTGAAACAAAAAAATTAATAAGAAAAATTAAAAGTGCCAGCGGTGTATCTTACCTCACACATCTCGCTACTGCTCGGGAACACTGTCCAATTGATCCCTCTGTTTGCTCACGTACTATTTTAAGTGAATCCTTATTATAACATGCACACAAATTTTGGGCACTTGTATTCGACTTAAGTCAGTGTGCCACCGTATCTCGTATACTTACTACTCCCTCTGTCTAGGTGTAATAAGTCATGTTAGAAGGTGCAACAGGACCAAGGTGCCTGCGTGTGCGTGCGTGCGTGTGTGTGTGTGTTTAATAGCATGCGTGTGTTAGAGAGAGCGACAGATCTGTTGGAAATATGCCCTAGAGGCAATAATAAATTGGTTATTATTATATTTCCTTGTTCATGATAATCGTTTATTATCCATGCTAGAATTGTATTGATAGGAAACTCAGATACATGTGTGGATACATAGACAACACCATGTCCCTAGTAAGCCTCTAGTTGACTGGCTCGTTGATCAATAGATGGTTACGGTTTCCTGACCATGGACATTGGATGTCGTTGATAACGGGATCACATCATTAGGAGAATGATGTGATGGACAAGACCCAATCCTAAGCCTAGCACAAAGATCGTGTAGTTCGTATGCTAAAGCTTTTCTAATGTCAAGTATCATTTCCTTAGACCATGAGATTGTGCAACTCCCGGATACCGTAGGAATACTTTGGGTGTGCCAAACGTCACAACTTAACTGGGTGGCTATAAAGGTACACTACAGGTATCTCCGAAAGTGTCTGTTGGGTTGGCACGAATCGAGACTGGGATTTGTCACTCCGTGTAAACGGAGAGGTATCTCTGGGCCCACTCGGTAGGACATCATCATAATGTGCACAATGTGACCAAGTTGATCACGGGATGATGTGTTACAGAACGAGTAAAGAGACTTGCCGGTAACGAGATTGAACAAGGTATCGGGATACCGACGATCGAATCTCGGGCAAGTATCATACCACTAGACAAAGGGAATTGTATACAAGATTGATTGAATCCTCGACATCGTGGTTCATCCGATGAGATCATCGTGGAACATGTGGGAGCCAACATGGGTATCCAGATCCCGCTGTTTGTTATTAACCAAAGAGTTATCTCGGTCATGTCTGCATGGTTCTCGAACCCGTAGGGTCTACACACTTAAGGTTCAATGACGCTAGGGTTATAGGGAATAGATATACGTGGTTACCGAATGTTGTTCGGAGTCCCGGATGAGATCCCGGATGTCACGAGGAGTTCCGGAATGGTCCGGAGGTAAAGATTTATATATGGGAAGTCCTATTTTGGTCGCCGGAAAAGTTTCGGGTTTATCGGTAATGTACCGGGACCACCGGGAGGGTCCCGGTGGTCCACCAAGTGGGGCCACCAGCCTCGGAGGGCTGCATGGGCCAAGTGTGGGAGGGTACCAGCCCCTGGTGGGCTGGTGCGACCCCCACAAGGGCCCAAGGCGCCTAAAGGGGAGGAGGGGGACAAACCCTAAGGGCAGATGGGCCTTAGGGCCCATGCCTGGTGCGCCTCCCTCTCCCCCTCCCCTTGGCCGCCCCCTAGATGGGATCTAGGGGCTTCCGCCACCCCTAGGGAGGGAACCCTAGGTGGGGGCGCAGCCCCTCCCCTCCCCCTATATATACTTGAGGTTTGGGGCTGCCCAACACATGTGAATTCTTCCTTCTTGGCACAGCCCTACCCCTCTCCCTCCTTGTCTCTTGCGGTGCTTGGCGAAGCCCTGCTGGAGTACCACGCTCCTCCACCACCACCACGCCGTCGTGCTGCTGCTGGATGGAGTCTTCCCCAACCTCTCCTTCTCTCCTTGCTGGATCAAGGCATGGGAGACGTCATCGGGCTGTACATGTGTTGAACGCGGAGGTGCCGTCCATTCGGCACTAGGATCTCCGGTGATTTG
Source organism: Triticum aestivum (assembly GCF_018294505.1). Lineage (NCBI taxonomy): Eukaryota > Viridiplantae > Streptophyta > Magnoliopsida > Poales > Poaceae > Triticum > Triticum aestivum. The sequence goes on from NC_057812.1 coordinate 531,648,559, forward strand.
GATCACGACGAGTACGACTCCTTCAACCCCATTCTCTTGAACGCTTCCGCTTAGCAATCTGCAAGGGTATGTAGATGCACTCTCCTTCCCCTCGTTGCTGGTCTCTCCACAGATAGATCTTGGTGACACGTAGGAAAATTTTGAATTTCTGCTACGTTCCCCAACAGTGGCATCATGAGCTAGGTCTATGCGTAGTTACTATGCACGACTAGAACACGAAGTAGTTGTGGGTGTCGATATTGTCAATTATCTTGCCGTTACTAGTCTTATCTTGATTCGGCGGCATCATGGGATGAAGCGGCCCGGACCAACCTTACACGTACGCTTACGTGAGACCGGTTCCACCGACTGATATGCACTAGTTGCATAAGGTGGCTGGCGGGTGTCTGTCTCTCCCACTTTAGTCGGATCGGATTCGATGAACAGGGTCCTTATGAAGGGTAAATAGAAATTGGCCATTCGCGTTGTGGTTTTGGCGTAGGTAAGAAACGTTCTTGCTAGAAACCCATACCAGCCACGTAAAACATGCAAACAACAATTAGAGGACGTCTAACTTGTTTTTGCAGGGTATGCTATGTGATGTGATATGGCCAAGAAGAATGTGATGAATGATATGTGATGTATGAGATTGATCATGTTCTTGTAATAGGAATCACGACTTGCATGTCGATGAGTATGACAACCGGCAGGAGCCATATGAGTTGTCTTTATTTATTGTATGACCTGCGTGTCATTGAACAATGCCATGTAATTACTTTACTTCATTGCTAACCGGTAGCCATAGTAGTAGAAGTAATAAGTTGGCGAGACAACTTCATGGAGACACAATGATGGAGATCATGATGATGGAGATCATGGTGTCATGCCGGTGACGATGATGATCATGGAGCCCCGAAGATGGAGATCAAAAGGAGCAATATGATATTGGCCATATCATGTCACTATTTGATTGCATGTGATGTTTATCATGTTTTGCATCTTATTTGCTTAGAACGACGGTAGTAAATAAGATGATCCCTCATTAAAATTTCAAGAAAGTGTTCTCCCTAACTGTGCACCGTTGCGAAAGTTCGTCGTTTCGAAGCACCACGTGATGATCGGGTGTGATAGATTCTTACGTTCGAATACAACGGGTGTTGACGAGCCTAGCATGTACAGACATGGCCTCGGAACACATGCGAAACACTTAGGTTAACTTGACGAGCCTAGCATGTACAGACATGGCCTCGGAACACAAGAGACCGAAAGGTCGAGCATGAGTCGTATGGTAGATACGATCAACATGAAGATGTTCACCGATGTTGACTAGTCCGTCTCACGTGATGATCGAACACGGCCTAGTTGACTCGGATCATGTAATCACTTAGATGACTAGAGGGATGTCTATCTGAGTGGGAGTTCATAAGATGAACTTAATTATCCTGAACATAGTCAAAAGGTCTTCGCAAATTATGTCGTAGCTCGCGCTTCAGTTCTACTGTTTAGATATGTTCCTAGAGAAAAATTAGTTGAAAGTTGATAGTAGCATTTATGCAGACAGTAGAAGGCTTATGTCCTTAATGCACCACTCAGTGTGCTGAACCTGAACGTCGTCTGTGGATGTTGCGAACATCTGACATACACGTTTTGATGACCACATGATAGTTCAGTGCGTAATGCTAAATGGTTTAGAATTGAGGTACCAAAGACATTTTTGAAACATCGCAGAACATATGAGATGTTCCAAGGACTGAAATTGGGATTTCAGGCTCGTGCCCACGTCAAGAGGTATAAGACCTCTGACGATTTTCTTAGCCTGCATAATAAGGGAGAAAAGCTCAATCTTGAGCTTGTGCTCAGATTGTCGGAGTACAACAATCGCTTGAATCGAGTGGGAGTTGATCTTCCAGATGAAATAGTGATGGTTCTCCAAAGTCACTGCCACCAAGCTACTAGAGCTTCGTGATGAACTATAACATATCAGGGATAGATATGATCCTTGAGCTATTCGCGACACCGCGAAAGTAGAAATCAAAAGGGAGCATCAATCGTTGATGGTTAGTAAACCACTAGTTTCAAGAAGGGCAAGGGCAAGAAAGGGATACTTCATGGAACAACAAATCAGTTGCTGTTCTAGTGAAGAAACCCAAAGTTGAACCCAAGCCCGAGACTAAGTGCTTCTGTAATAAGGGGAACAGTCACTGAAGCAGAACCACCCTAGATACTTGGTAGATGAGAAGGCTGGCAAGGTCGACAGAAGTATATTGGATATGCATTATAATGTGTACTTTACTAGTACTCCTAGTAGCACCAGGGTATTAGATACCGGTTCGGTTGCTAAGTGTTAGTAACTCGAAACAAAAGGCTACGGAATAAACGGAGACTAGCTAAAAGGTGAGATGACGATATGTGTTGGAAGTATTTCCAAGGTTGATCAAATATCGTACGCTCCCTCTACCATCGAGATTGGTATTAAAACCTAAATAATTTTTATTTGGTGTTTGCGTTGAGCATAGACATGATTGGATTATGTCTATTGCGATACGGTTATTCATTTAAGGAGAATAATGGTTACTCTGTTTATTTGAATAATACCACCCCGATCGTAGTGATACACATTTTCATGCCAAAGGTATAAGATAGTAATGATAGTACCACACAAATGTGGCACTGCAATTTGAGTCATATTGGTATAAAACGCATGAAGAAGCTCCATGTTGATAGATCTTTGGACTCACTCATTTTTGAAAGGATTGAGACATGCGAACCATGTTTGTTGGTAGATATGCATGAAGAAACTCTATACAGATGGATCGTTTGGACTCACTTGATTTTGAATCACTTGAGACATGCAAATCATACCACATTGGCAAGATGACTGAAAGCCTCGTTTTCAGTAAAATGGAACAAGAAAGCAACTCATTGGAAGTAATACATCTTGATGTGCGCAGTCCAATGAGTGCTGAGGCATGTAGTGGATATCGTTATGTTCTTACTTCACAGATGATTTGAGTAGATACTGAGTATATTTACTTGATGAATCATGAGTCTGAATTATTGAAAGGTTCAAGTAATTTCAAGGTGAAGTTGAACATCGTCGTGGCAAGAGGATAAAATGTCTATGATATGATCGTAGAGATGAATATCTGAATTACGAGTTTGGCACAGAATTAAGACATTGTGGAAATTGTTTCACAACCGATACAGCCTGGAACACCATAGTGTGATGGTGTGTCCGAACATCATAACTGCACCCTATTGGATATGATGCATACCATGATGTCTCTTATCGAATTACCACGATAGTTTATGGGTTAGGCATTAGAGACAACCACATTCACTTTAAATAGGGCACCACGTAATTCCGATGAGATGACACCGTATGAACTATGGTTTAGAGAAACCTAAGCTGTCATTTCTTAAAAGTTTGGGGCTGCAACGCTTATGTGAAAAAGTTTCAAGCTGATAAGCTAGAACCCAAAGCGGATAAATGCATCTTCATAGGACACCCAAAACAGTTGGGTATACCTCCTGTCTCAGATCCGAAAGCAATAAGGGATTGTTTCTAGAATCGGGTCCTTTCTCCAGGAAAAGTTTCTCTCGCAAGAATTGAGTGGGAGGATGGTGGAGAGTTGATGAGGTTATTGAACCGTCTCTTCAACTAGTGTGTGGCAGGGCACAGGGAGTTGTTCCTATGGCACCTACACCAATTGAAGTGGAAGCTTATGATAGTGATCATGAAACTTCAGATCAAGTCACTACCAAACCTCGTGGGATGACAAGGATGCGTACTAATTCAAAGTGGTACGTAATCCTGTCTTGGAAGTCATGTTGCTAGACAACAATGAACCTACGAGCTATGGAGAAGCGATGGTGGGCCTGGATTCCAAAATGGCTCGAGGCCATATAATCCGAGAGAGGATCCATATATGAAAACAAAGTGTAGACTTTGGAAGAACTACTTGATGGTCGTAAGGCTGTTAGGTACATATGGATTTTAAAAGGAAGACGGACAATGATAGTAAGTATCACCATTAAGAAAGCTCGACTTGTCGTTAAGATGTTTTTTCCGACAAGTTCAAGGAGTTGACTACGACGAGAATTTCTCACCCGTAGCGATGCTTAAGTCCGTCGGAATCATGTTAGCATTAGCTGTATTTTTCGATTATGAAATCTTACAGATGGATGTCAAAACAAGTTTTCTTACCAAGTTTTCATAAGAAAAGTTGTATGTGATACAATAGAAGGTTTTGTCAATCCTGAAAGATGGTAACAAGTATGCGAAGCTCCAGCAATCCTTCTAAGGACTGGAGTAAGCATCTCGGAGTTGGAATGTATGCTTTGATGAGATGATCAAAGATTTTGGGTGTATGCAAAGTTTATGAGAAACTTGTATTTCCAAAGAAGTGAGTGGGAGCACTATAGAATTTCTGATGAATATATGTTGTTGACATATTGTTGATCAGAAATGACATAGAATTTTTGGAAAGCATGCATAGTTATTTGAAAATTGTTTTTCAATGGAAAACCTGGATTAAGCTACTTGAATGTTGAGCATCAAGATCTATGAGGATAGATCAAAACGCTTAATGGTACTTTCAAATGAGCACATACCTTGACATGATCTTGAAGGTGTTCAAGATGGATCAATCAAAGAAGGAGTTCTTGCCTGAGTTGTAAGGTATGAAGTTAAGACTTAAAGCTCGACCACGGCAGAAGAAAGAGGAAGGACGAAGGTCGTCCCCTATGCTTTTGTCATAGGCTCTATACGGTGTGCCATGCTGAGTACCGCACCTGATGTGTGCCTTGCCACATATCTGGCAAGAGGGTACAAAGGTAATCTAGGAGTAGATCACCAGATAGCGGTCTAAATTATCCTTAGAGGAATAAGGATATGTTTCTCGGTTATGGAGGTGATAAAGAGTTCGACGTAAAGAGTTACGTCGATGCAAGCTTAACACCTATCCGGATAGCTCTGAGTAGAGATACCGGATACGTATAATGGAGCAACAATTTAGAAAAGCTCCAAGTAGAACAGTTATTTGAAATGGCTCCAAATGTAGCGTAGTAGTTGCATCTACAAGATGACATAGAAATTTGCGAAGTACATACAGATCTGAATGTTGCAGACCCATTGACTGAAACCTCTCTCACAAGCATAACATGATCAAACCCAGAACTCTTTGGGTGTTAGTCACATGGGGATGTGACCTTGAGTGTTAATCACATATCGATGTGAACTGGATTATTCACTCTAGTGCAAGTGGGAGACTGTTCGAAATATGCCCTAGAGGTAATAATAAATTGGTTATTATTATATTTCCTTGTTCATGATAATCGTTTATTATCCATGCTAGAATTGTATTGATAGGAAACTCAGATACATGTGTGGATACATAGACAACACCATGTCCCTAGTAAGCCTCTAGTTGACTGGCTCGTTGATCAATAGATGGTTATGGTTTCCTGACCATGGACATTGGATGTCGTTGATAACGGGATCACATCATTAGGAGAATGATGTGATGGACAAGACCCAATCCTAAGCCTAGCACAAAGATCGTGTAGTTCGTATGCTAAAGCTTTTCTAATGTCAAGTATCATTTCCTTAGACCATGAGATTGTGCAACTCCCGGATACCGTAGGAATAGTTTGGGTGTGCCAAACGTCACAACATAACTGGGTGGCTATAAAGGTACACTACAGGTATCTCTGAAAGTGTCTGTTGGGTTGGCACGAATCGAGACTGGGATTTGTCACTCTGTGTAAACGGAGAGGTATCTCTGGGCCCACTCGGTAGGACATCATCATAATGTGCACAATGTGACCAAGGAGTTGATCATGGGATGATGTGTTACGGAACGAGTAAAGAGACTTGCCGGTAACGAGATTGAACAAGGTATCGGGATACCGACGATCGAATCTCGGGCAAGTATCGTACCACTAGACAAAGGGAATTGTATACGGGATTGATTGAATCCTCGACATCGTGGTTCATCCGATGAGATCATCGTGGACCATGTGGGAGCCAACATGGGTATCCAGATCCCGCTGTTGGTTATTGACCAGAGAGTTATCTCGGTCATGTCTGCATGGTTCCCGAACCCGTAGGGTCTACACACTTAAGGTTCGATGATGCTAGGGTTATAGGGAATAGATATACGTGGTTACCGAATGTTGTTCGGAGTCCCAGATGAGATCCTGGATGTCACGAGGAGTTCCGGAATGGTCCGGAGGTAAAGATTTATATATGGGAAGTCCTGTTTTGGTCGCTGGAAAAGTTTCGGGTTTATCGGTAATGTACCGGGACCACCGAGAGGGTCCCGGTGGTCCACCAAGTGGGGCCACCAGCCCCGGAGGGCTGCATGGGCCAAGTGTGGGAGGGGACCAGCCCCTGGTGGGCTGGTGCGCCCCCCCACAAGGGCCCAAGGCGCCTAAAGGGGAGGAGGGGGACAAACCCTAAGGGCAGATGGGCCTTAGGGCCCATGCCTGGTGCGCCTCCCTCTTCCTCTCCCCTTGGCCGCCCCCTAGATGGGATCTAGGGGCTGACGCCACCCCTAGGGAGGGAACCCTAGGTGGGGGCGCAGCCCCTCCCCTCCCCCTATATATACTTGAGGTTTGGGGCTGCCCAACACATGTGAATTCTTCCTTGTTGGCGCAGCCCTACCCCTCTCCCTCCTCGTCTCTTGCGGTGCTTGGCGAAGCCCTGTTGGAGTACCACGCTCCTCCACCACCACCACGCCATCGTGCTGCTGCTGGATGGAGTCTTCTCCAACCTCTCCTTCTCTCCTTGCTGGATCAAGGCATGGGAGACGTCATCGGGCTGCACGTGTGTTGAACGCGGAGGTGCCGTCCATTCGGCACTAGGATCTCCGGTGATTTGGATCACGACGAGTACGACTCCTTCAACCCCATTCTCTTGAAGCTTCCGCTTAGCGATCTGCAAGGGTATGTAGATGCACTCTCCTTCCCCTCATTGCTGGTCTCTCCATAGATAGATCTTGGTGACACGTAGGAAAATTTTGAATTTCTGCTACGTTCCCCAACAAGATCGACCTACTCCAACACAGAGATGTTGTGTAGTGTACGATTTTAGCCGCGAGAGTCGGTGCATCCTCTCGTTTCCTGGCGTGTTTGGAAGGGACATGCAGACAGCTGCCACGCCCGCTCCTGACCAGCCTGGCCCACCCAAAGCCCCTCCAATGCCCGCGCACGCTTCCCGCCCGAAACGGTGAGCGCCACTCCAAAGAATCGGTGCCGCATTCATGCCCGGGCAGAGCGGACGCGACCTCTCACTGGCGCAAGAGTGATGGTTCCTTCGTCCGTCCAACTTACTGCTGGGTCTATGTGATTTGACGGCTCATTGGTTGTTATTACTGAGGTGGTAGGATTGCTGGATGTCCCACGCTTTCAGCGAAAGTAGGTACTACTAGATTACAATTTTCTCCATTCTTACAGCGGAGGCGTGCAAGAGCAGTGAAAACACGCAGGCTCAGTGATTACATGGCCCACCTCACACTATCACCGTGCGACACCTAACTCTTTACATAGTACTCCCTTCGTTCCTAAATATTACTAGATGAGTCCCCGCGCATTGCCGCGGAACAACGGTATATCTCTCTGCGCAAAATTAACGATTTCATAGAACTAAAAAAAACTCTATAACCGTATGACAAATGTGGTAGCCAAACTAAATAAACTCCCATCATCATTTAGATCAATCCACGCAAGGAAAAAAGATCAGCCAACTCCTACTGCATAATGGGATTATATTTTTCTTTTTGACATGTTAATGGGACTTAAAAGCTCACTTACATGCATGCTACCGGTGCATGATTGCATGCAGACATGTTGATGTGATTTAAAACCCACTGATATGCATGTGCCACGGTATTTCTACATGCTTGCATGTGGCTTAGTGCGGATCCTCTCAACGTCTAGATCAGACGGCTATTATTGACTGATTTACTTCATCTAACGGCTACATCAATTTTGATGATGTGGCTCAAGGAGAGGATAGAGAATTCCTAGTAGTGGGGTCTAGCTATTACTAGTAGATAAGTCTTTGTAGAGATTCCACTACATACGAAACAAAATGAATGAATCTACACTTAAAATGCATCTATATACATCCACATGTGGTTCATGGTGAAATCTCTTCAAAGACTTATATTTAGGAACGGAGGAAGTACTAGTATAGTACGTACTGTAATTTATCAGCGAGATAAATTTGTACAATGCTATGAAGCTTCCAGCTTCTGTTACATGTATCGTGCGTCCAAGGTTGCCCGTTGCAACATTTCATCAAATACAAAGGAGACTAACATGCATGCTATTGCATCTCAATGATTGACAGATCATAGCAAATATGTACTCCCTCCGTTCCAAAATAAGTGTCTCAACTTTGTGCAAACTTTAGTACAAAGTTGTACTACTACTAAAGTTGACACTTATTTTGGAACAAAGGCAGCTAAAGAAAAAAACGATCCATGCAGTCCCTAGCCCTTGAACCGTGAACCCTGACCAGGCTTCAATTTGCTGGCAACGTTCAAGCTTCCTAATAAATGAAGTTTGCAACCTTTTGACCATCGGATAATTTTGTGCAGTTTCACCAAAATTGAGATGAGCATCCCTGTGGCAAATAAATTGAAGAAGCGTGATTAGAATAAGATTACTGGGACTAGTTGATGAGACATAAACTCATCACAAATACAGTACATAGAAGCCAGTAGAGGTATGTGCGGGGCAAAGAAGTAGAGAAATATCCACAGGGAGTGATGTGGGCAGCTGGAGCAGTGGTGCAAGCCGGCTGTAAAGGGAGTTGTACCTGAGGGACGTAGCTCAACCTTTGGGAGGGCGGCGGGAGGTGGCAACTGCCCACGTCGCGGCAGTGAGCAAGGGGCGAAGGCAACCTCACTGGCTTTGTGAGAGAGAACGGCGGGGACCCCTGATCGGGACGTGCCGACAGTGGGTTTTCACCGTCGGCGACGGCCACCGCATCTACACTAAGCATCCACCCCTTCCCCAAGCGGACGTGATCCGCCGGGATGTTAGAGATGTGGCCACAGTCATTTTGTGCGAGAGAGTGTGAAGAGAGCAACCCCAACAAGCAACCGTGTAGGTTGGCCCGTCCTGACTATGTATATAGTGGAGCGGTTTCCTTTTCTCTCCATATGGACCTATCATATTGCGTACGTGCCATAGAAGAAAAAAACTTTATTTATAAATGACGCGACACCTACAATCCGTTCTCCTATAACCTTGCGCTTGGCATCTCCAAAATATTAACCTTGCGATTGGCTCTTCGCCTCTTCAGGAAGTCGAGCAATAATGGTAGTGCAGTATATATCGTTCTAGCTATATGAGACCGAATGAATTGCTGCACGTCCACCACGTGGGCGAGGGTCGAGGGGTGAGGGAGAGTGCTACATACGGAGCAAAATGAGTGAATCTACACTCTAAAATACGTCTATATACATCAGTGTTTGGAGTATGTACTAGTAGTTCATATTGAAATCTACTAAAGGACATATATTCCAAACAATATGATATAATCTCTATAACCAAGGTAGTAGGGACGAGGAGTAAACGGAGGGAGTAGTCAATTTTTCTCCTCGTCCTACGAGCCACCACACGCATGGGCGAGGGAGCGGGCATAAGGAGGAGCAAGCTTCACCTCATCCTGCGAGCCACCATGCCCGTGGGCGGGGGAGACGGCGTACTAAGCAAGCTTCTCCCGTTCTGCGAGTTTATGGGACACATCAAAAGTACTCCAGTGTATAGAGCCTTGCCTCTAAGGTAGGACCCACATGGTTTGCCTCTTTTTTTAACATAACGCGTCAAGTCGCAATTTGTTTGTTCACCCATGGTAGACGATCCTCCCTCTTCCAAGTGGACAACCAGTACACATGCCAAATTACCACGTGGGCTGCCTTTTTCGTACATAAATGAGCTCCACCGTCTACCCGCACGGGTGTGGTTGGGAAAGAGACAGGAGTACATGCGCCGTGCATGCACCTCTTCTCTTCGTGCACGTCCCCCACCTACGTGGGTGTGGGTGAGAGATACAAACCACGTTCGTGAGTGTTTTTTGTTTTGGGGTGGGGGGTGGGGTGGGGGTTGATTTCGTGAATTATTTGTGGGAATATGTGTCGATGACATCTCAAACAAAATTTTGCATGCAATGTGTGTGAAATGGAGTCCTATCAATATCATACATAGAGGGTTGGGCAATCCACGAGAATAGAGGGAGGGGTCATAGCTATCGATAGAGTCGAAGAGAGGATCAAGTGGGTGGGTGCGAGATCGATGAAGAGAGCCATCAAAATTGTGTGTGTGTGCAAGTCAAAGATATAGGGCGATTGGCCTACCGGAATGTTAGAGGGCACACGTCAAGTTTGTGTGTGGCAGGGAGACATGACTAGAGCGCTCGATGTATCGGTGTGTGTGGTGGGAGGGGGGTGGGGGGAAGGGTAGGCAGAGGCCTAACTATAGAGGTAGAACGACTCGTATATGTGTTGAGAAGGAGAGACCCACCTATGTCTTGAGGGAGATCGGTCAACATCCATACATAACTGAAGGACGGGAAATATGATGGGACAGAGAGAGAGGAGAGAGAGGGAGGGAGAGGGAGGGGAGGGGTAGAGTGCTGGATGGGTGATGGAGTTGCTTCTCGAAGATGGTGGGAGAGGCCTACTAGACAAAATGAGGGTGGAACTGCAATGTTATCAGTAAGAGTGGGGATGTGTTTCTGTGTGTGCCTGTGCGTGATAGATCTGTCGGGAGGCATCCATGGATGATGAAGGGGAACCATGTGTTTGGTAAGCAAACCTAACTAGATCGGTAGATCAATTGTTGTTTGTCGGAGGAAGGGAGAGACACAAACTAATGTGGTAGATCAATTAACGTGTGGGTAAAAACGAGTTATAAGGACCTAGCTAGCTATATGTATAGCGAGAGATCGGTCGGTGTACGTCCATTTGTTAGAGGCAAATAAGGCCCAGTGAGACGGATAGACAGAGAGAATGGAGCTAGGAGGTGGTGCGAGAGGCCTAACTACTAGCTAGATAGGGGGAGGAGTGTGCGGTTGTGAGATCGATGAAAAGAGGAGCGAGAGTTTACACGTGTGTCTGACCGTATGAGAGACACGAGGCAAGGACACATAAAGGAGGAGATTGAAGGTGTGTGTGTATGTTGTAGGTAGGCATAGCTGGAGAGGTTTATCGATCGGTGTGTGTCGGAAAGGAGTTGTGGAGACTCTGGGAGAATGACCTAAAGAAAAAAAATGAATGTGCCTGGTGGATAGAATGCCGAGGGAGGGGGAGGGCGAGGAGGGCGTGTGCATGCACGAGAGAAAGTTAGTGGTAGCTACAAACGTTAGAGGATTGTGTGGGTGTAAGAGACTAACAAAGATCATAATTTGATATGAAAGCGGATTCATATATTTGAATAGGAGATCATAGTGTTTTAAACATGGCATGCATGAATATAGCGGTGATACACGTGCTGTGCACATGTTATACCATAATGTGATAATGCATGGCATTTTCAACTCACAGCTAAATGCCGAACAATCTAAGCCATACTTGTAACACCCTGTATGTAACTTGCCATATTTGTATTCCAACTCTTGCCATTTTCGGCACTAAGTTGTGATATTTCCTCGGTGTTGTGTTTTGTCTTCGTTTTGTTTTTGTCCTTGTCTTGCATATCATACCATGTCATCATGTGCATCGCATTTGCATACGTGTTCGTTTCATGCATCCGAGCATTTTCCCCGTTGTCCGTTTTGCATTCCGGCACTCCTTTGTCCTTCGGCGTCCCCTTTTGCCTATTCTCGTGTGTGGGTGTTAAACGTTCTCGGATTGGACCGAGACTTGCCAAGCGGCCTTGGTATACTACCGGTAGACCACTTGTCAAGTTTCGTGCCATTTGGACTTCGTTTGATACTGCAACCGTAAAGGCCTCGTGTGTGTTGCAGCCCAACACCTCTCCAAAGTGGCACAAAACCCACCTAAACCCCCTCCATCATCTCGGTCGTTTGATCACGATCGCGTGGCCGAAAACCATGCTCAATTTGGAGTCTCCTAGCTCCTACTATGTATAAATAGGTGCCTCCCCCAAAAATCCCGGATCAAACCCTACCCTAAACTTCCCCTCTCCGCGCCGGACGTGTCCGTCCGCCGCCGGACACGCTGCGCCGCCGCCCGCGTCCAACTACGCGCCGACACGTGGCGACCGCGCCCCTCATCACCGCCGGCCCGCCGCGGCCCAGGTCGGGCACCCCCGACCCGTGACCCCGCCCGCCCACGCCCGAGCGCGCCGCCTCCCGCGCCATCGCCGCCCTGCTGCCTCGCCGCCCCGCCGCCTCGCCAGCTTCGCCGCCCCGCTGTCCGGCCATCGCCACCCGCCGACTCCGGCCATCTGGAGCGCCGCCACGGCCACCAGAGCAGCTCCACTCACCGCCACACCCTCCTTCTCTTCTGGATCCGGCAAGTCCCATCCCTCCGGCGAGCTCCTTCGACTCCCGCGAGGTACTGTTCTGGCGAACCTCGTAAAACGCGCCCAATCCAGATCTTGCTATAGTAACCTAGGGGTTGACCTCGTTTTCCCCCTAAGTCTCTAATATTTTTAGCATTCTTCATCGCATCATAACTTTCCATCCGTAGCTCTGTTTCGTGCGTGTAGCATATCAAATTGTTCGTCTGGATGTGTACTTCATTTCATTCCATTGCACCATGTTCATTTGAGTTCATCTTGATGCCCTAAATGCTGTTGCAAGAGTGCTATGTATTGTTAGTTTCAGATTCTTAACAGATTATGGACATTTGTCATTTTCCCCATGTTTAATGTGTGCCTCCTATGAACTTGAGCCCTACATGTGTTTTGGGATATGCCATGCCATCTTTACAGGGGTGTATGCCATATATTTTTGTGATCAATGTGGTGACTAGAACAACCATGCAATGTAGCTCTCGTGATGTTGCTGATTTCAGGGACTTAGAATTCTTCTAAGTCATTTTCCTGATGATATTTTCATGCCATGTATTCTTGCTGCTACAGAGTGATCCATGCCTCTTTTGAGCATGTTCAGTAAGGATGATTTTGAGATATTGTTGTGCTCTATCTATCCATGTCTTTGTTTGCAATTATGGAGTACCCTAGCATGTCTCAATCTTGCTCTACTTTTGCTATAGAATGTTCCTGGCAGATTGTTTACGTGTTAATCAATTTTGCCGAGGTTGTTGTAATTGATCCATGGATGCTATGAGAGTGTTCTTGCCTTGGTTAGATTATTGATCATGTCTTCTTGCTGGGTGTATGCTTAGTTTGTCATGCAATTCCTTGTAGTGAGTGCATCGAGCTCGCAAACATGCCTATGTAACTCTGTTTCTGCCATGCCCAGATTTCTGCAAATCTGAATCTGTTAACGAAACTTGCTATGTTTACATTGTTGCCATTGTATCTTCTGATCCTTTTTGGCTTATGGTCAGTAAGGGACTTTTGTTATATGCTTTGAGTAGTTTCATGCCATGCCTTTCTTTGCCATGATATGTTCCTGTAGCATGTTGTTATCTTGCTCTAAACATTGCTTCCTGATGTTAAATCCTGACATGTTGTTATTTTCGCTAAGTCTGTGAACCTGATATCTTTTGCACTTTTGCCATGCTTGTTTGAACCTGCTATTGTGTGATTTAGCCGTAGCTCAGTGTTCATATTTTGTCAAGCATCTTGAGTGGATCACTGTCATGTGCTTTTTTGTTATGTTAGAGGGCAGTAGCTTATTTTTCTTGATGCATTTAGATGGCATCGTGCTGTTAATCGCAGATTGGTACCATTATTGTTTTGCTTGCCATTTGCAAACCGTGCATCCGATTCCGGTGATCTTTATATCGATTTGGACCGAAATCAACTCATCTTTCCAGCGGCACTCTTGGTTTTCCAAGTTGAGGCCTGATTCAATCTTTTCCTTCCGGAGCATGCCTATGCATTGCATATCACATCCCGCATATCATACCATGTTTAGCACCATGTTGCTTGCGCATTGCACCGTGGTTGATTGCGTTTCCCTTTGCTCTTGTTTTCGCTTTGGGTAGAGCCGGGAGACGAGTACGTGATCGAGGAACCCGTTGAGTACGCTTACGAGGATCAAGCTTACGTCAACTCGGAGAACTTTGCAGGCAAGATGACCATACCCTCGAAATCACTTCTATCTTTGCTTGCTAGTTGCTCGCTCTATTGATATGCCTATGCTACGATACCTACCACATGCTTTACCATGCCTCCCATATTGCCATGTCAAACCTCTAACCCACCTTGTCCTAGCAAACCGTTGTTTGGCTATGTTACCGCTTTGCTCAGCCCCTCTTATAGCAGTGTTAGTTGCAGGTGAAGATTAGAGTTTGTTCCTTGTTGGAACATGTTTATTGTTGGGATATCATTATTATATCTTGTTTACTTTAAATGCACCTATATACTTGGTAAAGGGTGGAAGGCTCGGCCTTATGCCTGGTGTTTTGTTCCAGTCTTGCCGCCCTAGTTTCCGTCACACCGGTGTTATGTTCCTTGATTTTGCGTTCCTTACACAGTTGGGCTATAATGGGAACCCCATGACAGTTCGCCTTGAATAAAACTCCTCCAGCAAGGCCCAACCTTGGTTTTACCATTTGCCACCTAGACTTTTTCCCTTGGGATTCGTGGACTCAAGGGTCATCTTTATTTTAAACCCCCCCGGGCCAGTGCTCCTCTGAGTGTTGGTCCGAAACGGGCAGCCTGCGGGGCCACCTCAGGGCAACTCGAGGGTTGGTTTTACTCGTAGCTTGACCTATCCGGTGTGCCCTGAGAACAAGATATGTGCAGCTCCTATCGGGATTTGGCGGCACATTCGGGTGGCTTTGCTGGTTTAGTTTTACCATTGTCAAGATGTCTTGTAACCGGGATTCTGAGTCTGATCGGGTCTTCCTGGGAGAAGCAATATCCTTCGTTGACCATGAGAGCTTGTGATGGGCTAAGTTGGGACAATCCTTCAGGGTTTTGAACTTTAGAAAGCCGTGCCCACGGTTATGGGCAGATGGGAATTTGTTAATGTCTGGTTGTAGAAAACTTGAAACTTAACTTAATTAAAATGGTTCAACAACGTGTGTAGCCGTGATGGTCTCTTTTCGGCGGAGTCCGGGAAGAGAACACGATCTCGGGTTATGCTTGATCGTAAGTAGTCTTGGATCACTTCTTGGTCATAGTTTCTCGAACGTGCTTTGCCTTCTCTTCTCGCTCTCTTTTGCGTAAGTTATCCACCATACATGCTAGTGCTTGCTGCAGCTCCACCTCATACCTTTTACCTGCCCATAAGCTTAAATAGTCTTGATCGCGAGGGTGTGAGATTGTTGAGTCCCCGTGACTCACAAATTACTTCCAAAACCAGATGCAGGTGACGATGATACCATTCCAGGAGATACGACTGAGCTCAAGTGGGAGTTCTATGAGGACTCAGGACGATACTACTTTCCTTTCCAAACGATCAGTAGTGGAGCCCAGTTGGGGTGATCAGGGACATTATGCATTTGGGGCTGACTTTATTTTGGTTCCGTAGTAGGACCTTGATTGTATCTGGATGATTGTAATGCTATATTTATGTATTGTGTGAAGTGGCGATTGTAAGCCAACTATGTACCTCTTTCTTATTCAGTACATGGGATGTGTAAAGATTACCCCTTTGCAACATTGCCTACAATGCAGTTATGCCTCTAAGTCGTGCTCCGACACGTGGGAGATATAGCCGCATCGTGGGTGTTACAAGTTGGTAATTAGAGCCTTCCCTGACTTAGGAGCCCCCTGCTTGATCGAATCGCTGGCGTTGTTGAGTCTAGAAAAATGTTTTGAGTCTTTTAGGATTATATATATCGGAGAGTAGGATTCTTTTTACTCCTCAGTCCCTTCGTCGCTCTGGTGAGGCATCCTGACATAGAGTTTTGACTCTTCTCTTCTCAAATTTCACTAAATTTTTTAGGATCACGCGGGTATCTTGGAATCGTTCGATGGTTTTGTGACGAGAACATTGTTCTTGGTGCCTCCTGACATTTAGGGGTTGTGGCAGTGTCCCGGGGAGTTGAGCTCCGAGGTGTTGTCGATCAATTTTATCGTTGCAGTTCTGGAATACCTGAGTTTCGCCGACATCGAAAATCTCTTTTATGCAGTTGTTGGTGAGATAACCTCGATGCCACCCAGTACTGGGGCGGGAGTTCGGGAGTATTGCCATAACTCGTATAACGGATGCTTTTCAAAGGTTGAGGTAAATGATTTCCAAAGGTTTCTTGGTTATGTGTTGAAGGATGGATACAGCTGGATGTAGGATTTGCTAGTTTTGGGTGAGATATTATGCTTCCCCGGTATCCCCAACACCTGATTGCATAACCGGAAAATTTCGGGAGTTTCATAGGTGGGAATTCATGTAGCTCTAGTATTTCTTCCGCAGATATTTGGTTTGTGATTGGGTAATCCTCACCAAGTATTTGTTCATGTCCGTACCTTGTTGTTTTATTCATCTACCTCTATCTAAGTGGCTTCTCAATTTATGGAAGTGTGACCATTTAATTTGGAATTCATTCGTTCATTCTTGTTCGAATGTTAAGGCTATATGTTGCAATTTCGATCCATTTGATTCAGCTTGAATATATGTCTGTCAAGATGCTAACGGATGTCACCCTCTTCAGGATGGCTCCTCCAACGCGTCTGAATCCGGATCCGCGGCCACCACCTCCACCTCCGGAGGCATGGCAAGCTGTGATGGCCGCTACCAACGCCAACACGCAGCTGATTATGCAACTCTTGCAAGAGCGCAACCAAGGAAATCAAGGCAATGGCAACAATCAAAATCAGTTTGCTACACTCAACCAGTTCCTCGCAAACCAGCCAAAGACCTTCAGTAACTGTGTCGAGGCCACAGACGCTGATGATTGGCTCGTGGATATCTGCAAACATTTCGAGTGCAGCAACATCAGGCCCGAGGACTTTGTCAAGTTTGGCTCGTTCCAACTCAAAGACCAAGCTGCAGAGTGGTATCAGCAATACAAAGATTCCAGAGGAGGTCGTGTGATTACATGGGATGATTTCCGCCAAGACTTTAGAGCTCACCACATTCCTCAGAGTGTTGTTGAGAGAAAGTGTGAGGAGTTCCGCAATCTGAAGCAAGGCAGCTTGTCTGTTTACCAATACAACAACATGTTCCAGAAGCTCGCTCGTTTCTCTAAGCAAGACGTCCCTGACGAGAAGAGCATGATTTATCAGTTCAGAGGTGGCCTCCGAGAAGATCTGCAACTAGCACGTGTGCTTTTTGAGCCGAAAAAGTATGATGAGTCCTACAATATGGCACTAAAGCAAGAGACTGCTCGGCTCAAGTGCGATGCTTCCAAGAAGAGAGTCAGGGATGCAACTCCTTCTTCTTCTTCTTCCACTCAAGTGGCAGCTAAGCAGCAAAAGTATTGGTTGCCTCCTCCTCCTCCGTTCCATCAGCCTTATCAGCAGAAGAGCAAAGGTGGCAATGGATCTTCCCACCCACCCAACCCAGGCTTTCAGAACAAGACTTCGTCTCATGCTCCAGGATCAAGTGCTCCGTATCACTATCCGCTCTCAGAGGTCACGTGCAACAAGTGTCAACAGAAGGGTCACTATGCAAACAAATGCTTCAACCAGAGGCGTCTTCCTCCTCCTCCTCCTGTGAGATCTGCTAGCAATGCAGTGGTCAAACATAATCCCAAGCATGCTAAGGTCAACTTGTTGAACGCAGCTCAGGCAGAGGACTCATCAGAAGTGATCATGGGTAACCTTCTGTTAACGATATTCCCGCAAAAGTTCTTTTTGACACTGGTGCATCACATTGTTTCATGTCAAAACCATTTTTTGCCAAGAACGAATTCACTTCTTCTCATTTGGGTAAATCAATGGATATCGTTTCTCCGGGTAAATGATTGAGTGCCAGTTTGGTGGTTCTAGATGTTTCTATCACGTTGGGCGACTATAAGTTTCTGTCTTCTCCAATGGTCCTTGGTAACTCGGATATTGATCTTATTCTCGGAATGGACTAGCTTTCTAAGCACAAGGCTCAGCTTGATTGTGCTGCCAGGCAAATTCAATTGACACACTCTTCTGAGGATGTGATTTTGTTTGCCGCTCGTGATGATACCATTCGACTGTTTTCTCTCAATGAGAAGGGTGAGTTGGATGCCATCTCTTAGATTCCAGTCGTTTGTGAATATCTAGACGTCTTTCCAGAAGAGCTTCCAGGAATGCCTCCTCACCGGCAAGTTGAATTCGTCATTGATCTTGAGCCTGGCACGAAACCTGTTTGCAAACGTCCTTACAAGCTTGGACCTGAAGAGTTGAAGGAGCTGAAGAAACAACTCGATATTCAAGAGCGTATGGGTCTGATCTGACCAAGTTCTTCTCCATGGGGTTGTGGTGTTCTTTTTGTCAAGAAGAAGGATGGAACGGACCGACTTTGTGTCGATTACCCTCCATTGAACAAGAAGACCATAAAGAACAAGTACCTACTTCCCAACATCAACAAGCTTTTCAAGCAACTCAAAGGTGCTCAAGTATTCTCCAAGCTTGACCTCCGTATGGGCTATCATAAGATTGGCATTCATGGACAAGATATCCCCAAGACAACATTCAGAACAAGCTATGGTTCATATGAATACACTGTCATGTCTTTCGGCCCTGTCAATGCTCCTCCAACATTCTCCCGCATGATGAACTTCATCTTCAACCCCTACACAAATGACTTCGTCTTGGTCTATCTTGATGACATTTTGGTCTTTTCCAAGAACAAGGAGGATCATGCCAAGCACTTGAGATTGGTGCTGGATAAACTCAGAGAACATCAGTTCTATGCGAAGTTTTCAAAGTGCGATTTTTGGCTCGATGAGGTTCTCTACCTTGGGCATATCATCTCCGCCAAGGGCATAGCTGTTAATCCTGAGAAGGTGTCTGCAATTGTGAATTGGGAACCGCCTCAGAATGTGAAGCAACTCCGCAGCTTCCTTGGGCTCGCAAGCTATTGTCGAAGGTTCGTTGAGAATTTCTCTAAGATCGCGAAGCCTCTTTCCAACCTCCTCCAGAAGCATGTGAAGTATGTCTGGACGCCTGAATGTGACATCGCTTTCAACACCCTCAAAGAGAAGTTAGTCACAGCTCCAGTTCTGACTCCTCCTGATGAATCCAAACCATTCGAGGTTTTCTGTGATGCTTCCCTTCAAGGTCTCGGTGCTGTGTTAATGCAAGAGAAGAAAGTTGTGGCCTATACCTCTCGTCAGTTGAAGCCCAACGAAAAGAACTACCCCACTCATGACCTCGAGTTGGCGGCAGTTGTCCATGCTCTTTTAACATGGAGACATCTCTTGTTGGGAAGGAAAGTGGACATCTTCACTGATCATAAGAGTCTCAAGTACATCTTCACTCAGCCCAACCTCAACCTCAGGCAGACTCGTTGGGTCGAAATGATTCAAGAGTATAATCCGAGTATTGAATATACTCCAGGCAAGGCCAATGTCATTGCTGACGCATTGAGCAGGAAGGCTTACTGCAACAGTTTGATTCTCAAGCCCTACCAACCAGAGCTTTGTGAAGCTTTCCGCAAACTTAATCTCCAAGTTGTTCCTCAAGGATTCCTTGCCAACCTCCAAGTCTCTCCTACTTTGGAAGATCAGATTCGTGAGGCTCAACTTCTTGATGCTATGGTGAAGAAGGTGAAGATTGGGATTGCCAAGAGCCAACCCAAGTACAAGTGCTATCGCCTTGATGACAAGGATACTCTATTCTTCGAGGATCGCATTGTTGTTCCTAAGGGTGACCTTCGTAAAGTCATTATGAACGAGGCTCACAATTCACTCCTCTCTATTCACCCTGGAAGTACAAAGATGTACCATGACCTCAAGCAGTCGTATTGGTGGACTCGAATGAAGCGCGAGATTGCTCAGTTCGTGAATGAATGTGATGTCTGCAGAAGAGTGAAAGCAGAACACCAACGACCAGCTGGTCTCCTCCAACCTCTTGCCATTCCAGAATGGAAGTTTGACCATATTGAGATGGACTTCGTGACTGGATTTCCCAAGTCCAAGCGTGGCAATGATGCTATCTTCGTTGTCATCGACAAGCTCACTAAAGTGGCTCATTTTCTTCCTATCAAAGAATCTATCACAGCAGCTCAGTTGGCAGAGCTATATACCTCCAGGATTGTCTCTCTGCACGGCATTCCGCAGTTGATATCTTCAGATCGTGGAAGCATCTTTACCTCTAAGTTCTGGGATTCTTTTCAGAAGGCCATGGGCACCAACATTGGCTTCAGCACAGCCTTTCATCCTCAAACTAGTGGCCAAGTTGAGCGAGTCAATCAAATTCTTGAAGATATGCTTAGGGAATGTGTCATTTCTTTCGGTATGAAGTGGGAAGATTGTCTTCCATATGCCGAGTTCTCCTACAACAACAGCTTCCAAGCGAGTTCGGGCAAGGCCCCATTCGAGATTCTCTATGGCAGAAAGTGTCGTACTCCTCTTAACTGGTCAGAGACTGGTGAACGCCAACTTCTTGGCAATGACTTGATCACAGAGGCTGAAGAAATGTGCAAAGTCATTCGTGAAAATCTCAAAGCCGCGCAATCGCGCCAGAAGAGTTACTATGATAGCAAGCATCGTGACTTGGCTTTCGAGATCGGAGACCATGTCTACCTCCGCGTCTCTCCAATGAAAGGTACTCGTCGCTTCGGTATCAAAGGGAAGCTTGCCCCTAGATACGTGGGTCCTTTCAAGATCATTGGCAAAAGAGGCGATCTCGCCTATCAACTTGAGCTTCCATCCAACTTTGCAAACGTGCACGACGTGTTTCACGTGTCTCAGCTTCCGCAAGTGTTTCAAGACTCCTGACCGCACCATCAACTTTGAAGAGATTGATCTCCAAGAAGACCTGTCTTATCATGAGCATCCCGTTGCTATTCTTGAAGAAACTGAGCGCAAGACTCGCAACAAGTCTATCAAATTCCTGAAAGTGAAGTGGTCACATCATTCCGACCGTGAAGCCACCTGGGAACGCGAGGACCACCTCCGTTCCGAATATCCGGAGTTTTTCCAGTCCTAGATCTCGGGACGAGATCCTTTCGTAGTGGTGGAGTGTTGTAACGCCCGTATGTAACTTGCCATATTTGTATTCCAACTCTTGCCATTTTCGGCACTAAGTTATGATATTCCCTCGTGGTTGGGTTTTGTCTTCGTTTTGCTTTTGTCCTTGTCATGCATATCATACCATGTCATCATGTGCATCGCATTTGCATACGTGTTTGTTTCATGCATCCGAGCATTTTCCCCGTTGTCCGTTTTGCATTCCGGCACTCCTATGTCCTCCGGCGTCCCCTTTTGCCTCTTTTAGTGTGCGGGTGTTAAACATTCTCGGATTGGACCGAGACTTGCCAAGCGGCCTTGGTATACTACCGGTAGACCGCCTATCAAGTTTCGTGCCATTTGGACTTCGTTTGATACTCCCACGGTTAACCGAGGAACCGTAAAGGCCTTGTGTGTGTTGCAGCCCAACACCTCTCCAAAGTGGCCCAAAACCCACCTAAACCCCCTCCATCATCTCGGTCGTTCGATCACGATCGCGTGGCAAAAAACCGTGCTCAATTTGGAGTCTCCTAGCTCCTTCTATGTATAAATAGGTGCCTCCCCCAAAAATCCCGGATCAAACCCTACCCTAACCTTCCCCTCTCTGCGCCGGACGTGTCCGTCGGCGGACGGACACGCCGCGCCACCGCCCGCGTCCAACTGCGCGCCGACACGTGGCAACCGTGCCCCACATCGCCACCGGCCCGCCACGGCCCAGGTCGGCCCCTCCCGGCCCGCGACCCCGCCGGGCCGCGCCCGAGTGCGCCGCCTCCCGCGCCATCGCCGCCCCCGCCGCCTCGCCAACTTTCGCCGCCCCACCGTCCGGCCATCACCGCCCGCCGACTATGGCCATCTGGAGCGCCGCACGGCCGCCGGAGCAGCGCCACTCGCCGCCGCGCCCTCCTTCTCTTCCGGATCCGGCGAGCTCCTTCGACTCCGGCGAGCTCCTTCGACTCCGGCGAGCTACTATTCTGGCGAACCTCGTAAAACGCGACCGATCCAGATCTGGCTACAGTAACCTAGGGGTTGACCTCGTTTTCCCCCTAAGTCTCTAATATTTTTAGCATTCTTCATCGCATCATAACTTTGCATCCATAGCTCCGTTTCGCGCGTGTAGCATATCAAATTGTTCATCTGGATGTGTACTTCATTTCATTCCATTGCACCATGTTCATTTGAGTCCATCTTGATGCCCTAAATGCTGTTGCAAGAGTGCTATGTATTGTTAGTTTCAGATTCTTAACAGATTATGGACATTTATCATTTTTGCCATGTTTAATGTGTGCCTCCTATGAATTTGAGCCCTACATGTGTTTTGGGCTATGCCATGCCATCTTTACAGGGGTGTATGCCATGTATTTTTGTGATCAATGTGGTGACTAGCGCAAGCATGCAAAGTAGCTCTCGTGATGTTGCTGATTTCAGGGACTTAGAATTCTTTTAAGTCATTTTCCTGATGATATTTTTATGCCATGTATTCTTGCTGCTACAGAGTGATCTATGCCTATTTTGAGCATGTTCAGTAAGGATGATTTTGAGATATTGTTGTGCTCTATCCATCCATGTCTTTGTTTTCAATTATGGAGTACCCTAGCATGACTCAATCTTGCTCTACTTTTGCTATAGAATGTTCCTGGCAGATTGTTTACGTGTTAATCAATTTTGCCGAGGTTGTTGTAGTTGATCCATGCATGCTATGAGAGTGTTCTTGCCTTGGTTAGCTTATTGATCATGTCTTCTTGCTGGGTGTATGCTTAGTTTGTCATGCAATGCCTTGTAGTGAGTGCATCGAGCTCAGAAACATGCCTATATAACTCTGTTTCTGCCATGCCCAGATTTCTGCTAAGTCTGAATCTGTTAACGAAACTTGCTATGTTTACATGGTTGCCATTGTATCTTCTGATCCTTTTTGGCTTATGGTCAGTAAGGGACTTTTGTTATATGCTTTGATTAGTTTCATGCCATGCCATGATATGTTCCTGTAGCATGTTGTTATCTTTCTCTAAACATTGCTTCCTGATGTTAAATCATGACATGTTGTTATTTTTGCTAAGTCTGTGAACCTTATATCTTTTGCACTTTTGCCATGCTTGTTTGAACCTGCTATTGTGTGATTTAGCCGTAGCTCAGTGTTCATGTTTTGTCAAGCATCTTGAGTGGATCACTACCATGTGCTTTGTTGTTATGTTAGAGTGCAGTAGCTTATTTTTCTTGATGCATTTAGATGGCATCGTGCTGTTAATCGCAGATTGGTGCCATTATTGTTTTGCTTGCCATTTGCAAACCGTGCATCCGATTCCGGTGATCTTTATATCGATTTCGACCGAAATAAACTCATATTTTCAGGGGAACTCTTGGTTTGCCAAGCTGAGGCCTGGTTCAATCTTTTCCTTCTGGAGCATGCATATGCATTGCATATCACATCCCGCATATCATGCCATGTTTTGCATCATGTTGCTTGCACATTGCATCGCGGTTGATTGTGTTTCCCTTTGCTTGTGTTCTTGCTTTGGGTAGAGCCGGGAGACGAGTACGTGATCGAGGAACCCGTTGAGTACGCTTACAAGGGTCAAGCTTACGTCAACTCGGAGAACTTTGCAGGCAAGATGACCATACCCTCGAAATCACTTCTATCTTTGCTTGCTAGTTGCTCGCTCTATTGATATGCCTATGCTACGATACCTACCACATGCTTTACCATGCCTCCCATATTGCCATGTCAAACCTCTAACCCACCTTGTCCTAGCAAACCATTGTTT
Source organism: Triticum aestivum (assembly GCF_018294505.1). Taxonomy (NCBI): domain Eukaryota; kingdom Viridiplantae; phylum Streptophyta; class Magnoliopsida; order Poales; family Poaceae; genus Triticum; species Triticum aestivum. The sequence continues at coordinate 531,672,443 of NC_057812.1, forward strand.
GGCTATGTTACCGCTTTGCTTAGCCCCTCTTATAACGTTGTTAGTTGCAGGTGAAGATTGGAGTTTGTTCCTTGTTGGAACATGTTTATTGTTGGGATATCATTATTATATCTTGTTTACTTTAAATGCACCTATATACTTGGTAAAGGGTGGAAGGCTCGGCCTTATGCCTGGTGTTTTGTTCCACTCTTGCTGCCCTAGTTTCCGTCATATCGGTGTTATGTTCCTTGATTTTGCGTTCCTTACACGGTTGGGTTATAATGGGAACCCATTGACAGTTCGCCTTGAATAAAACTCCTACAGCAAGGCCCAACCTTGGTTTTACCATTTTCCACATAGCCTTTTTCCCTTGGGTTTCGTGGACTCAAGGGTCATCTTTATTTTAAACCCCCCGGGCCAGTGCTCCTCTGAGTGTTGGTCCGAAATGGGCAGCCTGCGGGGCCACCTTAGGGCAACTCGAGGGTTAGTTTTACTCATAGCTTGACCTATCCAGTGTGCCCTGAGAACGAGATATGTGCAGCTCCTATCGGGATCTGTTGGCACATTCGGGTGGCTTTGCTGGTTTAGTTTTACCAGTGTCGAGATGTCTTGTAAACGGGATTCCGAGTCTGACCGGGTCATCCTGGGAGAAGGAATATCCTTCGTTGACCGTGAGAGCTTGTGATGGGCTAAGTTGGGACACCCCTACAGGGTTTTGAACTTTCTAAAGCCGTGCCCGCGGTTATGGGCAGATGGGAATTTGTTAAAGTCCGGTTGTAGAAAACTTGAAACTTAACTTAATTAAAATGGTTCAACAGTGTGTGTAGCCGTGATGGTCTCTTTTCGGCGGAGTACGCGAAGAGAACACAGTCTCGGGTTATGCTTGATCGTAAGTAGTCTTGGATCACTTCTTGATCATAGTTTCTCGAACGTGCTTTGCCTTCTCTTCTCGCTCTCTTTTGCGTAAGTTAGCCACCATACATGCTAGTGCTTCCAGCAGCTCCACCTCATACCTTTTACCTACCCATAAGCTTAAATAGTCTTGATCGCGAGGGTGTGAGATTGCTGAGTCCCCGTGACTCACAGGTTACTTCCAAAACCAGATGCAGGTGCCGATGATACCATTCTAGGAGATACGACTGAGGTCAAGTGGGAGTTCGATGAGGACTCAGGACGACACTACGTTTCCTTTCCAAACAATCAGTAGTGGAGCCCAGTTGGGGCGATCGGGGACATTATGCATTTGGGGTTGTCTTTATTTTTGTTCCGTAGTCGGACCTTGATTGTATCTGGATGATTGTAATGCTATATTTATGTATTGTGTGAAGTGGCGATTGTAAGCCAACTATGTACCTCTTTCTTATTCAGTACATGGGATGTGGAAAGATTACCCCTCTTTCAACATTGCCTACAATGCGGTTATGCCTCTAAGTCATGCTCCGACATGTGGGAGATATAGCCGCATTGTGGGTGTTACAATACTATACATCAAACAATCTAACATTTTATTTGAATTTGTGATAATGTGTGTCATTTGCAGGTTACAACTAAATATCGAACAATCTAAACAATACTATATATCTAACATTCTCACATTTTATTTGAATTTGTGGTAATGTGTGGTGTTTGAAACTCACATCTAAATACTTATAGGCGTAGGGGGCGGGGCACCATACATAATGTGATAAACACATTATACATATGAGACATGGTTTAGATTATGAAGATCTAGCCAGAGCTAGAAATGTAATGTGATTTGAAATCAAAATAAAGTGGATTCAAAAAATCTAGTTCGAGTTCATATAGTACACATAGTTCATATGTAACTCGAGACTAATCATGTGGTGTGCTGTGAAGATAATACACAAACGATGGTTTAACTTGACAATAATGATGATTGCAGATCTTATCAAAATAGAGAAACGAATTCAAATGCTTTGATTTCACAACAATCATTACTGTAGATCTTATTCAAATAGAGAAACGAATTCAAATTTAGTTCATATTGAAGCGGTAGTATATACGTTTGGCATGCACTAAAACGTTCATTTGAGTAGTAGGTTGCATGCATTATACACGTAGCGAAATATTTTAATTGAACATAACATGAATTCAATGTTTTGAATGACATTTGTAGTGCGCTTTGATTTGGTACAGTACACGTTAGGCTTGTCCAGAAATTTCAACCCGCGCCTTGTTAGCCCAAAATATTTAATATATATCTTTGTCTCGTTGTGCTCCAACAACTCCCTCCATCTCAACCCGCACCTTGCTATTCTGAAATTACAACGCGCGCGAAAACTCCCACCTCCTATGAAATCCCGACATGCGAAATGCCCGTGGTACCCCTAAACCGAAAGAACCGCCTCAAATCGGTGGGGGTACTTTCATAACTTACCCCACATTTCGGACAAGCGCATCTCTAAGCCATGGCTCCCCACTGCCATCCCATCCACCCACCCATTCGTACACCGAGGCCGCGAAAACCCGCGACGAAACCCCACACCTTGCTCCGTCTGCCACCCAGCCAGAGCCTCTTCCCCGATGACATCGTCCACAGCAACACATCGACGTCCCTCATCCACCGTACCGGATGAGGATCCATCGTTGATCTCATCGTCCCGCCGATTCAGCCACCCCGTCCTCCATCTCCAAGGAGCTGCCACGACATTCCCCTCGTCTTTCGTGCCACCTCCATTCCCACACCGCCGTCTTCACCTGCACCACCGGAAGAGCATCATCATCACCGTTTCCTCGGATGAAGCTGCGGCCTAATCGGCGCCACCAAAGAGATTGTACAGTAATCGCCGCATTTTCTTCTTGATTCGATCTCATGGTGCTGCCAGTGCTCGGTCCTGAGCCGACACGGTGTGGCTCCATCCACGGCGGCGTCGCTGGCCACTTCCTCCATGGTGTCGCTCCCTCGGCGGTGACGTCCACATCAGTAGGAGCTGCTGCTGCTTTAGCTCTAGCTTGCGCTACTGCTCTGCTCTTGCTCTCGGTCCCCTGCCTGGTCTACTCTTGCAATTGCTCTTGCTCACGCTGCTGCTCTCGCTCTTTCTCTTGCTTGCGATGCTGCTCCGATTTAGCTACACTTCAGTCGACTGAATCGACTTTTGGGTCAGTCAATTTTCAAGGGGTGGGTGGGGGGGGGGGCTCGCCGGGGTGAAGGAAGAACCAGCTGCAGCGGTGAGGGAGGCTCGCCGGAGAGGTACCCCACTATCTATCTTAGGGTTCAGGATGGGGGCGGTGGTCGCTGGCGGTGGAGGGGCGGTGGCGGGGCGGTGGCGTGGGGATCGCCGAAGAAAAAGCTCGGCACGGGGGGGCCTAGTGGGATGGCCGGGGCGGCGGCGGACCGGTGGTGGGGAGTGTTTTCGGGGCGGGCGGGGCGGCGCACCGCCGGCCGCGGGTGGCGGGGGGCTGCTGTTTGGCCGGTGGGGGCTGGCGGCTCAGGGGGGTGGAGGTTGAAGATGAACCACATGCCCTTGATTTTGTATCCAACGGCTGCAAAATCGACTGACCAGAGATGAAAAATTCAGTCGACCGATGTGTAGCCTCACCTTGCTAGTGTGTTCAGTTTCGACAACAAAATTCAGTTTGGACAGCAAAATTCAGTTTCGACAGTTAAGTTCAGTTTCGATAGTTAAGTTTAGTTTCGATAGTTAAGTTCAGTTTCGACAGCTAAGTTCAGAGATGAGTGGCTGATGTATTTTACATCTAGCACTTTCTGGTTATGTATTTTACGTCATGTATTGGAGATGCTATTAGAATTCCACTCAGGTTAACGTTGTTCATTGTCTCTCTTGTCCTGCTTCAGCCTCGGCGTCATACAACTCACCGGAGCTGCTCCAATGATGAAACCCTCCATCACAGTGGAGTAGTACCTCGGGCTCCATCTCCAAATGCCTAAGATCTTCTTCCCCTCCTCCGACAGCAAAGTCAGCCAGAGCATCCTCACCGGCCAACCCAATCACGCTGAGATTGACATGGCCTCGCCAAAGAGGTTGTACACTTGTTGCATCTCTTTTTACTCTACATGTTATATATATTGTCCACTGAGCACACAGATTTGTTCCTTTAGTGTCTCCTTGAAAGAAAAAATGTAGAAATTTTAATTATCACTTGTCCTCCTTTTCAAATTCCTATTCATGAAGCACAAGACTAAGAGATAGTAGCATAATAGCATTATAACCGTACATTTTCTTGTGGTTTGACTTAATCTCACCATGCTTCTTTGCATCCTATGGTCTTCCAATTGTTGTGAATCAAACACCCAGATTGGCAGAAATCCTGTGTTTTTAAATTCTCTGTTTTGCAAGTGCATTCCTATCCTATTCCTGTCTATTTCCTATCCCTGCATTGTTGAAATCCTCCAATTCAAACGAGCCCTTACAGAATTACTTCTCTTACAGATAGTTGTCAAAGAAAACCTTGCGTGGTTTGTCCCGCTCCTACTACGCCGTCGTCCACCCCAGCTCAGCTGCTCCAACGACAGAAGGGTCCAGCATAGCAGGTTCCGGCCTCCAGACTGTCTTTCGCCGCCTCAGATCTTCCTCCCCGCCGCTGGCAGCCATGAAAACTGCATTACCATCATCAACCGAGCAGATGACCTCAAGGACTACACGGGTCCGCAAGAGAGGTCGCACTCTTTTGTGTCTGCTTACGTTATGCATCGCTTAATATTACATGCTACTTTATCGTCCTGTTCACTGATTAGACTCTGAGTCAGCTTCAAACTAATGGTCAAATTTGAGTTTTTAAATGGTTGTGGGGTACATATCGGGGCCGCTATCAATAGTATTTATCTACTATCTGATTAATCTCCGGTGTCTACTATGAGTTTCATGTTGGGTGGGAAACAAACAGTAAAGAAGCCATTATCTATATTTTTTAACTGAAGCCATTATCTGCATGCTATTATTGGTTTTGGGTCTATCCACAGGTTGCCACCATCACTCTGGATTTCTGCATGCACTCCTTACGTAATCTCACTATGTTTTATTCCTATGCATGACAATTATTGTAAACAATGGAACTGAAAATGTAGAGCAAAACAGACGAGCCTTGCGTGGCAATAAAATTTCATGCAGACGTCGCTCCATGGTAGGAGCAAAGGCAGCCCCCCTCCACGCATTTCAGATTGTAATCGAGAGGAAGATATCTGTTCTGAGGGGGATTCAGAAGGAGAAGACAACTCCTATTTACCCCCTGAGGTCTTCGCTCTAACTTGGCATGCTGATGTTGGTTATATCATGCATATGGTGTCTTGCATTTCTTACTTTATACATCAAATATGTCATCTTCTTAGTTTAGACATCCTTTGTGCGAATGCCATCTGTTTAGTTTATTCATCGTTTATGTGAATTATGCAACACCATCTTGTTTAGCGAGGCATCATATATGTGAATTTTGCAATGCCATCCTGCTTAGCCAGTCATCTTATATGTAAATTATATCAGGCCATCCTTTTTTCGTTACATATTACATTTGTCAACAATGTTAGTACATTCAACCGCTCTTCGTGTGCATCAGCCATTTGACACGGTGATGGCAAATTCTGGAGTGAAAACATGGTCTTTAGAGCAGACTATGCTATCTGACGAAGCGCATATCTCACTGGTTACGGATAGCTCCTTAGAGGAGGATTCAGAGACAGATGACCAGTCCTATTCCCCCCGAGGTGTATGCTCTAACTTGGCAGGGTTATGTTGCTCATATCGTGCGTATGGTGTCTCGCATTGCTATGTCATTTGATTAGTTTAGACATGCTTTGTGTGAATGCCACCTTTTCAGTGTCTAATTACCATATATGTGAATTATGCATTGCCATCTTGTTGCAAGACATTATATATGTGAATTATACAATGCTATCTTGTTGCAAAGGCATTATATATGTGAATTATGCAATGCCATGCTATTTAGCCAATCATCATGTATGTGAATTATATCATGCTATCATTTTTTGTATTACGTGTTCCATTTGTCGACAACATTTGTATATTCAACTACTCTTCCTGTGCATCAGCCATTTGAAGCGGTGATGGAAGTATCTGGAGTGAAAACAAGGTATTCAGAGCAGACAATGCTACCTGCTGAAGCAGACATCTTGCTGGTTACAGAGAGCTCCTCAGAGGAGGATTTAGAGACTGATGACCAGTCCTATTTCCCCCCTGAGGTCTATGCTCAAACTTGGCAGGGTTATATTACCCATGTCATGCATGTTGTCTTGCATTGCTTAGTTTTTACATCATATATGGATTGCCATTTGCTTACTTGCTTACTATATAAATCATATATTTGAATTATATCATGCCATCATGTTTACATAGTACATACACATCATCTATCTGAATTATGGCATGGCAACCCATTTAATAAAGACATCATATAGTTATATCATCTCATCCTGTTTAGTGTTTACAGTCATCATATTTTGAATTATGGCATTCAGTCTGTGAATGTATGTGAATTATGGCATGCCAACCTATTTAATAAACACATTATATAGTTATGTCATGTCATCCTGTTTACATAGTCTCATATTTTGAACTATGTCTTTCCATCTTTTTAGTTAGCCATCATAATGTGAAATTGTGTCATGATATCCTATTTAGTTAGCCATCATATATGTGAAATTGTGTCATGCTATCCTGTTTGGTTAGACAACATAAATATGAATTATTTCATGCCCTCTTTTATTCCCCACTATCTATTGCACCTGTCTATCATACAATGTCTATATTTTCAATTACTTTTCTTGTTTATCAGCCATTTGAATTGGTGAGCGTGATGGCAGTATCTAAGGGAGTAACAACACGGTCTTCCGAAAAGATAGTGCTACCAGTTGATGTAGATAGAACCACGGTTGTACTTGCCCAAGGACCAGATCCACCACACATAACCTAGACTCTCACAGATTGTACCCCTACCCAGTTGGACAGAGAACCAGCTACACCCCTTCTAACCCCAACTGTCGTGGAATTGTCACGGCAGATGTCCTACTGTGAGGACTTAGTCGTAAGGCTAACGCGTCTTTGTATTAGCTTGAGAGGGGTTGAGCGGAATCGAGAGAAGCAATGTAAGACAAGGATTTAGACAGCTTCGGGCATCGGGAAACATCATCCGGTAATAGCCCTACATGTAGTTTGTGGCTAGATCTCATTATGCTCATGAGAGAGTCGCCGCATAAGCCGGCTCCCCTTTAGTTGTGTCTAGCCCTAGAGATTGCTTCTTGTTGCTTATTTTTTCCTCTTTGGGGAGCCCTGCCCCTCCTTATATAAGTTGAATAGGCGGCTTACATGTAGAGTCCTAGTAGGAGTAGAACTAACTTATTCTCTATTACAAGTCGGATACAAGTACAGGTCTTGCTTCCTTGTAAGGGAAATATTCCTCATGCCTTCCGTCTTAAACCGGCCCACTATAACATGAGCCGGCCTACTGGGCCTTGGGACCTTGTCATCCGTCTGACCCGCCGTCGGGGCCATCATTAAGTCGCCAGGCTCATGATTCGTCACACTAGTGAACTGCCAGACCCGTGAGTCGCCAATCCTCCAGCGGGCCACGATGAAGCGCCAAGTCCGGCAGGGTTATACTTCCGGCCGGGTCATACCGCAGGGTATGTCCCCGACACCAACCCCGACAGATAGTCACCCAGTTCTAGTTGACACAGCACTGTCTCCACCATAGAGCACCCAAACACAAGCAGTTAGTAAGGGAACTGCAGTGCCCAAAGCACGAGGACCACCACTCCGAATCCAAACTCAACGCTTAATGGAGAAGAAGATTTGTTCTCAGGTCAGGTTATGTAGCTATGGTTCATACTCCTTTGCTCTTGCATTACTGTATTTACCCATACCAACTATTTTCAAATTTGAAGGATGGAATTGAAACTCCAATGGCGCAACAGGTATGTTTTAAACCTGTTTCTTTAACTGGTTTGCTGTTGTAACCTGCTCTATGTTGATTTCAGTTTCAATTGAATAAATAGTTATGTTCTCATGTCGTGCACATTACAAGTGTTGTTATTGCTCTATAGTTACCCACACTTATATTTTGTCTATTCTGCTTTGTCTTGAACAAATATTATTTGAACTGTGTCTCTAGCTTGATTTGGCAACAAAAACTAGAATGATATAGACCATAAAGTGACCATGGTACTGTTGGGGAACATAGTAATTTCAAAAAAATTCCTACGCACACACAAGATCATGGTGATGCATAGCAACAAGAGGGGAGAGTGTGATCTACGTACCCTTGTAGATAGACAGTGGAAGCGTTAGCACAACGCGGTTGATGTAGTCGTACGTCTTCACGGCCCGACCGATCAAGCACCGAAACTACGGCACCTCCGAGTTTTAGCACATGTTCAGCTCGATGACGATCCCCGGACTCCGATCCAGCAAAGTGTCGGGGAAGAGTTCCGTCAGCACGACGGCGTGGTGACGATCTTGATGTTCTACCGTCGCAGGGCTTCGCCTAAGCACTGCTACAATATTATCGAGGATTATGGTGGAAGGGGGCACCGCACACGGCTAAGAAAACAATCACGTGGATCAACTTATGTGTCTAGGGGTGCCCCCTGCCCCCGTATATAAAGGAGCAAGGGGAGGAGGCCGGCCGGCCCTATAGGCGCGCCAAGGAGGAGTCCTCCTCCTAGTAGGAGTAGGACTCCTACTAGGAGGGGGAAAGGAAGTGGGGAGGTAGAAGGAAAGGGGGGCGCCGCCCCCCTCTCCTAGTCCAATTCGTACCAGGGGGAGGAGGCGCGTGGTCCACCTTGGCTGCCCTTCTCTCTCTCCACTAAGGCCCATATGGCCCATTACTTCTCCCGGGGGGTTCCGGTAACCGTCCGGTACTCCGGTTTTCTCCGAAATCACCCGGAACACTTCCGGTGTCCGAATATAGCCGTCCAATATATCAATCTTTGTGTCTCGACCATTTCGAGACTCCTCGTTATGTCCGTGATCACATCCGGGACTCCGAACTAACTTCGGTACATCAAAACTCATAAACTCATAATATAACTGTCATCGAAACCTTAAGCGTGCGGACCCTACGGGTTCGAGAACAATGTAGACATGACCGAGACATGTCTCCGGTCAATAACCAATAGCGGAACCTAGATGTTCATATTGGCTCCCACATATTCTACGAAGATCTTTATCGGTCAGACCATATAACAACATACGTTGTTCCCTTTGTCATCGGTATGTTACTTGCCCGAGATTCCATCGTCGGTATCTCAATACCTAGTTCAATCTCATTACTGGCAAGTCTCTTTACTCGTTTCGTAATACATCATCTCGCAACTAACTCATTAGTTGCAATGCTTGCAAGGCTTATGTGATGTGCATTACCGAGAGGGCCCAGAGATACCTCTCCGACAATCGGAGTGACAAATCCTAATCTTGAAATACGCCAACCCAACATTTACCTTTGGAGACACCTGTAGAGCTCCTCTATAATCACCCAGTTACGTTGTGACGTTTGGTAGCACACAAAGTGTTCCTCTGGCAAACGGGAGTTGCATAATCTCATAGTCATAGGAACATGTATAAGTCATGAAGAAAGCAATAGCAACATACTAAATGATCGGGTGCTAAGCTAATGGAATGGGTCATGTAAATCACATCATTCTTTTAATAATGTGATCCCGTTAATCAAATGACAACACATGTCTATGGTTAGGAAACATAACCATCTTTGATTAACGAGCTAGTCAAGTAGAGGCATACTAGTGACGTTTAGTTTGTCTATGTATCCACACAAGTATTATGTTTCCGGATAATACAATTCTAGCATGAATAATAAACATTTATCATGATATGAGGAAATAAAATAATAACATTATTATTGCCTCTAGGGCATATTTCCTTCAGTCTCCCACTTGCACTAGAGTCAATAATCTAGATTACACAGTAGTGATTCTAACACCCATGGAGGTTTGGTGCTGCTCATGTTTTGCTCGTGGAAGAGGCTTAGTCAACTTGTCTGCAACATTCAGATCCGTATGTATCTTGCAAATCTCTATGTCTCCCACCTGGACTAGATCCCGGATGGAATTGAAGCGTCTCTTGATGTGCTTGGTTCTCTTGTGAAATCTGGATTCCTTTGCCAAGGCAATTGCACCAGTATTGTCACAAAAGATTTTCATTGGACCCGATGCACTAGATATGACACCTAGATCGGATATGAACTCCTTCATCCAGACTCCTTCGTTTGCTGCTTCCGAAGCAGCTATGTACTCCGCTTCACATGTAGATCCCGCCACAACACTTTGTTTAGAACTGCACCAACTGACAGCTCCACCGTTTAATGTAGATACATATCCGGTTTGCGATTTAGAATTGTCCGGATCAGTGTCAAAGCTTGCATCAACGTAACCATTTACAATGAGCTCTTTGTCACCTCCATATATGAGAAACATATCCTTAGTCCTTTTCAGGTATTTCAGGATGTTCTTGACCGCTGTCCAGTGATCCACTCCTGGATTACTTTGGTACCTCCCTGCTAGACTTATAGCAAGACACACATCAGGTCTGGTACACAACATTGCATACATGATAGAGCCTATGGCTGAAGCATAGGGAACATCTTTCATTTTCTCTCTATCTTCTGCATTGGTCAGGCATTGAGTCTTACTCAATTTCACACCTTGTAACACATGCAAGAATCCTTTCTTTGCTTGATCCATTTTGAACTTCTTCAAAATTTTGTCAAGGTATGTGCTTTGTGAAAGTCCAATTAAGTGTCTTGATCTATCTCTATAGATCTTAATGCCCAATATGTAAGCAGCTTCACGGAGGTCTTTCATTGAAAAACTCTTATTCAAGTATCCCTTTATGCTATTCAGATATTCTATATCATTTCCGATTAGTAATATGCCATCTACATATAATATCAGAAATGCTACAGAGCTCTCACTCACTTTCTTGTAAATACAGGCTTCTCCAAAAGTCTGTACAAAACCAAATGCTTTGATCACACTATCAAAGTGTTTATTCCAACTCCGAGAAGCTTGCACCAGTCCATAAATGGATCACTGGAGCTTGCATACTTTGTTAGCTCCCTTTGGATCGACAAAACCTTTCGGTTGCATAATATACAACTCTTCTTCCAGAAATCCATTCAGGAATGCAGTTTTGACATCCATCTGCCAAATTTCATAATTATAAAATACGGCAATTGCTAACCTGATTCGGACAGACTTAAGCATCGCTACATGTGAGAAGGTCTCATCGTAGTCAATCCCTTGAACTTTTCGAAAACCTTTTGCGACAAGTCGAGCTTTGTAGACAGTAATATTAACGTCAGTGTCAGTCTTCTTCTTGAAGATCCATTTATTCTCAATTGCTTGCCGATCATTGGGCAAGTCAACCAAAGTCCATACTTTGTTCTCATACATGGATCCCATCTCAGATTTCATGGCTTCAAGCCATTTTACGGAATCTGGGCTCACCATCACTTCTTCATAGTTCGTAGGTTCATCATCATCTAGTAGCATGACTTCCAGAACAGGATTACCGTACCACTCTGGTGTGGATCTTACTTTGGTTGATCTAGGAGGTTCAGTAGTATCTTGTTCTGAAGTTTCATGATCATTATCATTAGCTTCCTCACTAATTGGTGTAGGTGTCACAGAAACTGGTTTCTGTGATGTACTACTTTCCAATAAGGGAGAAGGTACAGTTACCTCGTCAAGTTCTACTTTCCTCCCACTCACTTCTTTCGAGAGAAACTCCTTCTCTAGAAAGTTTCTGAATTTAGCAACAAAAGTCTTGCCTTCGGATCTGTGATAGAAGGTGTATCCAATAGTTTCCTTTGGATATCCTATGAAGACATATTTCTCCGATTTGGGTTCGAGCTTATCAGGTTGAAGCTTTTTCACATAAGCATCGCAGCCCCAAACTTTCAGAAACGACAACTTTGGTTTCTTGCCAAACCACAGTTCATAAGGCGTCGTCTCAACGGATTTTGATGGCGCCCTATTTAACGTGAATGCGGCCGTCTCTAGAGCATATCCCCAAAACGATAGCGGTAAATCAGTAAGAGACATCATAGATCGCACCATATCTAGTAAATTACGATTACGACGTTCGGACACACCATTACGCTGTGGTGTTCCGGCTGGCGTGAGTTGCGAAACTATTCCGCATTGTTTCAAATGTACACCAAACTCGTAACTCAAATATTCTCCTCCCGATCAGATCGTAGGAATTTTATTTTCTTGTTACGACGATTTTCAACTTCACTCTAAAATTCTTTGAACTTTTCAAACGTTTCAGACTTTTGTTTCATTAAGTAGATATACCCATATCTGCTTAAGTCATCTGTGAAGGTGAGAAAATAACGATATCCGCCACGAGCCTCAACATTCATCGGACCACATACATCTGTATGTATGAGTTCCAACAAATCTGTTGCTCTCTCCATAGTATCGGAGAACGGTGTTTTTGTCATCTTACCCATAAGGCACGGTTCGCAAGTACCATGTGATTCATAATCAAGTGGTTCCAAAAGTCCATCAGTATGGAGTTTCTTCATGCGCTTTACACCGATATGACCCAAACGGCAGTGCCACAAATAAGTTGCACTATCATTATCAACTCTGCATCTTTTGGCTTCAACATTATGAATATGTGTGTCACTACTATCGAGATTTAATAAGAAGAGACCACTCTTTAAGGGTGCATGACCATAAAAGATATTACTCATATAAATAGAACAACCATTGTTCTCTGATTTAAATGAATAACCGTCTTGCATCAAACAAGATCCAGATATAATGTTCATGCTTAACGCTGGCACCAAATAACAATTATTTAGGTCTAATACTAATCCCGAAGGTAGATGTAGAGGTAGCGTGCCGACCGTGATCACATCGACTTTGGAACCATTTCCCACGCGCATCGTCACCTCGTCCTTAGCCAATCTTCGCTTAATCCGTAGTCCCTGTTTCGAGTTGCAAATGTTAGCAACAGAACTAGTATCAAATACCCAGGTGCTACTGCGAGCATTAGTAAGGTACACATCAATAACATGTATATCACATATACCTTTGTTCACCTTGCAATCCTTCTTATCCGCCAAATACTTGGGGTAGTTCCGCTTCCAGTGACCAGTCTGCTTGCAGTAGAAGCACTCAGTTTCAGGCTTAGGTCCAGGTTTGGGTTTCTTATCTTGAGTAGCAACTTGCTTGCTGTTCTTTTTGAAGTTCCCCTTCTTCTTTCCTTTGCCCTTTTTCTTGAAACTAGTGGTCTTGTTGACCATCAACACTTGATGCTCCTTCTTGATTTCTACCTCCGCAGCTTTCAGCATTGCGAAGAGCTCGGGAATAGTCTTATTCATCCCTTGCATATTATAGTTCATCACGAAGCTCTTGTAGCTTGGTGGCAGTGATTGGAGAATTTTGTCAATGATGTAATCATCTGGAAGATTAACTCCCAATTGAATCAAGTGATTATTATACCCAGACATTTTGAGTATATGCTCACTGACGGAACTGTTCTCCTCCATCTTGCAGCTATAGAACTTATTGGAGACTTCATATCTCTCAATCCGGGCATTTGCTTGAAATATTAACTTCAACTCCTGGAACATCTCATATGCTCCATGACGTTCAAAACGTCGTTGAAGTCCTGATTCTAAGCCGTAAAGCATGGCACACTGAACTATCGAGTAGTCATCAGCTTTGCTCTGCCAGACGTTCATAACATCTGGTGTTGCTCCAGCAGCAGGCCTGGCACCCAGCGGTGCTTCCAGGACGTAATTCTTCTGTGCAGCAATGAGGATAATCCTCAAGTTACTGACCCAGTCCGTGTAATTGCTACCATCATCTTTCAACTTTGCTTTCTCAAGGAACACATTAAAATTCAACGGAACAGCAGCGCGAGCCATCTATCTACAATCAAACATAAACAAGCAAGATACTATCAGGTACTAAGTTCATGATAAATTTAGGTTCAATTAATCATATTACTAAAGAACTCCCACTTAGATAGACATCCCTCTAATCCTCTAAGTGATTACGTGATCCCAATCAACTAAACCATGTCCGATCATCACGTGAGATGGAGTAGTTTCATTGGTGAACATCACTATGTTGATCATATCTACTATATGATTGACGCTCGACCTTTCGGTCTCCGTGTTCCGAGGCCATATCTGTATATGCTTGGCTCGTCAAGTATAACCTGAGTATTCCGCGTGTGTAACTGTTTTGCACCCGTTGTATTTGAACGTAGAGCCTATCACACCCGATCATCACGTGGTGTCTCAGCACGAAGAACATTCTCAACGGTGCATACTCAAGGAGAACACTTCTTGATAATTAGTGAGAGATCATCTTAAAATGCTACCGTCAATCAAAGCAAGATAAGATGCATAAAAGATAAACATCACATGCAATCAATATAAGTGATATGATATGGCCATCATCATCTTGTGCTTGTGATCTCCATCTTCGAAGCACCATCGTGATCACCATCGTCACCGGCGCGACACCTTGATCACCATCGTAGCATCGTTGTCGTCTCGCCAATCTTATGCTTCCACGACTATCGCTACCGCTTAGTGATAAAGTAAAGCATGACAGCGCAATTGCATTGCATACAATAAAGCGACAACCATATGGCTCCTGCCAGTTGCCGATAACTTGGTTACAAAAACATGATCATCTCATACAATAAAATTTAGCATCATGTCTTGACCATATCACATCACAACATGCCCTGCAAAAACAAGTTAGACGTCCTCTACTTTGTTGTTGCAAGTTTTACGTGGCTGCTACGGGCTTAAGCAAGAACCAATCTTGCCTACGCATCAAAACCACAACGATAGTTTGTCAAGTTGGTGTTGTTTTAACCTTCGCAAGGACCGGGCATAGCCACACTTGGTTCAACTAAAGTTGGAGAAACTGACACCCGCTAGCCACCTTTGTGCAAAGCACGTCGGGAGAACCGGTCTCGCGTAAGCGTACGCGTAATGTCAGTCCGGGCCGCTTCGTCCAACAATACCGCCGAACCAAAGTATGACATGTTGGTAAGCAGTATGACTTATATCGCCCGCAACTCACTTGTGTTATACTCGTGCATATAACATCAACACATAAAACCTAGGCTCTGATGCCACTGTTGGGGAACGTAGTAATTTCAAAAAAATTCCTACGCACACGCAAGATCATAGTGATGCATAGCAACGAGAGGGGAGAGTGTGATCTACGTACCCTTGTAGATTGATAGCGGAAGCGTTAGCACAACGCGGTTGATGTAGTCATACGTCATCACGGCCCAACCGATCAAGCACCGAAACTACGGCACCTCTGAGTTTTAGCACACGTTCAGCTCGATGACGATCCCTGGACTCCGATCCAGCAAAGTGTCGGGGAAGAGTTCCGTCAGCATGACGACGTGGTGATGATCTTGATGTTCTACCGTCGCAGGGCTTCGCCTAAGCACCGCTACAATATTATCGAGGATTATGGTGGAAGGGGGCACCGCACACGGCTAAGAAAACGATCACGTGGATCAACTTGTGTGTCTAGGGGTGCCCCCTGCCCCCATATATAAAGGAGCAAGGGGAGGAGGCCGGCCGGCCCTATAGGCGCGCCAAGGAGGAGTCCTCCTCCTAGTAGGAGTAGGACTCCTACTAGGAGGGGGAAAGAAAGTGGGGAGGGAGAAGGAAAGGGGGGCGCTGCCCCCCTCTCCTAGTCCAATTCGGACCAGGGGGAGGAGGCACGCGGCCCACCCTGGCTGGCCTTCTCTCCCTCCACTAAGGCCCATTTGGCCCATTACTTCTCCCGGGGGGTTCCGGTAACCCTCCGATACTCCGGTTTTCTTCGAAATCACCCGGAACACTTCCGGTGTCCGAATATAGACGTCCAATATATCAATCTTTATGTCTCGACCATTTCGAGACTCCTCGTTATGTCTGTGATCACATCCGGGACTCCGAACTAACTTCGGTACATCAAAACTCATAATATAACTGCCGTTGAAACCTTAAGCGTGCGGACCCTACGGGTTCTAGAATAATGTAGACATGACCGAGACATGTCTCCGCTCAGTAACCAATAGCGGAACCTGGATGCTCATATTGGCTCCCACATATTCTACAAAGATCTTTATCGGTCAGACCGCATAACAACATACGTTGTTCCCTTTGTCATCGGTATGTTACTTGCCCGAGATTCGATCGTCGGTATCTCAATACCTAGTTCAATCTCGTTACTGGCAAGTCTCTTTACTCGTTTCGTAATACATCATCTTGCAACTAACTCATTAGTTGTAATGCTTGCAAGGCTTATGTGATGTGCATTACCGAGAGGGCCCAAAGATACCTCTCCGACAATCGGAGTGACAAATCCTAATCTCGAAATACGCCAACCCAACATTTACCTTTGGAGACACCTGTAGAGCTCCTTTATAATCACCCAGTTACGTTGTGACATTTAGTAGCACACAAAGTGTTCCTCCGGCAAACGGGAGTTGCATAATCTCATAGTCATAGGAACATGTATAAGTCATGAAGAAAGCAATAGCAACATACTAAACGATCGGGTGCTAAGCTAATGGAATGGGTCATGTCAATCACATCATTCTCCTAATAATGTGATCCCATTAATCAAATGACAACACATGTCTATGGTTAGGAAACATAACCATCTTTGATTAACAAGCCAGTCAAGTAGAGGCATACTAGTGACGTTTAGTTTGTCTATGTATTCACACAAGTATTATGTTTCCGGATAATACAATTCTAGCATGAATAATAAACATTTATCATGATATAAGGAAATAAAATAATAACATTATTATTATTGCCTCTAGGGCATATTTCCTTCAGGTACATAGATATATGTTTGTTTCATGTTGTTATCCTGTCCACTTTACTACTGAACTCATTTACCAAAATGAGTTTCATATACAACATGGTAAACATGTGATGTGTCTGCTTGTTTCTCTTTTAGAATGCGGACAAAATATTGGAGAACAGTACCGCGTTATCCAATGGTAAAGGAAGTAATGCAGATAAGGTTCAAGATAGTGAGACATCCCTGTTGGTCTCCAAGAAAGCTAATAAAAACTATCTTGATGACAGTGAGGGAACCCAAAAGTCCTGTCTTGATGTAGTGTTCGAGTTACTGGCCACTACTGCTGGCACAAGCTCTTCGAACTCGCTGCCTGAATTAGTTCGTCTTCTTGAGTCTCAACTTCAAGTTGAAAGACATCGATCAGATGTGTTGTGACAGGAAGCTGAAGGACTGAGGAAGTCCCTATAGAATTTAGATGCATATTTTCTGGTGCAATAGCAAGCGCTGGAGGATTTAAGCGCCAAACAAGAGAAAGTTAATAAGCTTGCTAAGCATCTTGCCAGCATTATGGGTACCCAGGATATTGTTTCTTGAGATCTTCTGAAATGGTTTCAGTTCTGGATTTGTTGTGCTGCGGCATTTATTTGCGCTGGTCACCAACTTTGACAACCAGTGTATATGATATGCTGCTTTGTTCCCTATATTTGCACTGGTGGCGAAATTTGATGCCCAGTGGATGTAATATGTGTAATAGTTGTGATAGCCTAGCGTTAGTTGCTTGCTTATTTATTTCCTTGTTGTCTTGTATATTTGTTTGCTTGTAGTCATTGCAGTTCTTTTTCCGCGGTTAGCTAGTGGCTGCAATAACCTATTTTTTAAAACTAGGCCACAATAACCATGGGCTAATATTTACTGTAGTGACACTGGGCCTCCTACTGACCGTAGAAATAGTGGGCCTT
This sequence comes from Triticum aestivum, assembly GCF_018294505.1. NCBI lineage: Eukaryota > Viridiplantae > Streptophyta > Magnoliopsida > Poales > Poaceae > Triticum > Triticum aestivum. Next base: position 531,690,188 of record NC_057812.1, read on the forward strand.
CTACGGGCCGTAGAAACAATGGGCCTTCTACGGGTCGTAGAAACAATGAGCCTTCTACGGGCCGTATCATCAATGGGCCTTATACGGGCCATATGATCTATTGGCCAAACATGGGCCAAACAGACCGCATTATGGCCGTAAACGGGCTAGAGTTGGAATCGTCCGTTCATGGGCCGATCATAACGGGCCATCGTTAATAGGCCTTATTTGATGACGCTATGAAAACGGCCCAACGTATTAACGGACCGAAAACGGGCCGACTGTAACCACGGGCTGAATTTGGCCCACAAGCAGAAAATGACAGTAACGGGCCGTAAGTAAACGAATGCTGGAAATGAGCCCAAGAATAAATGGGCTATGAGAAGGCCGAAAGATAACATGGGCTAGAAACAGCCCAATGGAATAACGGGCCGTTAATGGGTATAAAGTGATACACTATTCATTACGGGCCAGTTTCACCACGGGCCATTAATGGGTGTAAAGTGATACACTGTTCATTATGGGCCAGTTTCACCACGGGCCGTCAATAGGCCAAGAGTTACATAGGGCCTCATATGGGCCGAAAGACATCATGGGCCATACACGCGCCAGAAGTGAAAACGGGCTGGAATCATATTGGATGGCCCAGATGACGCTACTGGGCCTAATTCGGATAGGGCGTAACGGGCCTTGGGTTAGCGGGCTGTAAATGGGCTATATGCGAACATGCCGTTAACAGGCTTTCCATGGGCCGGCCCGCCACCTTTTGACCAAGTCAAACGGGCCGGCCTTTTCACAGGAATGGGCCTCTGTTGGGCCGTGCCACGTGTTGACATATCATAGGCGCCTTCCGTCCAATGAGTGGATGACATCTGTCCCAACGATGAGCTGACACGTGTTTCCTCCAGCCAATGATGATTTTACACGTGGAAAATCCCCATTGGTCGGGGCTATTAACGGGTTATCGGATCCAAAACCCGACCCGATAGCTTGACGGCGTTCCATTACGGTGGATGCCATGTGTCGGTCACCCTTAATGAAAGCACTTCTGTGACGCGCGATTTATCGTCATGGAAGTGGACACTTCCGTGATGATAATTTTGGTAATGTCATGGAACACTTCTACGACAGCATAGATATGCCTATCTTGATTCTATCATAAAATCGTCATGGATGTACATGCATGACAAAAAGGCGACCTACTGTGACAAACACGTATCATCACGGAAGTGTATTTTTTTTGTAGTGCTGCCAATGTCCGCACTCCACCTCGCGCCCACGCTGCGCGTCGCCAGGTTCAGGAACTGCCATTTCTCGCCCCTTAATGACACGCCTGCTCTTATTCTTCCACGACTGAAGCACCTCGAGCTCGTCGCCGTCTGCCTCTCAAAGGGTGACATGGACCGCCTGCTCCGTGGTTGTACCGCACTCGAGTACCTTCGTCTTCAGGCGATCAATGGGTTGAGTACCTTCCACATCACCTCCATGACTCTCCAGACTATTTATGTGTGTTGCTGGTGCAGCAGGAAAGCATCACAAAAGGTGGACCACGGTATGGTCATCCAGGACACACCTGCACTTGAGAGATTGCTTGTAGTTGATCAAGAAGGTCCAACAAGAATCAATGTCATTTCTGCGCCGAAATTGACAGTGGTGGGCTACTCATCTGACAAATATTCCAAACTTGTTATTGGATCCACACCCATTCAGGTACAACAACCGCCTTCTACCTCTCCTTCTACAAATTAACATTATTTATAATTTTGAAGATGTTTGTTCGTCTGTCATTCATAAAATGATCCCGACAAGCTTGACCCCAAAACTGCGCACAGTGAAGGTTTAGAATCTATCAGGCCCGACCTGGAGCAAGTTATCAGTTTCTTGAGATGCTTTGTGTGCCTGGAGAAGCTATATATCGAGGTGATGTTCCTTTCCTATTAAATGTTAACCATAAGGGAGTTCAATTTGTGACACCTTTTTCCAAGTTTACAATGATAATGTACTACAATTTCTGAAGGTTCTTTTGGAGGATTTCAGTACATACATGCCCCCCATATTGGTTGCTTGATCCATATGGTTACATTCAATAAGCATTTCTCCTTTGGATTCATATGTACTAGTTTTCTTAGGGAAATTTTCATCCACTCCAACCTCTTGTGAAGAAAGCTACATTTTTATAGAATGTAATCAAACGCCCATGTTAATCATGTCAGATCGAAGATGGCATGTTAGTGCATTTTGAAAATCCTACAAACGAAATAGCTAGGCCTGTAGTAATGTTCAAAACTGCATGTAGGCACTAACACATTTTCTTCTTTTGCAGATAAGATTAGGCCCAGTGGTGGATAATGTGATACAATATAACAATCATGTCGAATGCCTAGATCTGCATCTCTCAGAAATTACTTTGAACTCCTACTGAGGGACCTTACCGGAGATTATATTCGCTAGGTTCTTTGTTCTCAGAGCAAGGGTGCTGAAGGAAATGAGGTTTTACCTACATTTATTTCGCAAAAATGAATGGTCTGTTGATCAGCTCCGGCGCCTGCGGCAGAATGGAGTAGGCTCCAAAAATGCTGAATTTCATTTTGGAACTTCATATGACAGAGTAATCGGAAGTCATCGGGTCAACCCCATACATGACTTCTCAGTGGTTGACCCCTTTGCAAAAATTGTGAGGTTTTGAAGCCAGACTTAGAAGCGGTGATATTAGTTTGAACCTCTCTGATATCCATGTTCAGCGCATCAGCATGAGCGTTTGCAGCTGATGAGCTGAATTTCATTTCTAATATCAGTTTGAACCTTGTAATCTTTGAATTTGAGCCATATAATTCTGGAATTTGAACATTGTAACATTTCGAGCTTTTGTGGTACAATCGTTGAAATTGCATTGTATGAGACTCGTATATTGCTAGCACTATTTTGACGTTAATATGCAATGGTCTTAGATTTTATTAACCATTCTTGAATCAGTTTACCTTTTCGATCTCACAACACATGATCTGTATAGCTAACTCGACTGCGATCTTCGACTATATTTCACACAATTGGTTTCTTCCACCATGTGCACTGTAGAGTGCAGAATTAATTATCGCACTGAGAGTCCATCATCACCCTTTTGTGTAACTTTGACCTCATCACCCAAGGGTAAGCATATGACCGAAGTCATTCCACACACTTTGTTTTTACAAAGCCTTTTTCCAATAAATGCCCATGTTTTGTCCCTCTTCTAGCCGGCGCATGGACAAACTAGCCGGGCGGGAAGCTTGCACGGTAAACAGCGCGGTAGCGCGGGAACAAGCTCTTCGAGCCCATGCCTGGGGTGTGGTGTTGCCAAGCATGCACTGGATTCTGGAATCCTACGCTATGAACACCATGACAAGACGTGACGATTACAGGCCGGCTGACCCCCATTTATTACAACGGCCATTTAACCTACCCTTGTGTCTCTTCAACCTTTCGATCGCGCCCCACCATTGCAAGAAGCACACCCACCATGAGAAATTCTTAGAGGGTATCCTGCGTGGCTCCAATGGCGCTCCGAGCGGCTGTCGATGATGAGCAGTAGTTCACTATGCGTGCCGTGCTGGACACCCACAATAGGTTCATGGACCTCTCGGTGGTGTACACCAACAACCCGGTCTGGGCGGAGCACTCCATCCACATCATGGAGCTGTTGCTTGACGAGGAGGGGGTACAAGGTGGTCGGGTTCGACCTCGAGTACACCCGCGCTCGTGCCGGGTCTCGTCCCAAGGTCGCCGTCGCCCAGATGTGCGTGCACCACCACATCCTCGTCTACCACTACTACCTGGCCACAAGGCCTTGCGAGTGTTTCACTAGGTTTGTCAATAGCCCCCACTACATGTTCGCTATGGTGGACATCACCAACGATTTAAAGGCGCTCGAGAATTCGGGCATCGCCTGCCAGAATCTTGTCAACATCCAGGGCCAATACAAGATCAGGGGCAGCAAGGAGCATGAGAAGGACTCACCGGTTCACCTCGCCGAGGCCATCATCGACCCCTACTACAGAGACATGAAGGATTTGTGCAACAAGGACAAGCGTGCCTGGCACTCAGCCTGGATGGAAAAACTCGACAAAGCTCATGTCGTGTACGTGGCCAAGGAGGCATACATGGGTTATGACGTACAGGCGGATCGTTGACATGAGGAAGCCCCTCATTCCCCAAAACGGCCAGGGATCCAGCCGGAAGCAGAGCAATCGCAAGCGTCGTTGCAACAATAAGTAGATGATTATATCCTCATTTCTCCTACTTTAGTATGCATGTAATTGCTTTCTTTGGTGTGTGGAAATGTTATGTGTGTAGTCACTTGTGTCATTGTATGCTTAATTTGGTTATGCAATGCTGTCTTTTTAAGTATATATGTTGATGCCGTAGATAGAGCATAGATGTTGTGCGGACAAAGAAAATCACATTGCACACGGACTAAACAATGGAACCCGTGGCTGATGTTTTCATCAATCACTCACAATTGTATACCAACAATCATTTGCTCACAGCACACACGGCTTGTTAGCAGTAATCATCTATGTTATTGGTCTTCCCACACGTCTCCGATTACAGACTTGTTTGCCTCGTATCACACACATCTTGTTCATTTGAACCATTTCTGTTCTCACGTCTCAACGCAAACAGTTCATCCGAGTGAACTGCATGCCGTATATCGCACACACCTTTGATCTGGCTGACCATTTCTTTTGTGTTGCCTAATCACAAACAGTTCATCCGAGTGAACTGTATGCTGTGTATCGCACTTGCCTTAATCTGGCTGCCCGTTTCTTTTGTTCCTCCTCATCACAAACAGTTCATTGAACTGAACCGTATGCCCTTCATAGCACACGCAAATAAAACCTAAACCATGTTTGATGCATCCGTCATCGCAAACGTTTTACACATTTCTGACAGTTTTCATACAACACTATTTGCGATTATTGCATCGCACACAGTTTCTCGAAGGGTCTCTGATCATAGTGTCGCGTTAGCAGCATCCTGTAGTAGTTTTCACTAATGCCTCCTCCTAACCCGGGTCGAGGCCGGTGCCTATGGTGAAGGTTGCCCCCGAGGACCCACCTTCCTCGACCGACACTTGCTTCGTTTCGGCCTGGTCTTGAGTGAACAACTGCTTCTTCTTTGCCAGCATGACTTCCTTAGCCCCTGGGGCGGCTTCGCCGCCGGGCGCGCTGTCGCTGCGGCCCTAAAGGTAAGCTTGAGAGCCGCCATAGCTTCCTTGGTGTCTCCGGACATGGTGAGGACGCCGCTGCTGCCCGGCATCTTCATGAGGTTGTAGGCCGGATGGGTCGCTGCCTTGAACTGAGCCTAACCTGGGTACCCGAGGATGGTGTTGTACGGGCGGCCGATGCGGGCGATGTCGAAGTCGATGATTTCGGTGCGGTAGTTGTCCTGGGTACCGAAGGTGACCGGGAGGCGTATCTGCCCTAGGGGGCTGGTGGACCCACTACCGACTCCGGAGAAAGGCTTGGTGGGGCGGAGCCGGCCATATGGCACGTGAAGCAAGCCGAAGGCTTCCACAGAGAGCATGTTGAGGCCTACTCCGCCGTCAATGAGGGTCTTGGTCATGGCGACGTTGCAGATGGTGGGCGTGCAAAGCATCCGGAGCACACCCGAGCCGGTCGTGGTTGCAGGGTGATCCCCTGAGTCGAAGGTGAGGTCAGCCTTGGGCGCCGCCCATCCTGGAGGGGCTCCCCGCTGCATAGAGGCGGCGCCGATCTGGCGGATGAACTGCTTGGTGTGGCGGCCCGAGGGTGGTGCTTGCGAGCCGCCGAGGAGGGCCGCGACGGCGACGGGCGCAGGTGTCGCGAAGTGTGCAACGAAAAGGCCGCGTAGTTCCTCCCAGGAGGTTGCAGAGGATCCCATCAAGTTGAGCAGCCAGGCACGCGGTGCGCCAGTGAGGGCCATGGGGAACCAGTTGGCCATGACCTTGTCGTCGCCTCCAGCTTCAAAGACGGCCTCCTCTTATGCCAGCAGGGAGGTCGACGGATCCGCCGTGCCGTTGTAGCGGGGCGACATCTTCGGCTTGAACTTGCACGGCCACCGCACCCGCCGCAGGGCGGGGGTGAAGGCCCTGAGCCCCCTAGCACCGCCGGGGTCGCTCGCCGATCCAGTTGGAGGAGCCGCGCTGGCCATGGGGACCGGTCAGAGAGGTGGAGCCGACGGAGGGATGGAACTCCAGTGTACCCCTACCTAGCGCGCCAAATGTTGGATTACGGGTTCCAGCAAACCCTTGAGGTTTGCACACTGGGTGCGCATGAAGATCTCTCTCTCCCCTAGCTCTTGCTCACACAACAATCTAAAAGCCTAGCTCGCCGAACCCGAGGAACAAGGGAAACAAGAGTTTATACTGGTTCGGGCCACCATTGCGGTGTAATACCCTACTCCAGTATGGTGTGGTGGATTTCCTTGTAGGCTGGGGATGAACAAGTACAAGGGAAGAACAACCTCCTGAGGAGAGGTGTTCTTGAGCTCGATGAGCTTTGTGTGGCTGGGGATGGTCTGAATGATCCGTCTCTCGATGACCCCCACGACTACGGTGGTGGCTAGCCCTATTTATAGAGGCCCGGGTCCTCTCCCCAAATATTAGGCGGGAAGGGATCCCACAACGGCCAATTCGAAGGGGGACAACGGGTACAAGTTATCCTGATAAAAGGTGGTCTTCCCGTGCCAAAGGCTCTAGGGGTGACTGATAACCCACAAGTATAGGGGATCGCAACAGTTTTCGATAAGTAAGAGTGTCGAGCCCAACGAGGAGCTAAAGGTAGAACAAATATTCCCTCAAGTTCTATCGACCACCGATACAACTTTACGCACGCTTGATGTTCGCTTTACCTAGAACAAGTATGAAACTAGAAGTACTTTGTAGGTCTTGTTGGATAGGTTTGCAAGATAATAAAGAGCAAGTAAATAAAAGGTAGGGGCTGTTGTAAGTAAAGAAGCAATAAAGTAAATATAGTGAGTGTGGAAAAGTGGTGGTAGGAGTTGTGAAATTGCCCCTAAGCAATTGACTACTTTACTAGACCGGTAGCAAGTTTTATGTGGGAGAGGCCACTGCTAGCATGTCATCCTTGACTTGGAATTCTATGCACTTATGATTGGAACTATTAGCAAGCATCCGCAACTACTAATGTTCATTAAGTTAAAACCCAACCATAGCATTAAAATATATTGGTCCCCCTTCAATCCCGTATGCATCAATTTCTATGCTAGGCTGAAGCTTCGTCACCCTTGCCCTCCAATACATAGTCCTATCAACATACAACTAACCCTATGGTGTGATCCACACGCACGCTCATATGATGGGCACCAAAGGACAGCAACATAACCACAAGAAAATTAAATCAATCATAGAAATTCATCAACCACTAATAGGACAACGAAAATCTACTCAGACATCATAGGATGGCAACACATCATTGGATAATAATATGAAGAATAAAGCACCATGTTCAAGTAGAGGGTACAGCGGGTTGCGGGAGAGTGGACCGATGTAGATACAGGGGGGAAGGTGATGGAGATGTTGGTGAAGATAGCAGAGGTGTTGGTGTAGATCGCGGTGATGATGATGATGGACACAGCAGCATTCCGGCGCCACCGGAAGAGAAGGGGAGAGGGGGCCCCTTTGTCTTATTCTTCCTTGACGTCCTCCCTAGATGGGAGAAGGGTTTCCCCTCTGGTCCTTGGCCTCCATGGCATGGGAGGGGCGAGAGCCCCTCCGAGATTGGATCTATCTCTCTGTTTCTCTCTAGTTCTGCGTTCTCGTCTGGCTTTGTTTCACCGTTTCGTATATATATGGAGATCCATAACTCCGATTGTCCTGAAACCTTTGCCATGATTTTTTCCGAATATTAGCTTTCTTGCGGCAAAAGAAGAGCATCAACCGCCTTACGGTGGGCTCCGTTTGATATGGATATTCTGCGAAACAAAAAACATGCAACAAACAGGAACTGGCACTAGGCACTGGATCAATATGTTAGTCCCAAAAATAGTATAAAAAGTTGCCAAAAGTATATGAAAGTTGTAGAATATTGGCATGGAACAATCAAAAATTATAGATGCGACGAATACGTATCAGCATCCCCAAGTTTAATTCCTGCTTGTCCTCGAGTAGGTAAATGATAAAAAAGATATTTTTTGATGTGGAATGCTACCTAGCATAATCTTGATCACATATCTAATCATGGCATGAATATTAAGACACGAGTGATTCAAAGCAATAGTCTATCATTTGACATAAAAACAATAATAATTCAAGCCCACTAATAAAGAGATCATGTCTTTTCAAAATAACAAGGCCAAAGAAAGTTATCCCTACAAAATCATATAGTCTGGCTATTGTCCATCTTCACCACACAAAATATTCACATCATGCACAACCCCGATGACAAGCCGAGCAATTGGTTCATACTTTTTAACGCGCTTCAGCATTTTCAACCCTCACGCAATACATGAGCGTGAGCCATGGATATAGCACTATAGGTGGAATAGAATGGTGGTTGTGGAGAAGACAAAAAGGAGAAGACAGTCTCACATCAACTAGGCGTATCAACGGGCTATGGAGATGCCCATCAATAGATATCAATGTGAGTGAGTAGGGATTGCCATGCAACGGATGCACTAGAGCTATAAGTATATGAAAGCTCAAACTGAAACTAAGTGGGTGTGCATCCAACTTGCTTGCTCATGAAGACCTAGGGCATTTGAGGAAGCCCATCATTGGAATATACAAGACAAGTTATATAATGAAAATTCCCACTAGTATATGAAAGTGATAACTCAAGAGACTCTCTATATGAAGAACATGGTGCTACTTTGAAACACAAGTGTGGTAAAAGGACAGTAGCATTGCCCTTTTTTGTGGGCTTCTTTGGCCTCTTTTTTGGGCTTCTTTGGCCTCTTTTATTTATTTTTAAAGTCCGGAGTCTAATCCCAACTTGTGGGGGAATCATAGTCTCCATCACCCTTTCCTCACTGGGGCAATGCTCTAATAATGATGATCATCACCCTTTTATTTACTTGCAACTTAATATTACAGCTCGATACTAGAACAAAGTATGACTCTATATGGATGCCTCCGGCGGTGCACCGGGATGTGCAATGATCTAGTGTAGCAATGATATCAAAAAACAGACAAGCCATGAAAACATCATGCTAGCTATCTTACGATCATGCAAAGCAATATGACAATGAATGCTCAAGTCATGTATATGATGATGATGGAGGTTGCATGGCAATATATCTTGGAATGGATATGGAAATGCCATGATAGGTAGGTATGGTGGCTGTTTTGAGGAAGTTATATGGTGGGTTTATGGTACCGGCGAAAGTTGCACGATACTAGAGAGGCTAGCAATGATGGAAGGGTGAGAGTGCGTATAATCCATGGACTCAACATTAGTCATAAAGAACTCATATACTTATTGCAAAAGTCTACTAGCTATCAAAACAAAGTACTATCCGCATGCTCCTAGGGGGATATATTGGTAGGAAAAGACCATCGCTCGTCCCCGACCGCCACTCATAAGGAAGACAATCAATAAAAAAATCATGCTCTGACTTCATCACATAACGGTTCACCATACGTGCATGCTACAGGAATCACAAACCTCAACACAAGTATTTCTAATAATCCACAACTACCCACTAGCATGACTCTAATATCACCATCTTTATATAGCAAAACTATTGCAAGGAATCAAACATATCATATTCAGTGATCTACAAGTTTTATGTAGGATTTTATGACTAACCATGTGAATGACCAATTCCTGTCATCTCTCTAAATAGATATAAGTGAAGCAAGAGAGTTTAGTTCTTTCTACAAAAGATATGGCCACGCTCTAACAAATATAAGTGAAGCAAAAGAGCATTCTACAAATGACGGTTTTCTATGTAAAGAGAAACAGGCAATCCAAACTTCAAATGATATAAGTGAAGCACATGAAGAATTTTATAAAGCCATACTCAAAAGATATAAGTGAAGTGCAAAGAGAATTCTATAAATCAAACAAGGACTACCTCATACCAGCATGGTGCATAAAAGAAAAATGAAAACTAAATGAAAAAGATGCTCGAAGATTGCACATATCGCATGAACGAAACGAATCCAAAAACATACCGATACTTGTTGAAGAAAGAGGGGATGCCTTCCGAGGAATCCCCAAGCTTAGACGCTTGAGTATCCTTGAATATCTACTTGGGGTGCCTCATTCATCCCCAAGCTTGAGCTCTTTCCTCTCTTCCTTCTTCTCACATCGAGACCTTCTCGATCATCGAACACTTCATCCACACAAAACATCAACAGAAAACTCGGTAAGATCCGTTAGTATAATAAAGCAAATCACTACTCTAAGTACTATTGCAAACCAATTCATATTTTTTTTGCATTGTGTCTACTATAATATAACTTTTCCATGGCTTAATCCACTAATATAAATCGTTAGTTTCATCAGAACAAGCAAACTATGCATAAAAACAGAATCTGTCTAAAACAGAACAGTCTGTAACAATCTGAACATTCTGATACTTGAAAAATTCTGCCACAATTAGGAAAAATAAACAATTTGTATGCAAAGACATTGAAAAAAGAATCAGAACCATTTGATGTTCCAGCTAAAAATGTAAAATCGCGCACTACAGCCAAAGTTTCTGTCCTGCACCGTACAGACCATCAAGCAAATGTAAACATCCTAAAGGCAAACCTTGGCGCATTATTTTTATAATACAATGGAATTGTACAAGGGGATAATTATTTTTGTTGAAAAGTTTCTGTAATCAAGATTCACAAAGTTGTCGTGAGAATGAACAAAGTTCAAGGAGCTCTCCCACTTCAACAATGCTTGTCTTTCTCACTTTCACTTTCCTTTTTGAAAAAGTTTTGGGTTCCCCTCTTTATTTTTGTTGTTTTTAAACTATATGAAAGCACTCAACATAAATAAATGACTCTTTAAAACTTCCGGGTTGTCTCCCTGGCAGTGCTTTCTTTAAAGCCATTAAGCTAGGCATAAAGTGCTCAAGTAATGGATCCACCTGGATCCCAAGGTATATTAAAGCCAATTTTAATTAACAATGATTTGTAATTTAGTAGTGAGCACAAAGTAACATATATCATATAACAACAAAGTCTAACTCTCTTCCTATGCATCGGCATTTCATAAAAGAACAATTCATGCACACATTGTAAAGGCCAATGCATAGTATAAACAGTTTCTTGCAATTTTATCATGTGGGAAACATAGAGAGGTGGAGATATAGTTCCTCTCTCATAATAATTGCAAGTAGGAGCAGCGAGCACATGCATATTATATTCATCAAAATCATCATGTGTAGTAGTAAAAGACAACCCATCAATATAATCCTTAATAAGCACAAACTTCTCCGATATAGTGTAGTTTGGAGAATTCAAAAAGATAATGGGACTATCATGTGTGGGTGCAATGGCAACAATTTCATTTTTAACATAAGGAACTATAACAAGTTCATCTCCATAAGCATAATTCATATTGGCATCTTGGCCACAAGCATACCAAGCATCATCAAAAAGGGATATTTCAAGAGAATCAACGGGATCATAACAATCATCATAGCAATCATCCTTCGGTAAGCACGAAGGGAAATTAAACAATGTATGAGTTGAAGAGTTACTCTCATTAGAAGGTGGGCACGGGTAGCTAATCCGCTCTTCCTCCTTTTGTTCTTTGCTCTCCTCCTCATCTTTTTCATCCAATGAGCTCACAGTTTCATCAATTTCTTCTTCCATAGACTCCTGCAAAATATTAGTCTCTTCTAGGACAGCAGGGTAGTCCTCAATATATGGTTCAACATAGGCATTAGAAGCATAATTATCATAGCAATATTTAAGTATGTCAAAATTTTCAGATTTGTAAAGAGTAGCATCATACGTTTCAATCAAAGAAGAAATTTCATAAGCATCCTTAAAAGAAACAAATTCTTAAATTTGTTGAACATCATAGTAACTATAAACACCCTTAGCATATGAAGATATGATTCCATTATCACTAAACTCACATTGATAGGGAAGGTGTCTCTTAGGGCTTTCGGAATAACAAGTAATATCATATATTTCGCATAAATTCCAAGCATAGCATTGCAAACGATGAATTTGACCCAGTAAAATTTTCCCTTTTTCAGATATTCGGTGTCGCACATAACAAGCATGCTCATCTAAAGATTTGCCCTCAACTAAGCTAGTTGGGGTTTCAGCATGAGCACATAGGGATCGAAGATGATCCAAGTAATAAGCTTCAGCAGTGTGATAGATTTTAAGTGGTTCTTCAACCATTGGTTTAGTAGGTACAACTAATTTTTTTGGTATTTTGCATTTCCTACCCATAACTAAAGATAGAAAACAACTAAGAACAGCAAATAAAAATTACTTAGTGATAAAGCAAACAAGCACACATGAGAATATTCATCCCACACTATTGCTTCCCGGCAACGGCGCCAGAAAAAGGTCTTGATAACCCACAAGTATAGGGGATCGCAACAGTTTTCGATAAGTAAGAGTGTCGAACCCAATGAGGAGCTAAAGGTAGAACAAATATTCCCTCAAGTTCTATCGACCGCCGATACAACTCTACGCACGCTTGATGTTCGCTTTACCTAGAACAAGTATGAAACTGGAAGTACTTTGTTGGTGTTGTTGGATAGGTTTGCAAGATAATAAAGAGCAAGTAAGTAAAAGGTAGGGACTGTTGTAAGTAAAGAAGCAATAAAGTAAATATAGCGAGTGTGGAAAAGTGGTGGTAGGAGTTGTGAACTTGCCCCTAAGCAATTGACTACTTTACTAGACTAGTAGCAAGTTTTATGTGGGAGAGGCCACTGCTAGCATGTCATCCCTGACTTGGAATTCTATGCACTTATGATTGGAACTATTAGCAAGCATCCGCAACTACTAACGTTCATTAAGTTAAAACCCAACCATAGCATTAAGATATATTAGTCCCCCTTCAATCCCGTATGCATCAATTTGTATGCTAGGCTGAAGCTTCGTCACCCTTGCCCTCCAATACATAGTCCTATCAACATACAACTAACCCTATGGTGTGATCCACACACACACTCATATGATGGGCACCAAAGGACAGCAACATAACCACAAGCAAATTAAATCAATCATAGAAATTCATCAACCACTGATAGGACAATGAAAATCTACTCAGACATCATAGGATGGCAACACATCATTGGATAATAATATGAAGAATAGAGCACCATGTTCAAGTAGAGGGTACAGCGGGTTGCGGGAGAGTGGACCGCTGTAGATAGAGGGGGGAAGATGATGGAGATGTTGGTGAAGATAGCAGAGGTGTTGGTGTAGATCGCGGTGATGATGATGATGGCCACAGCAGCATTCCGGCGCCACCGGAAGAGAAGGGGAGAGGGGGCCCCCTTCGTCTTCTTATTCCTTGACCTCCTCCTTATATGGGAGAAGGGTTTCCCCTCTGGTCCTTGGCCTCCATGGCATGGGAGGGGCGAGAGCCCCTCCGAGATTGGATCTGTCTCTCTGTCTCTCTCTGTTTCCGCGTTCTCAGATTCTGCCCTTTCACCGTTTCTTATATTCCCGGAGATCCGTAACTCCGATTGGGCTGAAATTTTAACACGATCTCTATCCGGATATTAGCTTTCTTGCGGCAAAATAAGGGCATCAATTGCCTTACGGGGTGGCCACGAGGGTCAGGGGTGCGCCCCCCTGCCTCGTGGCCCCCTCGAGAACCGTCTCGCGTGGATTTTTCTTCCCAAAAATCATATATATTCCAAAAAAATCTTCGTCAGTTTTTATCCCGTTTGGCCTCCATTTGATATGGATATTCTGTGAAGCAGAAAACATGCAACAAACAGGAACTGGCACTGGGCACTAGATCAATATGTTAGTCCCAAAAATAGTATAAAAAGTTGCCAAAAGTATATGAAAGTTGTAGAATATTGGCATGGAACAATAAAAAAATTTATAAATACGACGGAGACGTATCAGTGACGCCGTCATGGGCTCCATGGTTACCTCCGTCTTGCTGCCCTGCTGGTCTTGGTCTCGTTGCACCGATATGGAAACCTTTGCCTGACACCTCGGGGCTCCTCGCCTGTGCCTGCCTCTTTAGCACCAAAGAGGAAACTGACAGTCTGCGCCCGCCTGGCCTTGGTCATCATGGCTCACGTCATGGAAACCTCATGAGGTGCCCCTCGCCTTGATCTCTCGACTCCTCGTGAGCCAACCTAGTGAGGCTGCCCCTGAGGAGGTCTTGCATCATCCGCCTCGCGAGGGCCTTGAGTGTTGGTTGATGAAGATTGCCCGTACCAGGCCGCTGGTGGAGCCATGCCCTGGGCCGCAGGCAGGCAAGTCTGGGTACCCCCGTTCCCAGGACACCGACAAGAGTCTTGCTGGGGAAATTCGCCCCACATCTAGCGAAGCCGCCACCCTTGAGCCTAAGAGCTCTGACACCATCGACAACGTCAAGTCCAAGACTTGGGGCCGCCTTGCTTGGTGGAATGCAGTCTTTGCGAAGACCAAAGGCCCGCGAGCCTAGATAAGAACCAGAAGACAAAGACCCCTGGCAAGGCGGCCGAAGACCCCCGGCAGGATCCTTGCCGGGGACGCCCGCAAGACCCCAACAAGACCCTTGTCAGGGCCATCTGCGGGGCCACGGCTAGGCCCGCACCCACCAACATTTCGCTACCCCGCGGCCATTCCGACGCGGAAACCGGCCTGCCAACTAGGCAAGCGCCTGCATGGTAGCATGCAGCTTCTGGGCCAACTAGTCAAGCACCTACATGGTGGCATGCAGATCTTCGTGAAGACCGTGTCACCACACCAGCACAACAGCTAGCTGATACGTCTCCAACGTATCTATAATTTTTGATTGTTCCATGCTATTATATATTCTGTTTTGGATGTTTAATGGGCTTATTTATACACTTGGATATTATTTTTGGGACTAACCTATTAACCAGAGGCCCAACCCAAATTGCTGTTTTTTTTGCCTATTTTAGTGTTTCATAGAAAAATAATATCAAACGGAGTCCAAACAGAATGAAACCTTCGGGAGCGTGATTTTTGTAATAAACGTGATCCAGAGGACTTGGAGTGGACGCCAAGCAACCAACGAGGAAGCCACGAGGCAGGGGTGTGCGCCTACCCCTAGACGCGCCCTCCACCCTTATGGCTCCACCGACCTACTTCTTCCTCCTATATATACCTATGTACCTTGAAAACATCAGAGCGCACCACGAAAACCTAATTCCACCGCCGCAACCTTCTGTACCCATGAGATCCCATCTTGGGGCCTTTTCTGGCGCTCCACCGGAGGGGGCATTGATCACAGAGGGCTTCTACATCCACACTATAGCCTCTCCGATGATGTGTGAGTAGTTTACTTCAGATCTTCGGGTCCATAGTTATTAGCTAGATGGCTTCTTCTCTCTCTTTGGATCTCAATACAAAGTTCTCCTCGATCGTCTTGGAGATCTATTCGATGTAATCTTCTTTTGCGGTGTGTTTGTCGAGATTCGATGAATTGTGGGTTTATGATCAAGATTATCTATGAACAATATTTGAATCTTCTCTGAATTCTTTTATGTATGATTGGTTATCTTTGCAAGCCTCTTCGAATTATCAAGTTTGGTTTGGCCTACTAGATTGATCTTTCTTGCAATGGGAGAAGTGCTTCGCTTTGGGTTCAATCTTGCGGTGCTCGATCCCAGTGACAGTAGGGGAAACGACACATATTGTATTGTTGCCATCGAGGATAAAAAGATGGGGTTTATATCATATTGCATGAGTTTATCCCTCTACATCATGTCATCTTGCTTAAAGCGTTACTCCATTCTTATGAACTTAATACTCTAGATGCATGATGGATAGCGGTCGATGTGTGGAGTAATAGTAGTAGATGCAGGCAGGAGTCGGTCTACTTGTCACAACGTGATGCCTATATACATGATCATACCTAGATATTCTCATAACTGTGCTCAGTTCTATCAATTGCTTGATAGTAATTTGTTCACCCACCGTAATACTTATGCTATCTTGAGAGAAGCCACTAGTGAAACCTATGGCCCCCGGGCCTATTTTCCATCATACAAGTTTCCAATATATTTTATTTTGCAATCTTTACTTTCAATTTATATCATAAAAATAGCAAAAATATTTATATTATTATTATTATCTCTAACAGATCTCACTCTTGCAAGTGGCCGTGAAGGGATTGACAACCCCTTTATCGCGTTGGTTGGCAGGTTCTTATTTGTTTGTGTAGGTACGAGGTGACTCGCGCGTGGTATCCTACTGGATTGATACCTTGGTTCTCAAAAACTAAGGGAAATACTTACGCTGCTTTGCTGCATCACCCTTTCCTCTTCAAGGGAAAACCAACGCATGCTCAAGAGGTACCAAGAAGGATTTCTGGCGCCGTTGTCGGGGAGTCTACACACAAGTCAAGACATACCAAGTACCCATCACAAACTCTTATCCCTTGCATTACATTATTTGCCATTTGCCTCTTGTTTTCCTCTCCCCCACTTCACCCTTGCCGTTTTATTCGCCCTTCTTCTGTTCGTCTTTCCATTTTCTTTGATGTCTTACTTGGCTCGTTCGCTCGTTTGGTTGGAATAGTTGTTTATCTATTGCTAAACAGAGAACCTAAGATCTATGGATCCTCATCCGCTTGCTAATCTTTTTAAGAGATCCAATTATGATGAACCAATTGCTAGTGAGTTTTGTGCACTAGATTATCTTTATGAAGTTTTGCTTGAAATTCGTGAATCTGAAAATTGTGATGAAGTAGTTTATGGGTCTTTGAATAGAAAGCATGATTGCAATGATGATATTATCAATTCTATTAATGTCAATTGTGCTTATAATATGCAAAACCCTAAGCTTGGGGATGCTAGTTTTGCTATGTCTACTACTTGTTGCAATGATCATGATTGGGGTGATTCTTCTTATGATCTTGAAAATTTATTTAAGCCCCATGATGAATATGAGATTGATAATAGTCTTTGCAATATTATTGAAAGTACGTTTGGAAGAGTGTAAACTATAGATCCCTCATATTTGGAGAATGTTCAATCTTATGAAATTTTTGATAAAAGTGGGTTTGGAGAGGTCATGACTTTAGTTAATGTTAATCCCACTATTTTGGAAGAGTGTCAACTTTGCATGCATGTGGATCGTGTTGAAAATATTTTATGTGATAGCTATTTTGTTGAATTTGCTTATGATCCTGCATGTAATTATTATGAGAGAGGAAAATATGGTGGTAGAAATTATCATATTACTAAATTACCTCTCGTTATGTTGAGAACGCTATTGTTTCTTTCCGCTTCATTGCATGTGCTAGTTTTCGCTTACCTTGATAATCTGTTTGCCTATAAGATTCCTATGCATAGGAAGTATGTTAGACTTAGATTTGTTTGTCACGTGTTTTATGATGCTCTCTTTGTGCTTCAATTCTTGTCTTTCATGTGAGCATCGTTGAAATCTTATGCCTAGCTATAAGGCTTTAAAGAAAAGCGCTTGTTGGGAGATAAGAAAATATTTTTCCTTGCTGTTATTCAATAAATTATTTATCTAGCCTCTTTTTTGGTTGTGTTTTTTGTGTTTAATTAGTGTTTGTGCCAAGTAGAACCGTTGGGAAGACTTGGGACCTTTGCGATCTTGCTGTAAAAAAACAGAAACTTTAGTGCTCGGGAGAATTTATGCCATTTTTTATTGGAGAGTGCTATTTAGTTAACTCTTTTTTCAGATGATTAATATATAAATTCCTCATGTCCATCAATTTATTTTAGAATTTTGTGGGTTCCAGAAGTAGTCTAAACCTACAGATTACTACAGACTGTTCTGTTTTTGAAAGATTCTGTTTTTCGTGTATTGTTTGCTTATTTTGATGAATCTATGGCTAGTAATGGAGTTTATAAACCATAGAAAAGTTGGAATACAGTAGGTTTAACATCAATATAAATAAATAATGAGTTCATTACAGTACCTTGAAGTGGTGTTTTGTTTTCTTTCGCTAACGGAGCTCACGAGATTTTCTGTTAAGTTTTGTGTTGTCAAGTTTTCAAGTTTTGGGTAAAGATTTGATGGATTATGGAACAAGGAGTGGCAAGAGCCTAAGCTTGGGGATGACCAAGGCACCCCATGGTAAAATCCAAGGACACCAAAAAGCCTAAGCTTGGGGATTCCCCGGAAGGCGTCCCCTCTTTTGTCTTCGTTCATCGGGAACTTACTTGGAGCTATATTTTTATTCACCACATGATATGTGTTTTGCTTAGAGCGTCTTGTATGATTTGAGTCTTTGATTTTTAGTTTAGCACAATCATCCTTGCTGTACACACCTTTTGAGAGAGACACACATGAATCGGAATTTATTAGAATACTCTATGTGCTTCACTTATATCTTTTGAGCTATATAGTTTTTGCTCTAGTGCTTCACTTATATCTTTTAGAGCACTGTGGTGGTTTTATTTTATAGAAATAATTGATCTCTCATGCTTCACTTATATTATTTTGAGAGTCCTTTATAACAGCATTTTTGGTGTCAAAACCGGCGGATCTCGGGTAGGGGGTCCCGAACTGTGCATCTAGGATTGATGGTAACAGGAGACGGGGGACACGATGTTTACCCAGGTTCAGGCCATCTGTATGGAGGTAATACCCTACGTCCTGCTTGATTGATCTTGATGAATATATGTGTTACAAGAGTTGATCTACTACGAGATTGTAATAGCTAAACCCTAGAAGCCTAGCATGTATGACTATGGTAATGAGTATATCCTTTCCGGACTAACCCCTCCGGTTTATATAGACACCGGGGGGATCTAGGGTTTACATAGAGTCGGTTACATAAGAAGGAATTTTCATAGTATTCGGCCTTCATGTCTTCACAGTCCATCAATCCGGCCCAATAGATAACAGGTCGGATGCCCGAGGACCCTTTAGTCCAGGACTCCCTCAGTAGCCCCTGAACCTGGCTTCAATGACGAGGAGTCCGGTGCACAGATTGTCTTCGACATTGCAAGGAGGGTTCCCTTCTACATAACCGTAGAAAGAATATACTTTTAGCCGAGTCTAATCTGCTGACAGCTTTTTACAACATGACATCATGCCTGCCCGGTCACAATTCCAAACCGCTTTCATGCTTCGACGCCCCACGTCCCGAGATGCGGTTGCCATTGGCACGTCTTGTCAAAGCAGATATCGTGTCCCCTTATCGCGGGATTCTCGTCAATGCGGGCATGGGTAACCCAAACGTGCCGTTTATACATCCCTTGGGAATAGGTGAATCTTAAGGCGAGTGAGGAGTCGTTTAATATTTGTTGCCTTTATAAAGGGATAAGGATTCCCTATTCCCCTCTCCCGCCCTCTCTCTGTCTCCGCCTTTCCAATCTCGAGCTCCAGCGCCCAAGTTCTCATCTCCTGTCCACTCAAGCAACCATGTCTGGATCCGGAGGTCAAGGCAAGTGGATGGTCTCCTCCGTCAAGGAGGAGAACATTGCAGAGCTTCGGGCGGCCGGATACTTGGCGAAGGAGATCACTCACCGCCTGCCAATCGAGGGACAAGTCGTCCCCACGCTGAAGCCCACCGAGAGGGTAGTGTTCCTCCCCCATTTGTTCCACGGGCTAGGGTTTCCACTCCACCCTTTCATCCGCGGGCTGATGTATTATTACGGGATAGATTTCCATGATCTGCCCCCGAATTCCTTCCTTAACATCTTGGTGTTTATCATCATGTGTGAGGCCTTCCTCCGCATCCAACCCCACATTGGGCTGTGGCTCAAAGTCTTTAATGTGAAGCTGGAGGTGGTGGATGGCCAGCACGTGGAGTGCAGAGGAGCTATGGTGAGCAAGCTGTCCAACGTCTCCTGGCCCAAAGGTACTTTTGTGGACACATCAAAGGAGTGGCAGAAGCAGTGGTTCTACATTACAGAGCCCCGCGGCACCACTTGGGACCGCAGCTGCCGAATTCTGCTCCGGCGCTCCCATGCGACTCATCCCCTGGGCCGAGAAGAGTCCGGACTGGGGTTCCCTTGATGAGGTGATAGTGCTGCAGACGCGTGTTCAAAGCATGGCAACCAAGAAAGTCAAGCTCGTTGATGTGATCCAGGTGATGCTGGTTCGATGGATCCTTCCGTGCAAGCGCCGTAGCCGTCCTCTGCGGGAGTTCAACCCGAAGAAGCATCAGACCCTGGTGAGGCTCTTCGAGACTACTCACGAAGGCGCATGGAAGTTGATCTTTAAGGGCAACGAGAAACCACCGGTCACAGATTTGGATCGTGGTCACGAGTGTAAACACCTCGCCGGCGAGGTATGATATTTTTCGATTTATCCCCAACTTAATCGTTTCAAGGATGATGTCTGAGCTTATCATTGAGTTTCCAGGACTAGATGGAGAGGGCAAAGCGGATCCAGTGTCCGACTGCGCTGCTTGAAGAACTGGTCATCGCGCGTCTAGCAAAGATGCTGGTGCCAACGCCTTATAAGGCGCCGGAGAAGAAGGCGAAGAAGAAGGCCAAGGGGGCCAAGAGTGGCCCTCGTCGCAAGGGCACTTCGGACGTGACATCTGAAGACGATGAAGCTCATTCCTCTGTCCCTGAGGACAATGGCGAGGAAGAGGAGGAGGAGGAAAACAACCCTCCCCCTGAGGATAGGAAGAAGAAGAGGGCGGCTTTGGCGCATCCGGAGGCGGAAACGCCCAAGAAGGGGAAGAGCGTCTCAGCGGTCAACACCGTGTGGGATGTTGATACCAGTCTAGAAAGATGCCCCCGCACTAAGCCCCAGGCCGCATCGTAAGTGACACGGCTCACTCATGCGTGCATCTAGCCCTTTCTCTTCATTATCTTGACATAGTTAATTGTGCTATTGCAGTCCGGCCCGCGACCTTATCCAGCGATCCTCATCTGGAGGTTCGTTGGCTCCGTCGGAGATGGCAAGCATGTCACCATCGCCTGCTTATTCCCCCAGGGCCAGGGACGACACCGAAGTGTTATCCCGGAGGACCGCTCCAAACTGGGGAGGAGCCCAGGACGCTGTCCGGGAGGCACCACAAGGCGAGACCGCCACTGCCGGACACATGGGGGAGCCGATCCCCATGGAGATTGGCGAAGAGGGCCGCATCTAGTTCGGCCCTCAGCCGAATATGATTCTGGAGGAGCATATGGCTCCAGAGTCGGGTGAGCAGCCCCCTTTGAAAGAGAGGGATGCACTGCTTCCACCGGTGGTGCCTATCCATCCAGGGGCGCCAGATAACCTGATGGAGGTGCTTCGAGGCGCCTCCGTCATGGATGAGAATCGTGTCCTTATGGGTGCGGTGATCGAGAAGATTCAGTCCGCCAAGAGTGGACTGAATGAAGCCTGCAGCAGCCTATTGACAGGTTTTGAGGTAAGAACGAGAAAAAACCCCATGTAGACAGTAGCCCCTGAGACACTGTCCGGTGTTCGGCAAGAATAACCGGACAGAGGATCAATATTTTTTTGTAGGAGACTAGCGTAATATGTATGAATAAGTAGGCGTCGCTGTTGGCCGCAACCTCGCATGCTGCCGAAGTCTCTGAACTGAGGCAGAGACTTCAGCGGACCGAGAATGAGCTCGGCGAGGTTAAGGTTCGGCTCCAGGAGAAGCAAGGTGAGTGACGACTTGCTGTGTATTCGGAAGGAGTAGGCGTTGTATATTGATCGCGGTGTCGTAATATGTGCAGGAGCCGTGACCGAGGTCGAGGCCCTGAAGAAGGCCTTGGGCGAGGCCGAGGAGAAGGTTGTCCAGTAGCAAGCCGCCCGCAAGAAGTCCAAGGCTCGGGTCAAAGAAGTCCAGCAGGAGCTCCAGGATGCGGTGAAAAAATGCGAGGCCTTGGAGCATGATGCCTCGGTTCAAGGGGCCGAACTTGCCAAGGCTCATTAGAGCGCGGAGACCGCACAGAATGAGGCTCAGTCTGCCCTCCAGGAGATCCAGGAGGCCAAGAAGATCACGACGGGTAAGGCATTTAAGATGCAAAACAAGTATACTGAGAAGCAGTACCTTGATTAACTCGGGTTCGGAGTTCCCCAGGAGCTTTTGCGGATTTACCACGCAGTGTATCAGACGCCGTGGAGTTCTATCGAGCCGAAGGAGGGGGTTCTACGGAGAAGCTATTCTAGTCGCAGTATGCGGCGCCAGAGCATCCCGTGTCCTTCACCGATCAGTTGAAACAGTTGGTGGAGCTGCATAGGGTGGCCGAACTAGCCATGAAGGATTTGATAATCCGGCTATGGCCAGCCGAAGCTATGCCAAGCAGCTACTTCAGACTCGTGAGGCGGATGGTGAACGCCTGTCCTTCGCTAGACGTCATCAAGCGCTCGGCCTACATTGAAGGTGCACGCATGGCCTTCGCCCGTTGCAAGATGTGGTGGGCGAAGATGGATGCCGCCGAAGTGACCAAAGGGCCACCGAAGGGCAAGGAGCACCGCACACCCGATCGGTATTTTGCGGATGTCCTAGAGCGATCTCACCTTGCGGCAGCACAATATTCGCAGGACATTGTATTTGAATAAATGTATTCATGTTGCCTTTGCCTTGTATTATAAAAAACAAAGCCTGTTTTGTGATGTAATTTTGTTATGCTTTAATTGTTTCCTCATGTGCAGCCGTGTTGTATGTAATCCGAGGGTTGGCCATTCATCTGCTTCTGCCCTCACGTAGGTAGTACGGAGGTGTTCGGAATGGAATCTAATCAATCTTGATCCAATTATATGGTCCTTGAAGGAGTTGTTTAGCACAACGAACAAGGCAATCAGACTATACAGCTTAAACGCCCTCACTTAGCCATAGGAGTTTTATAATAAAGCATGGGCGCAGCCCCTGGTTCAAGCCAGGGTGCTGTCGGCATGTGATCGGGAAGTGCTGATCTTTCGCATAATGCGGAAAAAAATCTCCAATGATTTGTAAACCTCGAACAGCCGACCGGCTCTCGCCGTATCATGGCAGTCAGTTTTCGGCTTTCTCTACTAAGGTGCTCATCTGGTCATGGCCAGGGCACAATCACAGTAGTTCTCCCTTTACTACCCTAGCCGATTTAGTGGAATGCAGGGTAGCAAGCACAGAAGCCGGGCAACCCAACTATTGACCAAAGACATAATTCGGAGCCAATGCATATAATGCTAAATTCGGGGTGCCAAACTTATCTTTAAGGATTGTTCAGACTTTGTTGCCGTATCGTGGGGCGGTGTGGAGCCCCTGACAAATATGAAATGTACCAGAGTGTACGGTTGCTAGAAAATAAGTAATTTAAAGGAAAACAGAGGGAGAACAGAGATAGGATCTGGGGCCCTTGAACTTGGATCAAGAACTGTTTCCATTATAGTTGGGTTAATGCGTCCAAGCACATTAGTACAAAATAATGCAATAAGCAGACGGCTATTTGACATGCCACAACCGGAGGCGAGCTGCGCGTGGGTCCGAGAACGGTTAGAGTAATCATTGGATTGGCCTCTAGGGCTGCCCCTGTGCGCTTGTGCTCTATGTCGATCCGGTGTATTTGTCCTTTGAAAGGACCATAAATCAGGCCGTCGAAAGAGGCTTGCATAAGAGAAACCTGTAAAAAAAGGGAAAAGGAAATAGTAAAGTTATATGTGTGTCCGGGATCGGTCTAGCCAAACTATAGATCCCGGGCTAGCTTGTGCCTTCGTCGATGTCCATGGAATTTTGAGTGTGTAATTATGTATGCGTGGTATGAATGCCACTACTTCATCAGGACTAGGACAGAGGCCGACTTGCTAATCGAGCTCTTGACGAGCCACGCTGTCCTGTTGTAGTGTAGTCCAGAACCTCTTAGTGGTGTCCAGGGGCTCGGCAGCCGTACTATGGTGCTGCTTGCGAAGGCCGCTCTGTACCTCTACTGCTAGGGCGGCGGTGTGCTCCTCTGTTCGGAGGGAGCGTTCAGTATTGCCATTGACTGTTATGACGCGCGTGGACCGGGCATCTTGAGCTTGAGATAAGCATAGTGTGGTACTACGTTGAATCTAGCAAACGCGATTCGTCCGAGCAGTGCGTGGTAGCCGCTGCGAAAGGGGACGATATCGAAGATTAGCTCTTCGCTTCGGAAGTTGTCCGGAGAACCGAAAACCACCTCCAGCGTGATTGAGCTCGTACAACGGGCCTCTACGCCTGGTATGACTCCTTTAAAGGTAGTCTTTGTTGGTTTGATTCATGAGGAGTTAATGCCCATCTTCCGCACTGTGTCCTGATAGAGCAGGTTGAGGCTGCTACCACCGTCCATTAGGACTCGTGTTAGGTGAAATCGGTCGATGATTGGGTCGAGGACCAATGCGGCTGAACTGTCATGCCGGATACTAGTTGGGTGATCTCGACGATCGAAGGTGATCGGAAGTGACGACCACAGATTGAATTTTGGGGCGACTGACTCTACCGCGTAGACGTCCCTAAGTGCTCGCTTGCGCTCCCTTTTGGGGATGTGTGTAGCATATATCATGTTCACCGTTTTGACTTGAGGGGGAAATTTCTTCTGCCCCCCAGTGTTCGGCTACCGGGGCTCTTCGTCCTCGTCCTCACTTTGTGATCCCTTTTCTTTGTTTTCGGCATTTAACTTGCCAGCCTGTTTGAAAACCCAACAGTCTCTGTTGGTGTGATTGGCTTGCTTATCTAGGGTACCATGTATCTGGCACGGATGGTCGAGTATGTGATCCAGGCTGGATGGTCCCTCACCGTTCCTTTTGTAGGGCTTCTTTCGCTGGCCAGACTTGGAGCCACTGAGTCCGGCGTTAACGGTGGTGTCATCGGTGTTGTCGCCATTGCTTCGGCGTTTGTGTCTGTTGCGCTAGAGCTTGCCGGAGCTGTTCTCGGCCTCGGAGGGGCCAGTCTCGCTGGTTGTGTTTTTACTGCGAGCTAGCCAGCTGTCCTCACCCGCGCAAAAGTGGGTCATGAGTGCCGTAAGGGCTGCCAAGGACTTCGGCTTTTCTTGGCCAAGGTGGCGTGCTAGCCATTCGTCATGGATGCTGTGTTTAAAGGCCGCTAGGGCTTCGGCATCCGGACAGTCAACAATCTAGTTCTTTTTGGTTAGGAACCTAGTCCAGAATTTTCTGGCTGATTCTCCAGGTTGTTGAACTATGTGGCTTAAGTCATCGGCATCGGGTGGCCGGACATATGTACCTTGGAAGTTGTCAAGGAAGGCCTCTTCCAAGTCCTCCCAGCTGCCGATGGAATTCTCAGGCATGCAGTTTAGCCAGTGTCGAGCTGGCCCTTTGAGTTTTAGTGGGAGGTATTTGATGGCGTGGAGGTCATCTCCGCGGGCCATATAGATGTGGAGAATAAAGTCCTCGATCCATACCGCGGGATCGATTGTTCCGTCATATGATTCAATATTGACGGGCTTGAACCCCTCGGTGAATTCGTGATCCAGCACCTCATCTATGAAGCAGAAAGGGTGTGCGGCGCCTTTGTATCGGGCCGCGTCACGGCGCACCTCCGATGAAGTCCGTCTGCGGTTATCGGCCCGGGTGTGACTAGGTTTGTCACGTCGAATAGGTAGCCGTCATACCGAGTCGGGA
Organism: Triticum aestivum; assembly: GCF_018294505.1. Classification (NCBI taxonomy): domain Eukaryota; kingdom Viridiplantae; phylum Streptophyta; class Magnoliopsida; order Poales; family Poaceae; genus Triticum; species Triticum aestivum. The sequence continues at coordinate 531,715,755 of NC_057812.1, forward strand.
GGCATCCTTGCGATCCATAGATTGATCTGGTGTGTCCCGCTCTACTGTCTAGCTCCCGCCGAAGGTCGTATGTATGGTCCTGAGCTGTTCTGTCCCTGTTTTTGCAAGGCGGTGGGGCGAGCTGTTGTTCGGCCTGAGTTGTCGTTTTATCCCGACCGCGGGGTGGTTGGTCCACCGCACTATCCTGACCACGTGGTGGTCGGTCTACATTGCGTGAGGGAGGTATGGGATCTGGTGCCTCCTCATCGAACTGAGGTAGCAGTCTGCGCTTTGGGTAACTCTTGGCTGGACACTTGAGGCCGTATTCCTCGGCTGCCAAGACATCAGTCCACCTGTCAATGAGCAGGTCTTGATCAGCTTGGAGTTGCTGCTGCTTCTTCTTTAGGCTTCTTGCAGTGGCTATTAGCTGGCGCTTGCTGCGCTCCTGCTCAAGGGGTGCCTCAGGCACGATGAAGTCCTCATTCCCGAGGCTCTCATCATCCACGGAGATTGGACGATAACTATCATGGTCTGGGTCATTGGGCATGGCCTGTTTATCAGGGTGATCTTGCCTGTTGTCTTGTTCCTCCTATTCGGATGCAGCCCCGACAGGGTCTTCATTGTTTTCGGCGTCGCTCGGAGTACTATTTTCTCTGGTGCCAGTGTTGCCATCATTTGAGCGACGAGGCTTAGAGCGGCGTTTAGGGCACCGGTGCTTGGACTGTGTCTCAGAAGGTTTATTTGCAACTGGATCTCCTTTGTCATCGTCGATAGCTTTTTTAGGTGTGTCGACCATGTACACATCGTACAAAGAGGTGGCCATCCAACGTCCAGTAAATGGCGGGTCCTGGCCTTGCTCCATGTCGGCATTGTCGTCCATACCGTCGATGTCTTTGGAGCCGTAATCAAGCACGTCGGTTAAGTCATCGATAGTGGCTATGAAGTGGGTGGCGGGCGGGAAGCGAAATTTCCCATCATCGGCCTCTGGCTCGAACCAAACATAGTTCGGCTGTGATTCCTTCTCCAAGGACAAGTTCTTTAAAGAGTTTAGCACATCACCCAAAGGTGAGTGCTGGAAGATGTCTGTGGCGCTAAATTCGAGAATCAATAACCGACCCAGCTCGGTGTCCGCAGGCATATCCGGTCCGGGACTTATAGCCGGAGAGGAGTCCGGAGTTCCATTGATGCAAATATTGCGAGGTGCCGGGTCCGTGTGCGGATCCAACGTCGCGGACTCTGTGGCCTCGGATGGCATGATCTGCTCCGGATCTAAGGCCATTACAGCAATAGGGACCATCTCCTGGATGTGATCCGGTGACAGATTTAAGTCATGTTCATCGGGGCGAGGGGGAGCGATCGCTGCGGTCTCAAATCCATTGAAGATCAAGTCTCCACGGATATAAGCAACGTAGTTCAAGCTTCCAAATCTGACCTGGTGGCCAGGGGCATAGCTATCGATCTGCTCCAGATGGCCAAGCGAGTTGGCCCACAGTACGAAGCCGCCGAACACAAAAATCTGTCCGAGGAGGAAGGTTTCTCCTTGGACAGCGTCACTATAGACGATTGAAGGGGTCATCGAACCTTTCGTTGACGGCACAGTGGAAGTCTCAATGAAAGCACTAATGTCGATGTCAAAACCGGCGGATCTCGGGTAGGTGGTCCCGAACTGTGCGTCTAGGATCGATGGTAACAGGAGACGGGGCACATGATGTTTACCCAGGTTCGGGCCCTCTCTATGGAGGTAATACCCTACGTCCTCCTTGATTGATCATGATTAATATAAGTGTTACAAGAGTTGATCTACCACAAGATCGTAATAGCTAAACCCTAGAAGCCTAGCCTGTATGACTATGGTAATGAGTATATCCTTTCTGGACTAACCCCTCCGGTTTATATAGACACCGGGGGATCTAGGGTTTACATAGAGTCGGTTACATAAGAAGGAATCTTCATAGTCGGTCGCTAAGCTTGCCTTCCACGCCAAGGAGAGTCCAATTCGTACACAGGTACAGTCTTCGATCTTCATGTCTTCACAGCCCATAAGTCTGGCCCAATAGATAATAGGTCGGACGCCCGAGGACCCCTTAGTCCAGGACTCCCTCAAGCATGGTAATTTGCTTTTATGAATAATAAAAACTTTCATATAAGTGCATTGAATACTATGAGAAGTTTGATACTTTATAATTGTTTTGAGATATGGAGATGGTGATATTAGAGTCATGTTAGTTGAGTAGTTGTGAATTTGAGAAATACTTGTGTTGAAGTTTGTGATTCCCGTAGCATGCACGTATGGTGAACCGTTATGTGATGAAGTCGGAGCATGATTAATTTATTGATTGTCTTCCTTATGAGTGGCGGTCGGGGACGAGCGATGGTATTTTCCTACCAATCTATCCCCCTATGAGCATGCGCGTAGTACTTTGTTTCGATAACTAATAGATTTTTGCAATAAGTATGTGAGTTCTTTACGACTAATGTTGAGTCCATGGATTATATGCACCCTCACCCTTCCACATTTGCTAGCCTCTCTATTACCGCGCACTTTTCGCCGGTATCATACACCCACCTTATACCTTCCTCAAAACAGCCACCATACCTACCTATTGTGGCATTTCCATAGCCATTTCGAGATATATTGCCATGCAACTTTCCACCATTCCGTTTGTTATGACACACTTCATCATTGTGATATTGCCATGCATGATCATGTAGTTGACATCATATTTGTGGCAAAGCCACCTTTCATAATTTTTTCATACATGTCACTCCTAATTCATTGCATATCTCGGTACACCGCCGGAGGCATTCACATAGAGTCATATTTTGTTCTAAGTATTGAGTTGTAATTATTGGGTTGTAATTAAAAAGAAGGTCATCATTATTAGAGCATTGTCCCAGTGAGGAAAGGATGATGGAGACTATGATTCCTCCACAAGTCAGAATGAGACTCCGGACGAAAAAAAAAGAAAAGAGGCCAAAAAAAAGAAGGCCCTAATAAAAAAATGAGAAAAAGGAGAGAAGGGACAATGTTACTATCCTTTTTCCACACTTGTGTTTCAAAGTAGCACCATGATCTTCATGATAGAGAGTCTCCTATGTTGTCACTTTCATAAACTAGTGGGAATTTTACATTATAGAACTTGGCTTGTATATTCCAATGATGGGCTTCCTCAAATTGCCCTAGGTCTTCGTGAGCAAGCAAGTTGGATGCACACCCACTTAATTTCTTTTGTTGAGCTTTCATACACTTATAGCTCTAGTGCATCCGTTGCATGACAACTGTCGGTGTCAAAACCGACGGATCTCGGGTAGGGGGTCCCGAACTGTGCGTCTAGGATTGATGGTAACAGGAGACAGGGGACACAATGTTTACCTAGGTTCAGGCCCTCTCTATGGAGGCAATACCCTACGTCCTGCTTGATTGATATTGAGGAATATGGGTGTTACAAGAGTTGATCTACCACGAGATCGTGATGGCGAAACCCTAGAATCCTAGCCTATATGACTATGGTAATGCATATATCCTTTCCAGACTAACCCCTCCGGTTTATATAGACACCGGGGGGATCTAGGGTTTACATAGATTCGGTTACATAAGAAGGAATCTTCATAGTCGGTCGCCAAGCTTGCCTTCCACGCCAAGGAGAGTCCAATCCGGACACAGGTACAGTCTTCGGCCTTCACATCTTCATAGCCCATCAGTCCGGCCCATGGATAATAGGATGGACACCCGAGGACCCCTTAGTCCAGGACTCCCGCAGTAGCCCCCGAACCTAGCTTAAATGACGAGGAGTCCGGCGCGCAGATTGTCTTCGTCATTGCAAGGCGGGTTCCCTTCTATCCGAACTTCAAGATAGTCTTTGGATGAGATGATAGCATTCGGACCTGTCACCATACATAACCGTAGAGAGAATATATTTTTTTACACGAGTATAATCCGCCGACAGCTTTTATAGTATGACATCATGTCTGTCCGGTCATAATTTCGGACCGTTTTAGATGGCCCGTCGCCCCACGTCCCATGACGTGGCCTTATTGGCGCATCTTATCCAAACGGAGATCGTGCCTCCCTTTTCTAAGGGATTCCTGTCGACTCGAACGTGGGTAACCCAACCGTCGCTTGGGCACAACTCCTTGGAAACAAGCAAGTTTCTAAGGCCCGAGAGGAGATGTTTGATATTTGCAGCCTTTATATAGGGGTACAGACCCGTCTTTTTATTCCACGCTTGCCTCTTCGTCAACCCCTACGACCTCGATTTCCAACACCCGGGCTTTGGTTGCCACCAACCCCAATCATGTCCGGATCTAGCCGCCAAGGCCAGTGGGTAGCTTCTTCTGTTATGGAGGAAGATATTGCAAAGCTTCGGGCAGCGAGGTACCTGACCGCTGAAATCCATCATCGGCTTCTTGCCGAGGGGCAGGTTATTCCCACCCCCAGATCTGGCGAGAGGGTCGTGTTCATGTCCCACTTCCTCCGCGGGTTGGGGCTTGCACTTAACCCCTTCGTCCGAGGGCTCATGTTCTATTACGGGCTAGACTTCCACGATTTGGCCCAGGACTCTATTCTTCTTATCTCGACATTTATCGTTACGTGCGAAGCCCTCCTCCGAACTCCTCCGCACTTCGGCTTGTGGCTCAAGACTTTTGATGTGAAGTCGTGAGTGGTAGAGGGGGAGCAGGCCGAGTGCGGCGGTGCTGCAGTGAGCAAGCTTGCTAGCGCCGTTTGGCTGAAAGGATCCTTCGCCAAATCTTCCGATTTGTGGCAGCAAGGGTGGTTCTATATCACCGAGCCCCGCAGCTCCAAGTGGGCAACCGCGCCCGTATTTCGATCTAGCCTCCAACTCAACTTGCATCATGGATTAATATGGGCCTAGATTGGGGATCAACGAATGATGTGCAAACTCTGCAAAGTCGCATTCAGAGCCTCATTGAGAGGGACATCGACATAGCCAGCATCGTTCATATAATGCTAGTGCGTCGGACCCTGCCGTGCCAGTGACGACCTCTCTGCCTATGGGAGTTCAATCCAGAAGGGCTGCAGACTCTTCAGAACTTCTTCGGCACAACGCATGAAGGAATGTGGAGATTAGTCTCCAGAAAACGAAGGCAATGGCTGAACACCACCCGAGATGTCAGCCTCGACTGTAACCATCTGGACACCCCAGTAAGTACTCGTTTACTGAATACTTCATAACCAGATTCCCAGTGGCAAGATACCAACATTATCATCCTTTTTTAGGGCTGGATAAAGAAGGTGGAATTGATTAGGTGTCCGGCTCCCCTTCCCGAGGACTCAGCTACTCCTATGTTGACAAGGATGCTGGCCTCGGTGCCATACCAGGCACCAGCAGGGGAGGGCGAAAAGATCCTAGATGACCTTGGTTCCAGGGGTAAGTCAGACACTGAGTCTAGAGAAATCGACCATTCCTCGCCCGAAGACGGGGGCGGAAAAGGACCCAGTATCCCTTCTCCGAACAGGAGGAAAAGGGCCGCCTCCGAAGATGGGGAGGGGCGGTCTCCCAAGAAGGGCAAGATGCCACCGTCGACCAGTTTGGGTTTGGAAAGTGATGCCGTTGAGCAGCTCCAATAAGGGGACAAGCCCTTGGCAGGACAGTAAGAGAATTCGAAGTATTTTGATAGCGTCCTGCTCTGTTATTGTTACCGTAACGCTTTTATACATTGTTACAGGTCGGCACAGGATTTTTTGGGGCGATCCTCTTCTTCGGGGAGTCTCCTCCCAGAGATGATGGAGAGCGAGACGCCTCCTCTGACTTCCTCGCCCAATAAGGCGGATGACTCTGAAGTGTCATCGCGGAGGGCCCCTTTAGACTAGGGGACAGAAGAGGCAGTACCCAAAGGTGGATCTTCGACCATCCGGGATTCCAAGGCTTATGCCAACCGAGGCTCCGGACTGTCTGGTTCATAGCCGACAACGATTTTGAAGACGGGCAAGCCGATTCCTTCAAAGGATGATTGTGCTTTTGGAGCAGCCTCGGGGAACCCGGAGACTCCGGATACATTGCAGGACTTGTTGTGGAAAGCATCTGTCTCGGGGGAACAACATACCTTGATGGGTACAGTGATTAAGAAGATTTCATCCGTGAAAAGCGGATTAAATGAAGCCTTCCTGAGCCTACTCAAGGGCTTTGAGGTTTGTAACCAAATGTTTCCATCTATGTTTCATTTGGAAAGATGTGCCTGTGTATAGGTAGTAGCCCCTGATACTCGGGTTGGCTTCCGCTGGGAAGCAAAATGGAGGATCGAAAAGGACCATTTGAGGACTAACCTGATCAACTTTTAACACATGCTTCTTCTCCCTTGGCCGGTTCCCGGACTATGGAAATTGCCGATTTGCAGCGGAAGCTTGATGTGGCAGGGGATGATCTTGTCTTAATCAATATGCGTCTGCACGAGTCACAAGGTATGTATTCGGGGCAATCCTTATACATTTTTGTGGTATAAGCGTGCTGCTGAAATTTGGCTGCAGATGGTGCTACCGCCGTTGAGGTTCTTCGAGCGGAGCTGGCCCGGGACAAGGAGCAGGCCCGGCGTAGCAATGCTGCTGCCGAAGAGGCATCGGCTGAATTGAAAGCCGAACGAGCTACACGGCACCAAGATGAGGAGAAGATATCCACAATGACGCTCGAGCTAGAGAATACTACCGGTCGCTATGAATTTCTAGAGAAGGAGAGTGAAGCCTTAACGGCTGATCTGGAGAAGGCCTTACAAGAGGCGAGAGGAGCGCGGTCGAAATGCAGAGCAGCCGTGAGGAGGTTCGACAGGCGAGGGAGATTGCGGCTGGAAAGCCCTTTCTGCTGCAAACTAAGTTTGGCGACCCGAACTATGCCCAGCTCAACCAAGTATGGAGTTCTCCAGACGAGTTCTTGGACTTGCCGAAGAGTTCTGCCAATGCGGCGCAGTATTATCAAGCGCGGGATGGATATGCAACAGAGAAGGTTTTTTGGTCGCAGTTTGGCGTGTCAAAGCGCCCTTTGTTGCTTAATGAACAGATGTCCCGATGGGCCGAACTTCATAGGATGTTCGGCGCTGCCATGAAGGACGTCGTAGTTCGGTTGTGGCCAACCGAGCCTGTTCCGAATAGCTATTTCCGTTTAGTGCAAAGGCTTGTTGATGTGATGCCGCATATCAACACTGTGAAGCGGTCAGCGTGCATTGAGGGTGCACGGATGGCTTTTGCCCGAGTCAAGACATTCTGGGGGAAGATGAAGGCCGTCGATGTTGCGACAAAGGGTCCACCCAAAGGCAAGGACCATCCGGAACCGGAGCATTATTTTGAATACGTCCTAGAGGCCACCCGCTTTGTAGAGGGTCAGTGCTCAAAAGATGTAATGTTCGAGTGAGGTGTATGAAAATTTTAAAAAACAATTTTATAGTTAATCTATTTATGTTTTGCTTGAAAGCTTGAATTCCTCCTGTGCGGCTGTTTTGATATAATCTGAAAGTTTTCCAGTCGTCGGCTTCAGCCCCCTTGTAGGAAGTACGGGGGTGTTCGGAAAAGCATTTAATCACTCTTTATCCAACGTCTTGGTCCATGAAGGAGGTGATAATGCGGAGAACCAGGCAATCAGACTATAAGGCGTTAACACTTTCACTTAGCCATAGGAGTTTTATGGTGGAGGTATGACGTAGCCCCTGGTATGTATGCGGCGTATGGTGCCTTACATATTTGACCTGAAAAAGATCCCTCGTGTAACACGGAGAAACGCTAAAGATTCCAATAAGTCGTCAAGTGGTTGACCAGCTCACGCCTCATCATGACAGTCAGTTTTCAGCTTTCTCTCCTGAGGTGCTCATCCGGTTTAGACCAGGGCACAATCGTAGTAGTTCTCCCTTTACTACCCTAGCCGATAGAGCAGAACATAGGGTAGCAAGCACAGGAGTCGGGCAACCCCAAATATTGACCCAAGACAATGATTCAGAGCTGATGCATATAAGGCCAAACTTGCGACGCTGAAGTATGCTATAGAGCTGTTCGGACTTTTACTGGCAACTCATTTGTTCCCACACCGAGCCCCTGGCAAGTTAGGCCAAGGTATTTTTGTGAAATAACCGTAGGAGCCATATTTGTCGGGAAAACCATATGGATGACTAGCTCGGATATTGTTTACTGGTAACTGAGTGATATGCCAATGATTACTTATGATATATGTATATAAGAGCCATCCCCCTGGCCATTTGACATGCTCGGGGTTGGAGGCGGAGGAACATGCATAGTACATGCTCGAAAGATAGAGAGTGCGGTCTACAAAAAGTTATTTTGGACCTCCCGTCGCAAGTCTGCGCCGCCAGTCCTCGGTGGGGGGAATCCTTGATGGACATAGCCCCTTAGGTGAGTGTACAGATCCGGACTCCGATAGAGCCAGTTTCCGATTTTTGTCCTGTTTGTCACCTGTTTTTAAAGGATATCGAAAGAGGAAATAAAAAAGAAAGTAAATAATTATATATAGAAAAAGTTATTGGAGTGCTCGCAGGCTTGTCCGTATTGTGCTTACGCCGATGCCCATGGTATCTTGAGTGCGTAATGATGTACGCGCGGTACATACTTTGTAGGTGTATGGAGTGTGCGGCAGAAGCCTGGATGCTATTACCGTTCTAGGGGTAGTCGATCCTCGGGTGGAGACTGCTTCAGACCCCCGGTTTTTCATTGGTGAACCTTTCCGTCATCCCTGTCGCTTGGCGGCCTCCTTCCCCTCTGTTCGTCGTTGAGCTTGCCGACCTGTTTAAAGACCCGGCAGTTTCTATTGGTATGACTAGCTGGTTTATCAGGGTGGCCATGAATCTGGCAGGGTCGGTCCAAAATCCTGTCCAGGTTGGATGGTTCATCTCGGTTCACCTTGGATGGCTTCTTTTGCTGACCGGGCTTGGGGTTGCTGAATCCAGCGTTAACCGCTATGTTGTCTGATCTTTCATTGTCAGTGTGACTGTTGTTTTTGCTTCCCCGTGGCTTGCCATTGGCGTCTCGGATTTTGGAGGTGCCCTGGTTGCTTGTGCCACTGCTTCTACGAGCGAGCCAACTGTCTTCTCCCGCGCAAAAGCGAGTCATCAGAGCAATGAGAGCTGTCATGGATTTAGGTCTTTCTTGGCCGAGGTGGCGTGCGAGCCATTCATCCCGGACGCCGTGTCTGAAAGCCGCGAGGGCTTCCGCGTCCGGACAATCGACGATTTGGTTCTTTTTGACTAAGAACCAGGTCCAGAGCTCCCTGGCTGATCGCCAGGCAGTTGGACAATGTGACTTAGGTCATCGGCATCCGGTGGCTGGACATGTGTTCCTCGGAAGTTATCGAGGAAGGCCTCTTCCAAGTCCTTCCAGATGCCTATGGAATCTTCAGGCAGGCTATTTAACCAGTACCGAGTTGGTCCTTTTAGTTTTAGTGGGAGGTATTTAATGGCGTGGAGGTCGTCTCCACGGGCCATATGGATGTGGATGATGTAATCTTCTATCCATACTGCGGGATTGGTTGTCCCGTCGTATGATTCAATGTTGATGGGTTTGAATCCTTCGGGGAATTCATGATCCATTACTTCATCAGTGATGCAAAGCAGGTGTGCGACACCTCTATGTTGGGCCACACTGTGGCGTAACTCCGAAGGAGTACTATTGCGGTTTTCGACCTGGTCGCGGCGAGGTGTCACACGCCCGAGTAGGTAGACATCGTCGCATGTTGAAGCATGTTTTCGTGATCTATAGATCGGTCGTGCGCTTCCTGCTCTATTGTCCCAGTCCCTCTGCAGATTGTGTGGGTAATCATGGCCTGCGTTTGTTCTTTCCTTTATGACGAGGTGGGGCCGTCTGGTGTTCGGATTGAATTGCCTCTTTATCCGAACAGAGTTGCCCTCGACCTGCCCTGTTGTGTGATGATGGTATGGGTTCCAATGCCCCGTCATCGGACTGGTAGAGCGACCTATGCTTTGGGTAGCTTTTGGCTGGGCCACTGAGGCCGTATTCTTCGGCGACCAGGACTTCAGTCCATCTGTCATTGAGTAGGTCTTGGTTAGCTTGAAGCTGTTGCTGCTTCTTTTTCAGGCTCCTAATTGTAGCTATTAGCCTGCGCTTGAAGCGCTCCTGTTCGAGTGGCTCTTCGGGTACGATGAAGTCTTCGTCGCCAAGGCTTACTTCATCTTCGAAGAACGACATGTAATTGTCATCCTCTGAATCGTCTCTGGGCAAGGCTTGCTCGTCGGGGCTGACTTGCCCGTTTTCCTGTTCCTCCTGCTCGGATGTTGCTCCCACAAGGTCTTCATTGCTTTCGGAGCCATCCGGAGTACTATTTTCTCTAGTGCCATTGTTGCTACGGTGTGACTTGGGGCGCCGGAACTTAGATTGTGACTCAGGACTTTTGACTGGATCTCCCTTGTCTTTGTCATGTGAAGGGGTGGCCGTCTTGCACCTGATGGCTGGCGGGTCTTGGCCTTGCTCCTTATCTGCATCATCATCTGTGTCGTCAATGTCTGTGGAGCCAGGAGTGGGCATGTCGGTTAAGTCCTCGACAGTGTCTATGAAGTGGGTGGCGGGTGGGAAACAAAATTCTCCGTCGTCAACCCCTAGTTCGAACCGGACATAGTTCGGCTGCGAGTCTCCCGTGAATGACATGTTCTTTAAAGAGTTTAGCACATCGTCCAAAGGTGAGCGCTGAAAAACATCTGCGGCACTGAATTCAAAGATCGATAACCGATCTAGCTCGGTGTCCACAAACGTATATGGTCCGGAATTTATAGCCGGAGATGAATCCGGAGTTCCATTGATGGAGAGATCGCAAGGTGTCGAGTTTGTGTTCAGCTCCAACACCGCGAACTCTGTGGCCTCAGATGGCACGATCTGCTCCGGTTCGAAGGCCGTTGCAGCAACAGGGACCATCTCCTGGATGTGATCCGATGACAGATTTAAGTCATGTTCCTCAGAGCGTGAGGGAGCGAACGCTGCGGTCTCAAATCCATTGAAGATCAAGTCTCCACGGATATCCGCAACGTAGTTCAAGTTTCCAAATCTGACCTGGTGGCCAGGGGCGTAGCTATCGATCTGCTCCAGATGGCCGAGCGAGTTGGCCTGCAGTATGAAGCCGCTGAACACGAAAATCTGTCGGGGGAGGAAGGTTTCTTCTTGGACAGCGTCGCTATAGAAGATTGAAGGAGCCATCGAACCTTTCATGGATGGGACAGTGGAACTCTCAATGAAAGCACCAATGTCGGTGTCAAAACTGGGGGATCTCAGGTAGGGGGTCCTGAACTGTGCGTCTAGGATCGATGGTAACAGGAGACATGTGACACAATGTTTACCCAGGTTCGGGCCCTCTCTATGGAGGTAATACCCTACGTCCCGCTTGATTGATATTGATGAATATGGGTGTTACAAGAGTTGATCTACCATGAGATCGTGATGGCTAAAGCCTAGAAGCCTAGCCTATATGACTATGGTAATGAATATATCCTTTCCAGACTAATCCCTCTGGTTTATATAGACATTGGGGGGATCTAGGGTTTACATAGAGTTGGTTACATAAGAAGGAATCTTCATAGTCCGTCACCAAGCTTGCCTTCCACGCCAAGGAGAGTCCAATTCGAACACAGGTACGGTCTTCGGCCTCCACATCTTCACAGCCCATCAGTCCGGCCCATGGATAATAGGCCGGACACCCGAGGACCCCTTAGTCCAGGACTCCCTCAGCAATCCTTACTCACTCACATTGATATCTATTGATGGGCATCGCCATAGCCCATTGATACGCCTAGTTGATGTGAGATTGTCTTCTCCTTTTTGTCTTCTCCACAACCACCATTCTATTCCACCTATAGTGCTATATACATGGCTCACGCTCATGTATTGCGTGAAAGTTGAAAAAGTAAGAGAACATCAAAAGTATGAAACAATTGCTTGGATTGTCATCGGGGTTGTGCATGGTTTAATATTTGGCATGATGAAGATAGAGCATAGCCAGATTATATGATTTTGTAGGGATAACTTTCTTTGGCCACGTTATTTTGAGAAGACATGATTGCTTAGTTAGTATGCTTGAAGTATTATTATTTTTATGTCAATATTAAACTTTTATGTTGAATCTTTTGGATCTGAACATTCATTCCACAATAAAGAAAATTACATTGAGAAATATGTTAGGAAGCATTCCACATCAAAAATTCTGTTTTTATCATTTACCTACTCGAGCACGAGCAGGAATTAAGCTTGGGAATGCTTGATACGTCTCCAACGTATCTATAATTTTTGATTGTTCCATGCTATTATATATTCTGTTTTGGATGTTTAATGGGCTTATTTATACACTTTTATATTATTTTTGGGATTAACCTATTAGCCGGAGGCCCAACCCAAATTGTTGTTTTTGCCTATTTCAGTGTTTCGCAGGAAAAGAATATCAAACAGAGTCCAAACGGAATGAAACCTTCGAGAGCGTGATTTTTGTGAACAAACGTGATCCAGAGGACTTGGAGTGGATGTAAAGCAACCAACAAGGAAGCCATGAGGCAGGGGGCGCGCCTACCCCCTAGGCGTGCCCTCCACCCTCGTGGGCCCCTCGTGGCTCCACCGACTTACTTATGTCTCCTATATATACCTACGTACCCTGAAAACATCAGAGGGCACCATGAAAACCTAATTCCGCCGCCGCAACCTTCTGTGCCCGTGAGATCCCATCTTGGGGCCTTTTCGGGCGCTCCGTCAGAGGGGGCATTGATCACGGAGGGCTTCTACATCAACACTATAGCCTCTCCGATGATGTGTGAATAGTTTACTTTAGACCTTCGGGTCCATAGTTATTAGATAGATGGCTTCTTCTCTCTCTTTGGATCTCAATACAAAGTTCTCCTCGATCTTCTTGGAGATCTATTCGATATAATCTTCTTTTGCGGTGTGTTTGTCGAGATCCGATGAATTGTGGGTTTATGATCAAGATTATCTATGAACAATATTTGAATCTTCTCTGAATTCTTTTATGAATGATTGGTTATCTTTGCAAGTCTCTTCGAATTATCAAGTTTGGTTTGGCCTACTAGATTGATCTTTCTTGCAATGGGAGAAGTTTTTAGCTTCGGGTTCAATCTTGCGGTGCCTGATCCCAGTGACAGTAGCGGAAAATGACACGTATTGTATTGTTGCCATTGAGGATAAAAAGATGGGGTTTATATCATATTGCATGAGTTTATCCCTCTACATCATGTCATCTTTCTTAAAGCGTTACTCCGTTCTTATGAACTTAATACTCTAGATGCATGCTGGATATCGGTCGATGTGTGGAGTAATAGTAGTAGATGCAGGCAGGAGTCGGTCTACTTGTCACGGACGTGATGCCTATATACATGATCATACCTAGATATTCTCATAACTATGCTCAATTCTATCAATTGCTCGACAATAATTTGTTCACCCACCGTAATATTTATGCTATCTTGAGAGAAGCCACTTGTGAAACCTATGGCCCCCGGGTCTATTTTCCATCATACAAGTTTCCAATCTATTTTATTTTGCAATCTTTACTTTCAATTTATATCATAAAAATACCAAAAATATTTATCTTATTATTTTTATCTCTATGAGATCTCACTCTTGCAAGTGGCTGTGAAGGGATTGACAACCCCTTTATCACGTTGGTTGCGAGGTTCTTATTTGTTTGTGTAGGTACGAGGTGACTCGTGCGTGGCCTTGGTTCTAACCAACTGAGGGAAATACTTACGCTGCTTTGCTGCATCACCCTTTCCTCTTCAAGGGAAAGCCAACGCATGCTCAAGAGGTAGCACTAGCCAGCCAGCATGGCACTCCATGCCTCGTCAGCTTGGACGCACATTGAAGCAAGGCGAGGCAGCGACGGACGGGACGAGCTCTGTTGCCACCCCCGATAAGGCAAGAGGGCATGTAGGCAGCGCATTAAATGTGTTTGTCCTACAATGTCAGGCGATAAACTTGAACACTGTAGATACTTTACACCTCCTATGTGCCACTGTGGCGACCCCTTTGACATATAAAAGGAGGCCCGAGGTGTACTGAGGAAGGATTCGGACTTTTGGACTAGGCATGCACCGCAGCTAGTTCAAGAGCGCAAGAACACTAAATATATACTGAAGCAGGACTAGGGTTTTATGCATCGTTTGCGGTCCGAACTTGGGTAAAAATCCCCTTGCGCTGATAGGTAGACCTGCTCTTTGTGCAACCCCATGCCCTACCAACCATAGAAGGGATTCCTTGGGATCCCATAGGTGTCGTTTTCCCCTACATTTTTGGCGCGCCAGGTAGGGGTCACTGAGGCTGTGAAAATCTGGTTTAAAAGTTAGTGCATCAACTTCATCATCGCCATGGCCCCCAAGAAGAAGGGGATCACAATGATCGGATCATCTGGAGCCAGACCGCCCACACCAGCGCAGGTGAGAGAAGGGGCGGCCGCGGATGGTGGTGGAGGCGTGGCTCGCGAGCATCATCCACGAGACTCTGGCAATCGAAGCCAAGCGAGCTGCGTTGTTCATGTTCAAGACGACGAGCCACGTGCCACTGGGCCCAGGGATGGGGCCGTGCTGCCCACGGGCGGCCCGGCGACCTCCAGGACGCCCTAGCCGGCGCCCGCGCCGCGGTCTCCCCAGGCCGCGTGTGGCGAGCAACGCCGCGATGTCGGTGCCCCCAGGCGCCGCCACGGGGAGAGCCCTTTTTGTCACCCCCGAGATGCGCCAGGCCAGCATGCACGCTCGGATGCTAGCGGAAACGGCGCGCGACCGCAAGACCGTGATAGGTCTCCTTCTAACATGGTTAGAAGTCAGAGCGCGTCACGGTCCACACAACTTTCGCCGCCACCCACACCAGCGAAAGCATTGGCACACGTGCAACTGCTCCTCGACTTGCCTCTTGCTGCGGAGAAGCTCGACGAGTGGAGAGCTACCATTCGAAGCCTCATGAGCTTCGCCAATAAAGATGAACCGCGGCCAGCGGGACCCTTGTGCCGACGCTCTGTCGAGCCGGTGCACGCCGGTGGTGGAAGGACCGGAGACGCTGTGACCATGGTGCACTCTCCTCCCCCACGCCAGCAACAGCAGCTGCCGACTCGTCGGGCTGATGCCCGTGGCAATGTTTCCACAGTGTCGTCTGACCCGCGAGCCCGTTGCGACTGATGTCAAGTTCTTCGGGAGCGAGCTCAGGAAGACGCTCGGACCACTATAGAGCGGCGGCGAGAAGCACGCGATCAGTCAGATAGGCGTGCGGGGCCCACTACGGACAACCCAGTGCCGGGGGGTTCCGGTGACCTACCTTACGAAGTTGGTTGTCCAGCCTTTACCCGTGAGCTGCGGCAGTTCAAGTGGCCCACCCACTGCATGTTCAAGCCTGAGGTCAGAGAAAAGTACAACGACAAGACTCACCCGTCGGAGTTCCTCAACATCTACACTATCGCAATGCAAGCTCTTGGGGCTCGCGACGACAAGGTGTTTGCCAACTACTTCCCGTTGGCACTTAAGCCCAATGTCATGTCATGGTTGATGCATCTGCCAGTGGATTCCATTTCTTCTTGGTTGGATCTATGCCACGAGTTTGTTGGTGCCTTTACCGGATGCCACCAAGCTCCTGGCCAGGCAAGTGATTTGCATATCATCCCCTAGAAGGATGGCGAAACCCTACACAAGTACATACAAAGGTTCACCTAAGGATGGCAATGGGTCGGGTTTGGATCGGGTTGAACAATACCAAATCCATATCCATATCCATAAAGACAGTCTTTGCCTATACATGAAAAGATCCATGGGTAAAAAATTGTGTCCACGTACAAACCCGATGGATATCCATACCCATTGTGTGCCGCCTGCCGGGCCTTGGCGGCTGCCGACAAGCTAGGAGACTCCGACAAGCAGTACTGAAAGATCCGTTGCACCAAGGGCCATGACCTCTAGAATTGCTGGCAGGTTGAGCTGCTTGCGGAGAAGCAGAAAGCTGGGTATGAGAGGCGCGATAAGGAGAAGGGCCGGGATGGTGCTGAGGCGTCCAGCAAGAAGCACGGCGGTCAAGGAGGTCACCGCGACAAAGATAATCAACAAGAGAGGCCCGCTCAGGGACACGACAAGAAGGAGGGAGACGATGATCATGATGAGGACAACGAGTCTGGCGAGCACGAGTTCCAGAAAGCTACGGATGCCGTGTGCATCGACGGTGGCGCCTCATTTCATACCTCTCACCGCCAACTGAAGTAGTGGGTGCATGAAGTCACTGCTGCGGAGCCATCGTTCGATGCCCAGAGGCCACTGAAGTGGTCCAGCATGCCTATCATTTTTGACAC
This sequence comes from Triticum aestivum, assembly GCF_018294505.1. Taxonomy (NCBI): domain Eukaryota; kingdom Viridiplantae; phylum Streptophyta; class Magnoliopsida; order Poales; family Poaceae; genus Triticum; species Triticum aestivum. The sequence goes on from NC_057812.1 coordinate 531,732,011, forward strand.
CGAGGATCACCCTGATTGCACAACTGCAGTCGGGTGTTTGCCGTTGTTTGTATAAGCAACAATACGCAACCTCAAGGTGACAAAAGTGCTAGTTAACGGTGGGGCCGGTCTGAACTTGATCTCGCCCGCCGTGATCGAGAGGCAGCAAATCCCCGATGGAGATCTCGAGGAGACAGGCACGTTTCAAGGGGTCAACCCGGGGAAGAGTCAGTTGAAGGGTATGATCACGTTGCCCGTTACATTTGGGGGCGAGCTGAACCATAGGACGGAGAAGATTGTTTTTGACGTTGCCAGGATCCCCTTGCCCTATAATGGGATCCTCGGCCGCCCAGTGTCGGCCAAGTTTATGGCGGCATCACATTACGCCTACAACACGTTGAAGATGCCCGGGCCAATGAGCATCATCACTGTCCCCTCCGACAAGAAAGACGCGCTCATCTGCGCCGACCAGCTCTAAAGGGAGGCAGTTGCAGCAGCTGTTGTCAAGGCACTTGTTCCTACTGCCGAGACCCCGGGAGGGAAGAAAACCGGCAAAGCCTCTGCCCCTACCGGCAAGGCCCCTTCCGACAAGACTTCTGACCCCGGAAAGCATTCCTGCACCCCCTCTGGCAAACACGCCTCTTTGGAGCACCGCGTTCCCATTGGGGACGTGCCCGAGAGCTCCACCAGCAGGAGCAAGAGGTCCAAGGTGGCCCCACCAGAAACCAATAAGGTTCCCGTCAAGGAGCATGGCACGGGTGGAGCTTTTACCATAAGCTCCACCCTTGACAACAAATAGGAAAGCGCGCTCATCGCCTTCCTGCGGGCAAATGTCGACGTGTTTGCATGGCAAGCATCTGACATCCCCGGCATTGCCAGGGAGGTGATTGAGCACCACCTTGTTGTCAGTCCCCATGCGCGTCCCATCAAGCAGAAGGCCAGGAAGCAAGCTTTGGAACGACAAGAGTTCATCATCGAGGAGACCAGGAAGTTGGAGGTGGCAGGCTTGGTCAGAGGAGTGCTCCACCCCATGTGGTTGGCCAACCTAGTGGTAGTGCGTAAGGCAAATGGGAAATGGAGGCTGTGTATCGACTATACATATATCAATAAAGCTTGTCCAAAGGATCCTTTCCCTCTGCCACACATTGACTAGATAGTGGACTCCACTGCTGGGTGTGACCTGCTGTCGTTCCTCGATGCCTACTCAGGATACCACCAGATCTTCATGATGAAGGAAGATGAAGAAAAGACTGCGTTCATCACCCCATGTGGTACATACTATTTTGTGCGGATGCCTTTCGGGTTGAAAAGCACTGGTTCGACATTTTCCCGAGCAGTCCAAATTGGTTTTGAGCCCTAGCTGCATAGAAATATGGAAGCTTATATGGATGATATAGTAGTCAAAACCAAGGACAAGGGAATGCTCATGCAAGATCTGGAAGGAACATTTGCAAATCTGCGCAAGATCAACCTCAGGCTCAACCCAGAGAAGTGCGTGTTCGGTGTCCCATACGGCAAACTTCTTTGGTTCTTTGTGTCTCAAAGCGGAATCGGAGAAAATCCTAACAAGATCAAAGCGATCGTGCTGATTGAGGCGCCAAGACGGGTCAAAGACGTCCGTAGGCTCGCCGACTGTGTTGCTGCTCTAAGTAGGTTCATCTCCAAATCTGCTGAGCGTACCCTCCCCTTTTTCAAAGTTTTGAAAAAGGCAGGTCCAATGAAATGGACTCCGGATGTAGAGGCGGCGCTGCAAGATTTGAAGAGGTACCTCTCCTCCACACCAATACTAGTCGCGCCAAAACCGCAAGAGCCGTTGCTGCTATATCTGGCGGCAACAAATCAAGTTGTTAGTGCTGCACGGGTGGCCTAGAGAGAATTTGAGGAAGACGTAGAGGTAGCGGCGGAGCCGTCGGATGATGGGCCGGAGCTCTCCCCGGCAGGGCATGATGCCCGCAGGGCAGAACCCCCAGCAAAGCCTAGTCCCGACAAGACAGAGTGTGCGCAAGTGGGCAAAGTCGAACAGAAGAAGAAGGTGATCAGCACCCGGTTTATTTGGTCAGTTCCCTTTTGCAGGGACTAGATCAAGATATTCTGGTATACATAAGCTACTTTTCGGCCTCCTCATGGCCTCAAGAAAGCCGTGTCACTATTTCCAAGCGCATGAGATCACCGTCGTCACTTGCCTCTCTTTGCAATGAATCTTGCACAACCCGGATGCAACTGGGAGGATTGTGGAGTGAGCGTTGGAACTATCAAGCTTTGGCCTCAAGTTTGAAAGTACTTCAATGATCAAGAGCCGAGCCTTGGCAGAGTTCATAGCAGAATGGACCTCGACGCCCGACGAAGAGATTCAAGAGACCACCCTTCCCGGCAAGGAGACGAGCCGTGATTGGATTATGTACTTTGATGGAGCTTTATCGCTACAAGCTGCTGGTGCAGGTGTGCTACTCGTTGCACCCACCGAGGAGCGCCTCAAGTACGTAGTCCAGATGCACTTTCCCAGAAAAAATGAACAAATAATACTGGAGAGTACGAAGGATTGCTTGCTGGTCTCAGGATCGCGGCAGACCTCTGGATTAGGAAGCTCATCATCAGGGGTGATTCACAGCTTGTCGTCAAGCAAGTTAATAAGGATTTCCAAAGCCCGTTGATTAACGCCTATGTGGATGAAGTGAGGAAGTTGGAGGAGCGTTTTGACGAACTACAAGTTGAGCATGTTCCCCGAGCAGAGAACATCATTGCCGACGACTTGTTGAAACGCGTTGCCCTCAAGTTGCCTGTGGAACCAGGTACCTTTGTGCTTCAATTAACCCAGCCATCCGTTGAGCCATCGGCGGGACATAACAATCGAAGGAAGGTAGGCCCCGGCAAGTACTTTCCTGCTGAGCTCCCAGGAGCCGCCGGCAAGGAAGTTGCCAGGTCCCCCAAGCTTGCCGGGGAGCAGCAACCTTCGATAGCGCTCCAAGCCCTAACCATAGAGGCAGCTGCCCCTGTGGCTGAAGATGAGCCTTTAGTCCTTGTCGTCGAGCCCCAGGCTCCGGCATGGGCGCAACGCACCTTCCATTTCCTCAAAATAGGGGAACTCCCTGAGGAATAGGAAGAAGCAGAGAAAGTAGCCCGTCAGTCCAGCATGTACCAGTTTATGGATGATTCCCTATATAAAAGGAGACCGAACGGCGTGAAATTGAAGTGCATTCCTTAGGAGGACGGACTGAAGCTATTGGCAGAGATACATGGAGGCATGTGTGGCTCCCACATAGGGTCAAGAGCCCTTGCCGGCAAAGCATTTCGGCAAGGTTTCTTCTGGCCGAATGCCCTCCACGATGCAACTGCACTAGTAACCAAGTGTGAAGCGTGCCAGTTCCATATGAAGAACCTTCATCAGCCAGCCCAAGCCCTTCAAACAATCCCTCTTTCCTGGCCATTCTAGGTCTGGGGGCTCAACATGCTGGGCCCCTTTCCCCGTGCTGTCGGGGCTTTGAGTAGTTGTACGTCGCGATCGATAAGTTCACAAAGTGGCCGGAAGTGGAACCGGTGAGAAAGGTGATAGCGCAATCGGTCATCAAGTTCTTCAAGGGACTAGTCTATCATTTTGGTGAGCCGAATAGAGTCATCGCCGACAACGGCACGCAGTTCACGAGCCGCACCTTCATGCAGTATATCCAAGACCTCGGCGGCAAGGTTTGTTTTGCTTCTGTTGCTCATCCCAGAAGTAACGGCCAGGCTGAGAGGGCGAATACAGAAATGTTGCGGGGTCTCAAGACCAGAACTTTTGATAGGCTAAACAAGTGCAGGAGGCGCTGGATTGATGAGTTGCTGACGGTTCTTTGGTCGATTCGAACGACACCAAATAGAGCCATTGGCCAGACACCCTTTGCCCTGGTATACGGGCCAGAAGTAATTCTCCCCATGGAACTCATATATGGGTCGCCTCGAGTGCTTGCTTATGATGAGCTTGAACAAGAGAAGTTGTGCCAAGATGATGCGATGCTCCTTGAGGAACATCGTCTTCAGGCTGCTGTGCGAGCCGCTCGCTATCAGCAAGCCTTGCGCCGCTACCATAGCCGCAAGGTTCACGCCCGAAGGCTTGAGGAAGGTGACCTTGTTCTTCGACGAATCCAATCCGCCAAGAGTTCAAACAAGTTGACGCCAAAGTGGGAAGGCCCTTATCGGGTAATACGAGTCAGCAGGCCCGGCGCAGTCCGCCTGGAGACTAAAGATGGCATTCCGGTGAGCAATTCCTGGAATATCGAACATCTTCACAAGTTTTACCCCTAAGGAGCGGTTGTCGAGAGCCCCGACAACCCCACTTTTGTACTAGCCTTGCCGGCAAGGCATGTAACCCTATGTACAAAGCCAAGCACAGACCCTTTGCGCAATCAGGGAAAGAAAACCCTTAGTATGTACATTTCCCTGTTGATTTCCATGTTTATGTGTATACGTATATACATGCTTGTCCAAGATATTGTACTGCTTTTTGATTCCAACAAATGTTAGTGGACCACTGTAACATCCCAAATTTTCAATTTGGAATGTTATACACTAGATCATCATTGCATATCATATTTATTGCATCTTGGTTGATCCTAGAAATTTTTCGCAACTCAAGGACCCTCGGAGAGAGTTGGGGATTTCATTATTTTCATATTTGAGTTGTCTAAAATTTTGAAAATAGGATCTTTTGATTTTATTTATTTTATCTTCAATTATTTCTATTACAAAAAAATATGAGAGAGGGAATAAAATGACTTTCCCAAAAAATAAAGAAATATTGAGGATTTAATAAAAAAATCATTTAAGGTTTTATTTGGTCTTATTTGCTATTTTATTTGAATTTAAGAAAAATGCGTGTTTTTCAAAATTGCATTTAGGCCTCAAATAAATGTTCATCCTGTGCGGCTTGATTTTAGAAGCCGGGGAAAATTTATTTCGGGATTTTTGCAGTTCGTTTAGTAGTCCTTTTATTTTTTCTGAGCGTAAGTATTTAAAAAAAAGTCCGAACCGACCTACGGGCCGTGATAGGCCCAGACTCCTCCAGGCCTCAGCCTTTATAAGCCGTTGGCCCACCCCGGGCCGAAACCCTAGCCGCCGCCTGCCTCGAGCCCCGCGCCCGCGCTGCCGCCGCCTTCCGCCGCCGCCGCCCCGCCGGACCCTGCCGCCGCCGACGTCGCCACCTCGCCTGAGCCGCCGCCGGACCCCGCCGCCGCCGAGTCGCCGAGGTTGACCCACCGGTTTTCGTTCGGTTTTCACCGGTTTTCATTCGGTTTTTTAGTTTCGTTTTTTTCTTTATATCGGTTTTTTTCGGTTTAGGCTAGTTAGGGAGCGTTCGCTCGTCCGTTCATTTTAGCGAACGCGTTCTTCGTTTAGATTCAGTTAACGAACGTTCGTTCGTTAAACTGTTCGTCGTTTTTCTTTTTCTCGGATTAAATCCGCGATTTTTCTGATCGCGATTTCTGATCCGATTTTCGTTTTAGTCTAACTTTTCGCTCGTTTATCGGAATCAGGCGATTCAAGCGCCTGGAGTTTCGTTTCGAAACCCTCTTTCCGTTTAGCCAACTTAAACAAGTTTTTGCCACTGTAAAAATTGCTTTAGATCCAGAATAGTAAACGAAGCCCGTTTGTTTTGCCATTCGTCTTCTGTTGCTTCGTTCGATTTGATTCTTTTTGCCAACCGGAGTTCTTAAGTTGAACCTTCTGGTTAGATCTCTTATTTGAGTTTTACCTGTGCATTAGTTGAGTACTTATTGTATGCTTGTTTGTTTGCGATAGAGTACCTGGAGTGCGCCGCTTGCTACTTCGAATCGCTAGGTTTCCCAGACCATCAGCAAGGCAAGTAACACTTTGATCATGTTTTTCCCTCTACCCAGTTTTATTGCATTAGATAAATCCTTACACATTGCATGATTAGGATCCAATTAAATTGTGGGTTTGGGAAGTAGTTGAGGTAGTACCTATTACCTATTTCTTATCAAACCTTTGGGAGTTACTTCTACGTTTTCTTATTATGCCTTGCTATGCTAGTAGACGTGGATTGGGTGAGTGTATCCATAATAGATATGAGATTGTTAATTAATGGTTTATTTAAGGTGGCAATTTAAACACACATCTGGGTGGATTGAGGTACCTGGGTATTCCAGGATTGCCTGTTTTCTTTATGGACCGCCACCCAGGCTCAAAGGGATCATGAGATTATTCATGCTAGAAACTTCCGCGTGCAACCACAAGCTATTATGGGCTCTAGCATAGTTGACTAAGTCGTGCGAACTCTTACAGTGGTAGACTAGCAGATGTAGGGGATGTAGGTGGTACGGTCTACCCATCATAAGGTGCTAGCGCTTTTGAAAGACTATATCTCGGTCATTCGTTTCTCAAACACCATGTAGTGCGAGAAATCCAGTGGAGGAGATCGAGTCTTGTGGAGAAAAGTGCGCAAACCTCTGCAGAGTGTATAAACTAATCATGGTTAGCCGTGTCCCCGGTTATGGACATCTTGAGTATCTAGTACCTGGATTATCATGTGAATCTCAACATGTTACTATAAAGTAATTTTGATGGGCTTGTTTAATGATGATCCTTAATTGGGATTGAGAATGCTGTCAACCATTCTCAATGTTTAACAACCACCTTGATAGTTAAATAAATTTATTCCTTTGCAGTAGGGAAAAATTGGCTTTACGCAAAACTGTAACCATAGAGCTTTCCACCAGCCAAATATGCATATAGAATAGTTGTTTCATTCCATTACTCTCTATGTGTTACATTGCCAGCATATTCCATGTGCTGACCCGTTTCGGGCTGCAACGTTAATGTTGCAGAGTTTTCAGATGACGATTAAGGAGTTTTAGGTCGTGGTTCTATACTCAATGATGCCGTTGGAGTTGATGGACTCACTTATCTTCCAAGCCTTCCGCTGTTATCATTATTAGATGGCGTTAAGCCATATTTATTATAATAAGTTCTCTATTGAGACACTCGATGTAATAAGTGTGTGATTGCTACTCTGTTATAAATCCTTCAAGTACTGTGTGGTGTCAGCATTAATGATCCAGGGATGACACCGGAGCATAGAGATTGGATCGTTTGAGGTCTGGTCGCTACAAGATGGTACCAGAGCACACGCTGACTGTAGGACACGACCACTAAGCTAAAGACCTAGATCACTACTCACTCTCTTCTCTTTCTGACTTCTCGTCTTCTCTACTCTTTTAGGATGGCGGATGCAAGGAACAAGTTCACGCAACCGGATGAAGATACATCCTTTGGACGTCATTTCAAGGAAGTCACTAGATATCTGAACATAGGAGTACCAAGCTTCACCGGAACCTACAACGCCACTTTACCTGAAGAAGAGAGCTGGATGATTCAAGTTCAAGTTCTAGGAAGGACGTTCATGCCAGTCACTGAGCCCATAGAGTTTTCTTATGATGCACCAACTTGGAGTCTAGGAAAGAGCATGGCAGCTCACATCGCCATGGGACGCATTGGAGAAGTCTACCACAATGATCTCAAGGATACTATCTACCAGATTTGTGGGCGTCTAGATGAGCACTGGGAGATGATTAGCACCAAAAAGGATAGATCAATTGCAGCTTTTATCCAGGAGTTAAACCAGCACATTCGACGTCAGGAGAAACAGATGTGCGCCGACATGATAGATCTGAAGAAGGCAAGGACAAGAGTCCAGGAACTGGAGGAAGAACTCAAGGCTACTCGTGAAGATTATGAAGAGGAAATTGGAGTAATAGTGGATAAGAATACCGACCTAACAATGAAGATTGGAATATTAATGGGAGGCCCTACACCAGTAGAAGAAGACGAAGAACGCAAGGAGATTCACCCGGAAGACTACATCATCATCGACGACACCGACTCAGATCCAGATGATAGCGATGATGACTACGTTGATGAAGCTGGAGCAGATATCATGGAGTCTGCAACCGAAGAATATTTCTAGTAGACCACCTCATCAGTAGTAGTAGTCCACCATGTAAATATTATAGTCCGAGCACTTTTGCGATAGTTAGATCGATTGTATGCCCTTGTTTGATTGATTGAATGAAGTGAATTGTTTTCTTTTGCCTCATGTGCATATGGGTAGTGTTTTCTCTTTAGACCCCCTCTATTCTTAAATCTCATCTTTTCTAAAAACCCTCAGATGCCTCCGAGACGTGACCCCGGATTTACCTTCCCACCGGAGCTCACCCAGTTGATCCAGCAGCAGAACACCTTGATGCAGTTACTAGTCCAGAATCAGAATCAAGGAAACAATAATAACAACCCACCACCCCCACCACCTGTTGATCACTTAGCCTGTTTTCTTAGGCTGAATCCGCCGGTGTTTTCCAGTAGCACCGAGCCGATAGTAGCAGATGATTGGCTCCGCAAGACAGCTAGAGAGTTGACCACAGCAGGATGCACGGATGCGGAGAAGGTGAAGTTTGCCGCACATCATCTTGAAGGACCCACATCATCATGGTGGGAGAATTTCACAGCCACTTTCCCTGTCGATACTGTCACATGGGACCAGTTTCAGCAGGCTTTTCGAACTGCCCATGTTTCAGCAGGTGCTATGGCCATGAAGACACGAGAGTTTCGCAACTTGCGCCAAGGAGAACGGACAGTTGGCCAGTATGTGGAGGACTTTAGTAAATTGGCACGTTATGCCCCAGATGACATTGCTACGGATGCAGCAAAGCAGGAGAAGTTTCTGGAAGGACTGAATAATGAGTTGAGCATGCAGTTGATGGTAGCAACCTTCAACAACTACTAGGAGTTGGTAGATCGTGCTCTTATGATTGAAGGGAAGCAACAGCAAATTGAGAATCGCAAGAGGAAGTATGGACAATGAAAGCACAATTCAGGAGCTCAGCAGAAGCCACGTTTTACCCCTAGGCCGGGAGGACATTTTCAGCATACACATGGAGGAGGTAGCTCGCACAACCACAATGGCACCAAGAATGGTAAAGGGAATGGAGGAAGCAATGGCCAGAACCGCCCCAACCCATCGACCACAGCCAAGAGAGACCTGAGCCAAGTCACTTGCTTTAAGTGCCAGAAGACTGGACATTATGCCAATGAATGTCCTGAATCACAAAATGGAAATGGCAATGGAAGCTCTGGGAAGAAGCCGAACCCTTTCAATAGGGGACAGGTGAACCACGTTAACATGGAAGAGGTTGAAGAGCAGCCGGATGCAGTAATCGGTAAGTTTTTGGTTAAGTCATTTACTGCACTCGTTCTTTTTGATACTGGTGCATCGCATTCATACATATCAAGGGGATTTGTGGATAAGTATAAACTGCCATCCCAAGCCCTTAGGTCACCCATGTTAGTAACCTCGCGTGGAGCAGAATATATGGCTAGTCTATGGTGTGATCGGTTACCATTAAGGATTAGTAACTACGTATTTCAATCAGACCTAATAGTGTTGGAATCTCAAGGATTGGATGTGATATTAGGCATGGATTGGTTGTCGAAGTATGAAGGGAATATTGAATGTGCCAGTAAATCAATTTTGCTTACCACCCCAAAAGGGAGAAGGATCAAGTATGTATCCCGACATGTGCCAAAGAGGACTCAAGCAAATTGTTTAACAGGAGTTGTGCAGGAGGAAGTACTAGTAGTGAAGGATTTCCCCGATGTATTTCCAGAAGAATTGCCAGGCATGCCACCGGATAGAGATATTGAGTTTTTGATTGAGCTTTTTCCAGGCACAGGGCCAATATCAAGGAGACCATATAGGATGCCTGCAAAGGATTTGGTGGAAGTTAAGAAGCAAATTAAGGAGTTACTGGATAAAGGATACATTTGCCCAAGTTCTTCACCTTGGGGATCGCCAGTACTTCTAGTAGAAAAGAAGGATGGATCGTTAAGGATGGTTGTCGATTATCGAGGATTGAATGAAGTAACCATCAAGAACAAATACCCACTACCGATGATCGATGATCTGTTTGATCGATTGCAAGGAGCTAAGGTATTTTCCAAGATCGATCTGCGATCAGGATACCACCAGTTGAAGATTCGGGAACAGGATATACCCAAGATGAATTTTACCACCAGGTATGGGCTGTACGAGTATACCGTTATGTCATTTGGTCTGACTAACGCACCTGCATATTTTATGAACATGATGAACAAAGTGTTTATGGAGTTCTTGGATAAGTTCGTCGTAGTGTTCATTGATGATATCCTGGTTTACTCGAAGAATGAAGAGGAGCATAAGGAGCATTTGCGTTTGGTTCTTGGAAAGCTCAGAAAACATCAGTTATATGCCAAGTTTAGCAAATGTGAGTTTTGGTTGAAAGAAGTTGGATTTCTCGGACACGTTATATCCGGAGAAGGTATAGCAGTAGATCCCACTAAACTTGATACGTGACCAAGTGGGAAGCACCAACCACAGTTGGAGAGATTCGGAGTTTTCTTGGACTCGCAGGATACTACCCAAGGTTTATTGAGAATTTCTCAAAGATTGCGAAGCCTATGACGGAGTTGTTGAAGAAGGATACCAAGTTCATATGGACTGAGGAATGTGAGGCTAGTTTTCAGGAGTTGAAGAAATGTTTGGTTACCTCACCAGTGTTGATTTTGCCAGACCAGACCAAGGATTATGAGGTGTATTCTGACGCTTCACGTCAAGGACTTGGAGCAGTACTTATGCAGGAAGGAAGAGTTGTTTCATATGCCTCACGACAGCTTAAGCCTCATGAGTTGAATTATGCTACGCATGATTTGGAGTTAACAGCCGTATTGCATGCACTGAAGACTGGGAGACATTTTCTGATTGGAAACCATTGCGAGGTGTACACGGATCATAAGAGATTGAAGTATATTTTCACACAGAAGGAGTTGAATCTCAGACAAAGGAGATGGTTGGAGCTCATCAAGGATTATGATATGAGATTGCATTATCACCCTGGAAAGGCCAACGTAGTAGCTGACGCGTTGAGCCGTAAGAGCCACATCAACACCTTAATGACGGGAGATTTACCAAGTGAGTTAGTCGAAAATCTTCAAGAGCTTTGTTTGGAAATAGTTCCGAGGGGCTATGTAGCAGCATTGGAGATTCAGTCTATGTTGATGGATAGGATCAGAGAAGCCCAAAAGACTGATAAGGAGATTGCCGAGATAAAGGAGAAAATGAGCAAAGGAAAAGCTAAGGGATTTCGTGAGGATGAGCACGATACCCTATGGTTTGAAGACCGTGTTTATGTGCCAAATGATCCGGAGATCAGGAAGTTAATTTTACAAGAGGCCCATGATTCACCATATTCAATTCACCCAGGAAATACCAAGATGTATTTGGATTTGAAGGATATTTTCTGGTGGACCGGAATGAAGAAGGATATTGCGGAATATGTAGCAGTTTGTGATGTATGTCAGAGAGTAAAGGCAGAGCATCAGAAGCCAACAGGATTGCTACAACCATTGTCGATACCCGAATGGAAGTGGAATAAGTTAGGCATAGATTTTATTATAGGATTTCCCAGAACACGTTCAGACTATGACTCGATATGGGTTGTAGTCGATCGTTTGACAAAGGTAGCTCATTTCATTCCAGTGAAGACTACCTATACCAGTGCAAAGTTGGCAAAGATATACATGACCAGGATCGTATGTCTGCATTGGAGTTCCAAGGAGCATTGTATCAAATAGAGGAACCCAGTTTACCTCAAAGTTCTGGAATCAGTTGCATGAAACTTTGGGTACCAGACTGGAGTTTAGCACAACTTTCCACCCGCAGACAGATGGACAGACTGAGAGAGTCAATCAGATGTTGGAGGATATGCTAAGAGCTTGTGCGCTAGATTACTGATCTAGTTGGGATGATAATTTGCCATATGCGGAGTTCTCTTACAACAGCAGCTATCAATCCAGTTTGAAGATTGCCCCTTTTGAAGCCTTGTACGGAAGGAGGTGTAGGACCCCATTGTCCTGGGATGAAGTTGGAGACCGCCAGTTGTTTGGACCGGATCTGATAAAGGAATCTGAATAGAAAGTGAAATTAATTTGTGACAGGCTGAAGGTAGCTCAATCCAGGCAGAAGAGTTATGCAGATTCTAAACGCAAGGAGACAGTTTATGAAGTCGGAGACCGAGTTTATCTTCGAGTATCACCACTTCGAGGAGTTAAGCTCTTTGGAGTTAAGGTAAAATTAGCGCCATGTTTTGTAGGCCCATACAAAGTTTTGGAGCGTATGGGAGAAGTAGCCTACAAGTTGGGATTGCCCGAAGGATTGTCGGGAGTTCACGACGTGCTCCATGTATCCCAGTTGAAGAAGTGCCACGCAGAGATGGCTGACATACCGCTGAGAGATACGGTACCACTGGAAGCGATTCAGTTGGACAGTGATTTGACCTATGAGGAGAAACCAGTTAAGATTCTAGAGTATGCCAGTCGAGTCACCCACAGCAAGGTTATCAAGTTTTGCAAGGTTCAGTGGAGCCACCACACGGAGGATGAAGCCACCTGGGAAAGAGAGGAAGAATTGCTGAAAGACCACCCTCACCTATTTTCTAGCCAACCTGAATCTCGAGGGCGAGATTCATCTTAAGGGGGGTAGGTTTGTAACATCCCAAATTTTCAATTTGGAATGTTATACACTAGATCATCATTGCATATCATATTTATTGCATCTTGGTTGATCCTAGACATTTTTCGCAACTCAAGGACCCTCGGAGAGAGTTGGGGATTTCGTTATTTTCATATTTGAGTTGTCTCAAATTTTGAAAATAGGATCTTTTGATTTTATTTATTTTATCTTCAATTATTTCTATTATAAAAAAATATGAGAGAGGGAATAAAATGACTTTCCCAAAATAAAGAAATATTGAGGATTTAATAAAAAATAATTTAAAGTTTTATTTGGTCTTATTTGCTATTTTATTTGAATTTAGGAAAAATGCGTGTTTTTCAAAATTGCATTTAGGCCCCAAATAAATGTTCATCCTGTGCGGCTTGATTTTAGAAGTCGGGGAAAATTTATTTCGGGATTTTTGGAGTCCCTTTAGTAGTCCTTTTGTTTTTTTCCGAGCGTAAGTATTTAAAAAAACGTCCGAACCGACCTACGGGCCGTGCTAGGCCCGGACTCCTCCAGGCCTCAGCCTTTATAAGCCACCGGCCAACCCCGGGCCGAAATCCTAGCCGCCGCCGCCGCCGCATTCCGCCGCCGCCCCGCCGGACCCCGCCGACGCCAACGTCGCCACCTCGTCGGAGCCGCTGCCGGACCCCGCCGCCGCCGAGTCGCCGAGGTTGACCCGCCGGTTTTCGTTCGGTTTTCGCCGGTTTTCGTTCGTTTTTTAGTTTCGTTTTTTGTTTAGATCGGTTTTTTTTCGGTTTAGGCTAGTCAGCGAGCGTTCGCTCGTTCGTTCGTTTTAACGAACGTGTTCTTCATTTACATTCAGTTAACGAACGTTCGTTCGTTAAACTGTTCGTCGTTTTTCTTTTTCTCGGATTAAATCCGCGAGTTTTCTGATCGCGATTTCTGATCCGATTTTCGTTTTAGTCTAACTTTTCGCTCGTTTATCGGAATCAGGCGATTCAAGTGCCTGGAGTTTCGTTTCGAAACCCGCTTTCCGTTTAGCCAACTTAAACAAGTTTTTGCCACTGTAAAAATTGCCTTAGATCCAGAATAGTAAACAAAGCCTGTTTCATTTGCCGTTTGTCTTCTGTTGCTTCGTTCGATTTGATTCTTTTTGCCAACCGGAGTTCTTAAGTTGAACTTTCTGGTTAGATCTCTTATTTGAGCTTTACCTATGGATTAGTTGAGTACTTATTGTATGCTTGTTTGTTTGCGATAGAGTACCCGGAGTGCGCCGCTTGCTACTTCGAATCGCTAGGTTTCCCGGACCATCAGCAAGGCAAGTAACACTTTGATCATGTTTTTTCCTCTACCCAGTTTTATTGCATTAGATCAATCCTTGCACATTGCATGATTAGGATCCAATTAAATTGTGGGTTTGGGAAGTAGTTGAGGTAGTACCTATTACCTGTTTATTATCAAACCTTTGGGAGTTACTTCTACGTTTGCTTATTATGCCATGCTATGCTAGTAGACGTGGATTGGGTGAGTGTATCCATGACAGATGTGAGATTGTTAATTAATGGTTTATTTAAGGTGGCAACTTAAACACACATTTGGGTGGATTGAGGTACCTGGGTATTCCAGGATTGCCTATTTTCTTTATGGACCGCCACCCAGGCTCAAAGGGATCATGAGATTATTCATGCTAGAAACTTCTGTGTGCAGCCACAAGCTATTATGGGCTCTAGCATAGTTGACTAAGTCGTGCGAACTCTTACAGTGGAAGACTAGCAGATGTAGGGGATGTAGGTGGTACGGTCTACCCATCGTAAGGTGCTAGCGCTTCTGAAAGACTATGTCTCGGTCATCCGTTTCTCAAACACCATGTAGTGCGCGAAATCCAACGGAGGAGATCGAGTCTTGTGGGGAAAAGTGCGCAAACCTCTGCAGAGTGTATAAATTAATCATGGTTAGCCGTGTCCCCGGTTATGGACATCTTGAGTATCTAGTACCTGGATTATCATGCGAATCTCAACATGTTACTATAAATTAATTTTGATGGGTTTGTTTAATGATGATGCTTAATTGGGATTGAGAATGCTTTCAACCACTCTCAATGTTTAACAACCACCATGATAGTTAAATAAATTTATTCCTTTGCAGTAGGGAAAAATTGGCTTTACGCAAAACTATAACCATAGAGCTTTCCACTAGCCAAATATGCATATAGAATAGCTGTTTCATTCCATTACTCTCTATGTGTTACATTGCCAACATATTCCATGTGCTGACCCATTTCGGGCTGCAACATTAATGTTGCAGACTTTTCAGACGATGATTGATGAGTTTTAGGTCGTGGTTCTATACTCAGTGATGCCGTTGGAGTTGATGGACTCACTTATCTTCCAAGCCTTCCGTTGTTATCATTATTAGATGGCCTTAAGCCATATTTATTGTAATAGGTTCTCTATTGAGACACTCGATGTAATAAGTGTGTGATTGCTACTCTGTTATAAATCCTTCAAGTATTGTGTGGTGTCAGCATTACTGATCCAGGGATGACACCGGAGCACAGAGATTGGACCGTTTGAGGTCTGGTCGCTACAACCACCAAGGTCCCGTGCTCCTGCCCTCTCTTCTTTCCAGCAGCGGCAAGGACGCTCGATCCCGCCAAGGACCCGGCTCCGGCACGAGGTTGAGAAGACTGCCCGGCACGGCAATCCCCGGCAAACCAAACAAATAAAGTTTACCTCTTGTCCATTCATGTCCGTAACCTGTGACTTGTGCATTAGAAAACCTCGCCACTCTCTTCTAAACTCAGGTGCTCCCATCCCTGGCCCGAACGCTGCTTCGGTCGGAATGGTCGTAGTAGCCCTTGATAAAAGGATATTGACGAGGGGATGGACCCTTTATCTATAACCCAGAAGATGCAATTCTCCGGCAGGCACAGAGGCAGCGTTAAGGAGGCATTTCACCTCTGCATGGACGTATACATGCATGGGTTCTTGACAAGACTGGTCTTTTTCATTGACATGCTGATACAAGTACGAATGTTACGGGACACAGGCATGGGCTCAAGAGATTACATTATTCCCACTTGGTCAGCCGAGCAGAAAGTTTCGTTGTCGGTGGAGCTCTCCGCGCAGCACCCTAAGCGGGTTCCCAAGTGCCCGAAGACCTTGACGGAGAGCGGGCCGTTCTCCATTAATTTGAACTAGAGAATGTGCCCCTCCGATAGACTATGGGCGCGGGCAAAGGTCTTCCACCCACGGCGGAGATACATGACGTGGGGGGCGGGGAAGTCAACGTCGACCCACATGTTGTCGTTCCCGTAGCCCCTCATGTGTAGCCTCAAGGCCTGTGGCGGGTTGAGCTCCATTTCCCGAGCGAACGGAGTGGGTAGGCGGAGGTGACCGCACACTGGCTTGTACAGCCTGATGAAGAACTCACGGGGCTGGGCTCCAACGTGGCCCTCCATTGGGGGGGAGCCGCTGGTGGAAGCGCGACCAGTGTGCCGCCCTGTCCTCCTCTCCCCCGAGCGCCACGGCGGCCTCGGCCTTGACCCCTCCCTCTTCCTCTTACAGCGGGCTCCGCCACGTGAGCTCCGGAGGAGGGGGGACACGATGTCGTGTAGAAGCCCTCGTCGCCGCCATTGGAGCGCCGGCGCGCCCTCTCACCATGGCGAGTGGAAGAAAGGGGCCAAGCAGGAAGGAAATGGATGTAGAAGGATGATGTCCCTCTCCCCTTTTTATAGAGGGGCAGGGCCGGGGCTCGGGCCCCCAACCTAAGGGCGGCCGCCCCACTCGACCAATCCGGCTGCCAGAGGCGCAGGGAATCAAGACCGACCCGCTACTCCAATCAGCGACGCCTGGCTTCCAGCCTCGGCGTTAAGGACCGTGTCCTCCGTATTCGCCACCTACCCTCCCTGAAGCATGGGGGACACGTGGCAGGTGGGCCAAAATTAAGAAGACAAGTGGGGCGACCGTTTCCCGCCCCGTGATCGTGGGGCGCGGGCGCCATGGAGGCCACGACCTGACTCCACTTTGTAATTGAGCCGCGCCCCTGCGGCTTCCTCTTTTTTATGGGGAAGACGCGGGCCGCCTCTTTACTATTCATTGAGGGGTGATGCAAGCATGCTATGATCGTTCCACACACGACCCCCACGTCACGCACTCAATGCGGGTCATGGGGAAGCGCAACTGGCGACTAAGGAGGATAAAACTCTGCCATGTGTGCCCGCACACTGTTGTGGGCCTGGCCAACAACGTTTCGCGCTTATGTGTGGCCTAGGCCTGGGGGCTCCTATTGGTGTACAAAAGTAGGGGCCTTCCTGTACCCCTTTACTTGTGCATGGGTAGTCGTAGCCACACCTGTGGCTATGCTTGGCGGGGCAGAGGAAGGAAAGGTACGAGACAGCCAAGGCAACACTCAAGCTAGAGGCATGAAGAGCGAAGGGGCAAGATGGGCTACCCCCGGCAACACCCTTGCCATGGCGGCCTACATAGCCCCGGCAAGAGCCTTGCCGCCAATTCGCCCCACACTAGCGAGGCCGCCACCCTTGAGGCTAAGAGCTCTGACACCATCGACAACGTCAAGACCAAGACTCGGGGGCGCACGCGTGGTGGCATGCACTCTTTGCGAAGACCAAAGGCCTGCGAGCCTAGATAAGAACGAAAAGACGAAGACCCCCGGCAAAGATCCTTGCCGGGGACGGTCGAAGACCCCCGAAAGGATCCTTGCTGGGGACGCCCGCGAGACCCCGGCAGGATCCTTGCCGGGGGCATCTGCGGGGCCACAGCTAGGTCCGCACCCTCCAACGTTTCGCTACCCCGCGGCCATTCCGACGTGGCAACCGGCACGCCAACTAGGCAAGCGCCTGCGTGGCAGCATTCGTCTTCTGGGCCAACTAGTCAAGCACCCGCGTGGTGGCATGGAGATCTTTGTGAAGACCCTGTCACCGCACCAGCACAGCAGCACGGTGTTGCATGCCTTGTCAGGTTGGACACGCGTCGAAGCAAGGTGAGGCGGTGACAGACGGGATGAGCTTTGTTGCCACCCTCGATAAGGCAAGAGGGCACGTAGGTAGCACATTAAATGCGTTTGTCCTACGGTGTCAGGCGGTAAACTTGAACACTGCAGATACTTTCCACCTCACGTGTGCGACTGTGGCGACCCCTTTGACATATAAAACGAGGCCCAAGGCGTACCGAGGAAGGATTCAGACTTTTGTACCAGGCATGCACCGCAGCTAGTTCAAGAGCTCAAGAACACTAAGTATGCATTGAAGCAGGACTAGGGTTTTACGCATCATTTGCGGCCAGAACGAGGGTAGAAATCCCCTCACGTTGATCGGTAGACCTGCTCTTTGCGCAGCCCCACGCCCCACCAACCGTGGAAGGGATTCCCTGGGATCCCATAGGTGTCATTTTCCCCGACAGTCATGTTGATGAGTAATTATGCTTTAGTAGTAGTATTGGTGTTAAGGTTTGTGATTCCCTATGCAAGCACGAAAGTCAATAGTTATTCAATGAAATTACATCCTACTTGTGGTGCATTATTCGGTGTTAATTATGCTTAATGCTCGCTTATGAGACTACTCGTTTCTTGGTTGGTCGCTTCTCAATCTTTTGCTACCCTTCATTTTGCACCAAGTATGATCACTACTTGTGCATCCAAAATCCTTTAAACCAGTTTTGCCATATGAGTCCACTATACCTACCTATATGCGGTATTCTTTTGCCGTTCTAAGCAAATTTGTATGTGCCATCTCTAATTTTCAAAATAAATTTCTCTTTTGTGTGCTCTTACCGTTTGCGAGGCGGTGAGGGGTGGCCGATATTTTCCATGCTAGATGTGTTATTCTCACGATGAGTGTTTATTCCCTTGACATTGCATGAGAGTAAGGCAAAGTTATTAGGGATGCCCAGTCCCAAAATTAAAAATGAATTTACTTTATGTTGTCAAATAACAAATTCCTTAGAAAGTGTTGGTATGGAAGGCACCCGTGGATATGTTTAGCAGATGTCGCTTGAAGCTACGTCGGTATTTCACCAAAGAGGAAGGGATGATCTAGCACATTGGAGGTAGGTATTTCCCTCAGATATGAAACCTAGGTTATTGAACCAGTAGGAGAACCAAGCAACACAACTTAAACAACACCTGCACACAAATAGCAAACAACGTGTACACGGGGTTGTCAATCCCTTTCGGGTAACGGTGCCAGAAATTGGCAAACGAACGTAAGAGAGTTGTGAATATTGATAGATCGAACGCCAAATAAAATAAATTGCAGCAAGGTATTTTTGTATTTTTGGTTTACTAGATCTGAAAATAAAAGGCAAATAAAATAGATTGCAAAGGAAAATAATATGAGAAAGAGACCCGGGGGCGTAGGTTTCACTAGTGGGTTCTCTCGAGAAAAATAGCAAACAGTGGGTAAACAAATTACTGTTGGGCAATTGATAGAACTTCAAATACTCATGATGATATCCAGGAAATGATCAATATATAGGCATCAAGTCCAAGATTAGTAGACCGACTTCTGCCTACATCTACTACTATTACTCCACACATCGACCACTATCGAGTATGCATCTAGTGTATTAAGTTCACGAAGAAACAAAGTAATGCAATAAGAATGATGACATGATGTAGACAAGATCTATCTATGTAGATAAACGCCCCATTGTTTTATCCTTAGTAGCAACGATACATACGTGTCGGTTCCCCTTCTGTCACTGGGATCAAGCACCGTAAGATCGAACCCACTACAACGCACCTCTTCCCATTGCAAGATAAATAGATCAAGTTGGCCAAACAAACCAAATATCGGAGAAGAAATACTAGGCTATAAGCAATCATGCATATAAAAGATCAAAGAAACTCAAATAACTTTCATGGATATAAAAAGATAGGTGTGATCATAAACTCAAAGTTCATCCGATCCCAACAAACACACAGCAAAAAGAGTTACATCATATGGATCTCCAAGAGACCATTGTATTGAGAATCAAATGAGAGAGAGGAAGCCATCTAGCTACTAACTACAGACCCGAAGGTCTACAAAGAACTACTCACGCATCATCGGAGAGGCACCAATGGAAGTGGTGAACCCCTCCGTGATGGTGTCTAGATTGGATCTGGTGGTTCTGGACTCTGCGGCGGCTGGAATTGATTTTCGTTGACTCCCCTAGGGTTTCTGGAATATTGGGGCATTTATAGAGGAAAGAGGCAGTCCGGGGGGCACACAAGGTGGGCACAACCCACTAGGGTGCGCCTGGGCCTCTTGGCGCGCCCTGGTGGGTTGTGCTCTCCTCGGAGCACCCCCCAGGCGCAGCCAGGGCCCATTACGTTCCTTCTGATCCAAAAAAATCTCCGTAAAGTTTCGTTGCGTTTGGACTCCGTTTGGTATTGATTCTCTGCGATGTAAAAAACATGGAAAAAACAACAACCGGCACTTGGCACTATGTCAATAGGTTAGTACCAAAAATGATATAAAATGACTATAAAATGATTATAAAACATCCAAGATTGATAATATAACAGCATGGAACAATCAAAAATTATAGATGCGTTGGAGACGTATCATCCACCCTCGAGGCTGAGGGTTTGTACCGGTAGCTATCTGTTTAATCTCTCTCTCTCTCGTGTTGTTGAGATGTCATGATCTTGTGTATCGCGGGCTTTGTTAATATAGTCAGATCATATGGTGTTTTCCCCTCTCTATCTTGTTGTGATGAATTGAGTTTTTCCCTTTGAGATTTCATTGTTATCGGATTGAATACTTTTATGCATTTGAGAACACTTGACATATGTCTTGCAATTGAATACTCGTGGTGACAATGGGGTATCATATTGATTCACTTGATATATGTTTTGGCACTCAACTCGCGGATTCCCGAGGTGACATTGGGGTAATCTATGCATAGGGGTTGATCCACGTTCTTGTCTTTGTTTCTCCGGTAGAAATCTTGGGGCACTCTTTGAAGTTCTTTGTGTTGGATTGAGTATTATGAATATGAATTTTCTTTGGTGTTATTTTAGTACGAACTCTAGGATAGAAAGAATGTAAAGAAAAGCTTTATGTTATTTTGGTACGAACTCTTGAATAGATTGAACGAAAAGAATAGCTTTGAGGTGGTTTCGTACCCTACAAACAACTTATTCTTATGTTCTCCGCTAGATAGGAACTTTGGAGTGATTCTTCATTGCACTTCTGGTCCATAAAAAATCTCTGTAAAGTTTCGTTGCATTTGGACTCTGTTTGGTATTTATTTTCCGAGATGTAAAAAACATGCAAAAAACAGCAACTAGCACTTGGCACTATGTCAATAGGTTAGTACCAAAAAATGATATAAAATGACTATAAAATGATTATAAAACATCCAAGATTGATAATATAACAACATGGAACAATCAAAAATTATAGATACATTGGAGATGTATCATTAGCCATGGAAAGTGGAAGTATGGTGGAAAAAGGAATAAACTTTAATTTCTGTTTGGGAACCGCCTAGGGGAATAAACTGGCACTTCTGGTCCATCTAAGTGGAAGTATCTAGCATGGAAAGTGTGGGGAGCTCTAAGTCATTTTTGTTGGTGGGAAAAGTATGCATCTCAAAATGTTTTTATCTCGCAATTTTCGCTTTGAGCTCTGACACCTCTACAAATCCCTACTTCCCTCTACGAAGGGCCTTTCTTTAACTTTATGCATTTTCTTGAGTCTCCATCTTCTCTTATAAAGCACCAACTAGGGGGCACTATGATCATACTTGAGCATTGGGTGTAGCTAATATGCGAGTGTGTTTCATGAATGGATCAATGATTGAGCATGATGGGCTAGGGATAACTTATTTTAGCATTGATATTTTGAAAGACATGGTTGCTTGTTGACATGCTTTAGTATTTGAGTCTCATATCAAAACTAGACTATTGCTTTGAATCATATAATAGTCTGAATGTCCATGCTATAAAGAAAATGAGATGTCATGGTAGGCAGCATTCCACATCAAAAATTCTGTTTTTATCATTTACCTACTCAAGGACGGGCAGGAATTAAGCTTGGGGATGCTGATACGTCTCCAACTTATCTATAATTTTTGATTGTTCCATGCTGTTATATTATCATTCTTGGATGTTTTATAGTCATTTTATATCATTTTTTGGTACTAATCTATTGACATAGTGCCAAGTGCCAGTTGCTGTTTTTTTGCATGTTTTTACAGTGCAAGTAATCAATATGAAATGGAGTCCAAAATGCAATGAAACTTTTTGTGGATTTTTTGGACCAGAAGACATCCAATGGGTCGGAGAAGCACCTTGGGGGTGCTCCGAGGGGAGCACAACTCACCAGGGTGCACGTGGAGGCCCAGGCGCGCCCTGGTGGGTGATACGTCTCCGTCGTATCTATAATTTTTGATTGTTTCATGCAAATATTCTGCAACTTTCATATACTTTTGGCAACTTTTTATACTATTTTTGGGACTAACATATTGATCCAGTGACCAGTGCCAGTTCCTGTCTGTTGCATGTTTTATGTTTCGCAGAATATCCATATCAAACGGAGTCCAAATGGGATAAAAATGGACGGAGCTTATTTTTGGAATATTTGGAAAATCTGGTAGAAAGATCAACGCGAAACGGTGTCCGAGGTGGTCACGAGGTAGGGGGGCGCGCCCCACTCACTGGGCGTGCCCCTGACCCTCGTGGTCCACCTGTAAGGCAGTTGATGCCCTTCTTCGGCCGCAAGAAAGCTAATTTTTGGTAAAAAATCATAGCGAAGGTTTCGGTCCAATCAGAGTTACGAATCTCCATATATATACGAAACGGTGAAAGGGCAGGAAACAGAACGCAGAAACAGAGAGAGACGGAGAGACAGATCCAATCTCGGAGGGGCTCTCGACCCTCCCATGCCATGGAGGCCAAGGACCAAAGGGGAAACCCTTCTCCCATCTAGGGAGGAGGTCAAGGAAGAAGAAGACGAAGGGTCCCCCTCTCCCCTTCTCTTCCGGTGGCCCCGGAATGCTGGCGTGGCCATCATCATCATCACCGCGATCTACGCCAACACCTCCGCCATCTTCACCAACATCTCCATCACCTTCCCCCCTCTATCTATAGCGGTCCGCTCTCCCGCAACCCGCTATACCCTCTAATTGAACATGGTGCTTTATGCTTCATATTATTATCCAATGATGTGTTGCCATCCTATGATGTATGAGTAGATTTTCGTTGTCCTATCGGTGGTTGATGAATTTCTATGATTGATTTAATTTGCTTGTGGTTATGTTGTTGTCCTTTGGTTCCCATCATATGAGCGCGCGCGTGGATCACACCATAGGGTTAGTTGTATGTTGATAGGACTATGTATTGGAGGGCAAGAGTGACAGAAGCTTCAACCTAGCATAAAAATTGATGCATACGGGATTAAAGGGGGACCAATATATCTTAATGCTAAGGTTGGGTTTTACCTTAATGAACGTTAGTAGTTGCGGATGCTTGCTAATAGTTAAAATCATAAGTGCATAGAATTCCAAGTAAGGGATGACATGCTAGCAGTGGCCTCTCCCGCATGAAACTTGCTATCGGTCTAGTAAAGTAGTCAATTGCTTAGGGACAATTTCGCAACTCCTACCACCACTTTTCCACACTCGCTATATTTACTTTACTGCTTCTTTACTTAGAACAGCCCCTACTTTTTATTTACGTGCTCTTTATTATCTTGCAAACCTATCCAAAAACACCTACAAAGTACTTCTAGTTTCATACTTGTTCTAGGTAGAGCGAACATGAAGCATGCGTAGAGTTGTATCGGTGGTCGATAGAACTTTAGGGAATATTTGTTCTACCTTTAGCTCCTCGTTGGGTTCGACACTCTTACTTATCAGAAACTGTTGCGATCCCCTATACTTGTGGGTTATCAAGACCTTTTTCTAGCGCCGTTGCCGGGGAGCAATAGCGTGGGGTGAATATTCTCGTGTGTGCTTGTTTGCTTTATCACTAAGTAGTTTTTATTTGCTTTTCTTAGTTGTTCTTTATCTTTTGTAATGGATATGGAACACGAAATACCAAAAAAATAGGTGTACTTGCTACTCATGGAGATGAGGAACCTCCTAAAACCCTCGATGCTCATTATGTGACAGAAATTATGTACTACTTTGATAATCCTGAGAAAACCCCATTCAATCTGGTAATGGGAGTAACATTGGATCAACGTGAATACTTTAGGGATTATCGCTTGACACAAAATGGGAAACTATTATGGGATCAAATTTATATGTTGAAGTGGTATGCTCGGCAAGTATGCTTGAGTTATGATTATACTTGTTGATCTAGGATGAAGGCTCCACACCTTCCCTTTTCATGCAAATTTAATGATAATGGAACCTTAGCTTCTTATGCTAATGGTATATATGATTAGTATGACGTGGAACAAACAGAAGAATTTGTTGCTTTTAAGGGTCCTTATGAAATTGAATCTTTGTTTGAAAAGTATGAAGCTTTTGATGGTGATGTTTATAGGCCTGAAAATTTAGCTATCCTAAAATATTGCTATGATAATTATGAACATAATTCCTATATTAATGCGCTTATTGAGAAAGTCTCCGCTGTCCAAGAAGAGACTAATATTTTGCAGGAATCTATGGAAGAAGAAGTTGATGAAACTGTGAGCTCATTGGATGAAAAAGATGAGGAGGAGACCGAAGAACAATAGGAGGAAGAGCGGATTGATCACCCGTGCCCACCTTCTAATGAGAGTAACTCTTCAACTCATACATTGTTTAATTCCCCTTCATGCTTACCGAAGGATGAATGCAATGATAATTGCTATGATCCTGTTGATTCTTTTGAAATATCCCTTTTTGATGATGCTTGCTATGATTGTGGCCAACATGCCAATATGAATTATGCTTATGGAGATGAACTTGCTATAGTTCCTTATGTTAAACATGAAATTGTTGCTATTGCACCCACGCATGATAGTCCTATTATCTTTTTGAATTCTCCCAACTACACTATATCGAAGAAGTTTACCCTTATTAAGGATTAAATTTATGGGTTGCCTTATACCATTGCACATGATGATTTTGATGAATATAATATGCATGTGCTTGCTGCTCCTACCTGCAATTATTTTGAGAGAGGAACTATATCTCCACCTCTCTATGTTTCCAACACGATAAAATTGCGAGAAACTGTTTATACTATGCATTGGCCTTTACTATGTGTGCATGAATTGTTCTTTTATGACATGCCGATGCATAGGAAGAGAGTTAGACTTCGTTGTTACATGATATATGTTACTTTGTGCTCACTACTAAATTACAAATCATTGCTAATAAAAATTGGCTTTGATATACCTTGGGATCCGGGTGGATTCACTACTTGAGCACTATATGCCTAGCTTAATGGCTTTAAAGAAAGTGCTACCAAGGAGAGAACCCGGAAGTTTTAGAGAGCATTTATTTCTGTTGAGTGATTTTATATAGTTTAAAAACAAAATAAAATAAAGAGGGGAACCCAAAACCTTTTTAAAAAGGAAAGTGAAAGTGAGAAAGACAAGTGTTGTTGAAGTGGGAGAGCTCCTTGAACTTTGTTCATGCTCACGGCAACTTTGTGAATCATGATTACAGAAACTTTTCAACAAAAATAATTATCCCCTTGTACAATTCCATTGTATTATAAAAATAATGTGCCAAGGTTTGCCTTTAGGATGTTTTAGATGCTTGTTGGTTTGTGCGGTGCAGGACAGAAACTTTGGCTGTAGTGCGCGATTTTACTTTTTTAACTGAAACAGCGAATGGTTTTGATTCTTTCTGCACTGTCTTCCTATACAAATTTTTTATTTTTCCTAATTTGGGTAGAATTTTCCAAGTATAATAAATATGGTGAATGTTCAGATTATTACAGACTGTTCTGTTTTAGACAGATTCTATTTTTGATGCATAGTTTGCTCGTTTTGATGAAACTATCGATTTATATCACAGGATTAAGCCATGAAAAGGTTATACTACAGTAGACTCAATGCCAAAACAAAATATGAATTGATTTGCAACAGTACTTAGAGTAGTGATTTTCTTTATTATACTAACGGATCTTACCGAGTTTTCTGTTGAAGTTTTGTGTGGATGAAGTGTTCGATGATCGAGAAGGTCTCGATGTGAGAAGAAGGAAGAGAGGCAAGAGCTAAAGCTTGGGGATGCCCGAGGCACCCCAAGTAAATATTTCAGGAGACTCAAGCGTCTAAGCTTGGGGATGCCCCGGAAGGCATCCCCTCTTTCTTCAACAAGTATCGGTATGTTTTCGGATTCGTTTCGTTCATGCGATATGTGCAATCTTGGAGCGTCTTTTGCATTTAGTTTTCACTTTTCTTTTATGCACCATGATGGTATGAGATAGTCCTTGGTTGATTTATAGAATGCTCTATGCACTTCACTTATATCTTTTGAGTATGGCTTTATAGAATGCTTCATGTGCTTCACTTATATCATTTGAAGTTTGGATTGCATGTTTCTCTTTACATAGAAAACCGCCATTTGTAGAATGCTCTTTTGCTTAACTTATATTTGTTAGAGCGTGGGCATATATTTTGTAGAAAGAATTAAACTCTCTTGCTTCACTTATAACTATTTAGAGAGATGACAGGAATTGGTCATTCACATGGTTAGTCATAAAATCCTACATAAAACTTGTAGATCACTGAATATGATATGTTTGATTCCTTGCAATAGTTTTGCGATATAAAGATGGTGATATTAGAGTCATGCTAGTGGGTAGTTGTGGATTAGTAGAAATACTTGTGTTGAGGTTTGTGATTCCCGTAGCATGCACATATGGTGAACCGTTATGTAACAAAGTCGGAGCATGAGGTATTTATTGATTGTCTTCCTTATGAGTGGTGGTCGGGGAGGAGCGATGGTCTTTTACTACCAATCTATCCCCCTAGGGGCATGCGTAGTAGTACTTTGCTTCGAGGGCTAATAAACTTTGGCAATAAGTATGTGAGTTCTTTATGACTAATGTTGAGTCCATGGATTATACGAACTCTCACCCTTCCATCATTGCTAGCCTCTCTAGTATCGCGCAACTTTTGCCGGTACCATAAACCCACCATATACCTTCCTCAAAACAGCCACCATACCTACCTATCATGGCATTTCCATAGCCATTCCGAGATATATTGCCATGCAACCTCCATCATCATCATATACATGACTTGAGCATTCATTGTCATATTGCTTTCCATGATCGTAAGATAGCTAGCATGATGTTTTCATGGCTTGTCCGTTTTTTGATATCTTTGTTCTAGTATCGAGTTGTAAGTAAATAAAAGTGTGATGATCATCGTTATTAGAGCATTGCCCCAGTGAGGAAAGGATGATGGAGACTATGATTCCCCCACAAGTCGGGATGAGACTCCGGACGAAAAAAATAAAAATAATAAGAGAAAGGCCAAAAAAATAGGAAGCCCCCGAAAAAAGAGAAGGCCCAAAAAATGAGAGAAAAAGAGAGAAAGGGAAATGTTACTATCCTTTTACCACACTTGTGCTTCAAAGTAGCACCATGTTCTTCATATAGAGAGTCTCTTGAGTTATCACTTTCATATACTAGTGGGAATTTTCATTATAAAACTTTGCTTGTATATTCCGATGATGGGCTTCCTCAAATGCCCGAGGTCTTCATGAGCAAGCAAGTTGGATGCACACCCACTTAGTTTTCAGTCTGAGCTTTCAAACACTTATAGCTCTTAGTGAATCCATTGCATGGCAATCCCTACTCGCCCACATTGATATCTATTGATGGGCATCTCCATAGCCCGTTGATATGCTTAGTTGATGTGAGACTATCTTCTCCTTTTTTTTCTCCACAACCACCATTCTATTCCACCTATAGTGCTATATCCATGGCTCATGCTCATGTATTGCGTGAGAGTTGAAAATGCTAAAGCTCATTAAAAAGTATGAACCAATTGCTCGGCTTGTCATCGGGGTTGTGCATGATCTGAATATTTTGTGCAGTGAAGATGGACCATAGACAGACTCTATGATTTTGTATGGATAACTTTCTTTGGTATTGTTATTTTGAAAAGACATGATTGCTTTATTAGTGGGCTTGAAGTATTATTGTTTTTATGTCAAATGATAGACTATTCCTTTGAATCACTCGTGTCCTAATATTCATGCCATGATTAGATTACATGATCAAGATTATGCTAGGTAGCATTCCACATCAAAAATTATCTTTTTATCATTTACCTACTCGAGGATGAGGAGGAATTAAGCTTGGAGATGCTGATACGTCTCCGTTGTATCTATAATTTTTGATTGTTCCATGCCAATATTCTACAACTTTCATATACTTTTGGCAACTTTTTATACTATTTTTTGGACTAACATATTGATCCAGTGCCCAGTGCCAGTTCCTGCCTATTGCATGTTTTATATTTCGCAGAATATCCATATCAAACGGAGTCCAAATGGGATAAAAATGGACGGAGCTTATTTTTGGAATATTTGGAAAATCTGGGAGAAAGATCAACGCAAAAAGGTATCCGAGGTGGGCACGAGGTAGGGGGCACGCCCCACCCCCCTGAGCGCGCCCCTAACCCTCGTGGTCCACCCGTAAGGCGGTTGATGCCCTTCGTCGGCCGCAAGAAAGCTAATTTTTGGTAAAAAAAATCACGGCAAAGGTTTCGGTCCAATCGGAGTTACAAATCTCCATATATATACAAAACGGTGAAAGGGCAGGAAATAGAACGCAGAAACAGAGAGAGACAGAGAGGCATATCCAATCTCGGAGGTGCTCTCGCCCCTCCCATGCCATGGAGGCCAAGGTCCAAAGGGGAAACCCTTATCCCATCTAGGGGGAGGTCAAGGAAGAAGAAGACGAAGGGGCCCCCTCTCCCCTTCTCTTCCGATGGCCCCAGAACACTGTCGTGGCCATCATCATCATCACCGCGATCTACACCAACACCTCCGCCATCTTCACAAACATCTCCATCACCTTCCCCACTCTATCTATAGCGGTCCACTCTCCCGCAACCCGTTGTACCCTCTACTTGAACATGGTGCTTTATGCTTCATATTATTATCCAATGATGTGTTGCCATCCTATGATGTATGAGTAGATTTTCGTTGTCCTATCGGTGGTTGATGAATTGCTATGATTGATTTAATTTGCTTGTGGTTATGTTGCTGTCCTTTGGTGCCCATCTTATGAGCGCGCACGTGGATCACACCATAGGGTTAGTTGTATGTTGATAGGACTATGTATTGGAGGGCAAGAGTGACAGAAGCTTCAACCTAGCATAGAAATTGATGCATACGGGATTGAAGGGGGACCAATATATCTTAATGCTATGGTTGGGTTTTACATTAATGAACGTTAGTAGTTGCGGATGCTTGCTAATAGTTCCAATCATAAGTGCATAGAATTCCAAGTAAGGGATGACATGCTAGCAGTGGCCTCTCCCACATGAAACTTGCTATCAGTCTAGTAAAGTAGTCAATTGCTTAGGGACAATTTCGCAACTCCTACCACCACTTTTCCACACTCGCTATATTTACTTTACTGCTTCTTTACATACAACAGCCCCTACTTTTTATTTACGTGCTCTTTATTATCTTGCAAACCTATCCAAAAACACCTACAAAGTACTTCTAGTTTCATACTTGTTCTTGGTAGAGCGAACATCAAGCGTGTGTAGAGTTGTATCGGTGGTCGATAGAACTTGAGGGAATATTTGTTTTACCTTTAACTCCTCGTTGGGTTCGACACTCTTACTTATCGAAAACTGTTGTGATCCTATACTTGTGGGTTATCAGTGGCTTGTGCCCACCTCGGGTGTCCCCCGGACCGCCTCTTTACTCTATAAATACCCCAATATTCCATAAACCCAAGGGGAGTCGACGAAAATAAATTCCAGCCGCCGCAAGTTCCAGAAACACCAGATCCAATCTAGACACCATCACAGAGGGGTTCATCATGTCCATTGGTGCCTCTCGGATGATGCGTGAGTAGTTCTTTGTAGACCTTCGGGTCCGTAGGTAGTAGCTAGATGGCTTCCTCTCTCTCGTTTGATTCTCAATACAATGGTCTCTTGGAGATCCATATGATGTAATTCTTTTGCGGTGTGTTTGTTGGGATCCGATGAACTTTGAGTTTATGATCAGATCTATCTCTTTTTGTCCATGAAAGTTATTTGAGTCTTCTCTGATATCTTATATGCATGATTGATTATAGCCTCGTATTTCTTCTTCGATATTTGGGTTTTGTTTGGCACACTTGATCTTTTTATCTTGCAATGGGAAGATGTGCTTTGTGATGGGTTCGATCTTACGGTGCTTGATCCCAGTGACATAAGGGGAACCGACACGTATGTATCGTTCCTATTAAGGATAACAAGATGGGGTCTATTTCTACATAAATAGATCTTGTCTACATCATGTCATCGTTCTTATTGCATTACTGTGTTTCTCCATGAACTTAATACACTAGATGCATGCTGGATAGCGGTCGATGTGTGGAGTAATAGTAGTAGGTGCAGGCAGGAGTCAGTCTACTAATCTTGGATGTGATGCCTATATAATGATCATTGCTTGGATATAGTCATGATTATTTGAAGTTCTATCAATTGCCCAACAATTGTTTTTCACTCACTGTTTGCTATTTTTCTCGAGAGAAGCCACTAGTGAAATCTACGGCCCCCGGGTCTCTTCTTTATTATATTTCCCTTTGCGATCTATTTCCCTTTTCTTTTATTTTCAGATATGTTAAACCAAAAATACCTTGCTGCAATTTATTTTATCTGAGATCTGTTTATCCCATCTATCATATTTTTATCACGCCCGTTTGCCAATTTCCGGCGCTGTTACCCGAAAGGGATTGACAACCCCTTTAACACACCAGGTTGTGAGTATTTGTTATTTCTGTGCAGGTGCTGTTTACGTAGTGTTGCTTGGTTCTCCTACTGGTTCGATAACCTTGGACTCATCCCTGAGGGATATACCTTCTGTCGCTATGCTACATCATCCCTTCCTCTTTGGGGAAATACCGACGTAGTCTAGCAGACATCACAGACTGTGGCGGTTCTATGGAAAGCAAGCTCCCCAATGCCGTCTGGCCCGAAGGAGCATTCATAGAGATAATCAAGGTATGGCAGCAGGAGTTGTTCTACATCACCGAACCCCGCGATGCCAACTGGGCGGCCACGCCTGACTTTAGATCTGGACCCCCCCACGAGACTCACCTCACGAACCGCCAAGGGCCTTGATTGGGGGTCCAAACCAGAGGTGCATATGCTATAGAAACAAATCTCCAACATGTTGGGTGCAAACACCGGTCTCACAAACATGATTCAAGTGATGATCTTCTTCCGCACCCTTCCCTGCCAACTCCGGGTCTCCCCCATGTGGGAGTTCAAACCGGAGGAGCCACGGACCCTGAAGCTCTTCTTGGGCTCCAAGCACGAATATATATGGAAGCAGCTCTTCAAGGCTTAGAAAAAGTGGCTGAACAAGATTGAAGACATCGGGCTCGACATTGAGAACCCGGCCATGGTGGTAAGCATAATCTTTCCGAAGACCCATCCGGTCAATATTTTAGATATAATAAAGGTTATATTGCCTGCTTTCTGTACAAGGCTGGACAGCAAAGGCGGAGCGGATCAACTGTCCGGCACCGCTGCCCGAGAACCCGACCACACCCCAGCTGACGGAGATGCTGGTCCCAGTGCCCTATCAGGTGCTAGAGAAGAAAACCAAAAAGAAGAAAGGAAAGGAGGTCAAGGGCGGCCCCCGCGACAAAGGTCCTTCAGAAATAGTGTCCGGAGAGACCGAAGCCCTCTCTTCCCACGAGGGAGATGAGGAAGAGGAGGAGGAGGAGGTGGAAAGCGACTCCCCCCACAAGAGGAAGGAGAAGAAGAGGGAGGCGTTCGAAGACCCAGAGGGGAAGGTGCCCAAAAGAGGGAAGCTGACCCTCTCGGACAGTTTGTACTGAGAGTCCGAACTAGTCCCCAAGAAACCTCCTAGGATGAAGCCCCGAGCCGAATCGTTAGTATTCAGAAACTTACTGTTTATCTTTGGTCTACCTGCTTCCAGTATGTAAGTCGTTTTGTAATTTGCCTTTCAGCCCTCCGCGCGAGCTCCCGCATACTCCATTATCGGAGGGAAATTCTCTGCCACCAGAAATGGCAGAGAGTGACACGCCGCCGCGAGCCGCCTCGCCTATCGCCATGGAGGACACTAAAGTATCATCCCAAAGGACCTCTCCTGGTCGAGGGGGGGGGACGAAACCATCGAGAGGGTGCTGAAGGTTAATACCTCGGTTGCCGAAGACCTAGGGGAGGCGGCCCCTATGACAACTGACGGTGGTGAGCCACAACAATCCGGGCCCCCGCCGGACACCATTCCGGAGACCAGCATGGCTCTAGGATCGGATAAGCAGCCCCTTCGAAAGAGGTGGGAGGAGCATCATTTTCATCGGCAGCCTCCACTAATCTGGAGGCGCCCCATGATCTGGAGGAAGCACTGCAAAGTGCTTCCATCATGGAGGAGCGCTGCACCTTGATGGGTGCAGTCATGGAGAAGGTTCAGTCTGCTAAAAACGGACTGAACGAAGCCTTCTGCAGCCTACTGACAGGCTTTGAGGTATGCGACATAATGTTCTAAAAAACATTGCACATGGAAGAATAAACCTGTGTACACACAATAGCCCCTGAGACTCTGGTCGGTATAAAAGAAACCAGCCATAGGATCCACATAGTATTCGGGAGAGTAATATAGTGTGTTGTTATTGTAATAGGCTTCCATGTTGGCGGCAACTGCCCAGGCCGCAGAAGTTTCCGAACTCAATCGGAAGCTTCAGGTGGCAGATGAGGAAATCGACCGCATTAATAAGCGGTTCAACGACACGCAAGGTATGCGTATGATGTGAATTTTTTATGTTAGAAGTGATATGTATATTGAGAGGTTAACTCATAAAATTCTTTGACTACGATCATAGTTGGCGTAGCTGAGGTTGCGACCCTCAAAGGTGCCCTCGCCCAGGCCAAGAAAGAGGCGGAGGCGAATAAGGCAGCCACTGACAGCAGCTGCAGAACTGGAGGCCGAGCAAGCTACCCGGCGCCAACATGATGCTCGGGTGGCCGAAGTCGAGCAGGAGTTGAAGGATGCCATCAGCAAATGTGAAACCTTGGAGCGAAGACTTCAGACCAGTCATCCGAGCTTGCCAAGGCTCTTCATGATACCAAAGAGGCGCGGAGCGAGACCTAGAGCTCTCACGAAGAGATCCATTAGGCGAGGCAGATAGCGGCTGGTAAGGCATTTCTTTTGCAGAGTATGTTTGGAGGTTAGAGGTACGCTTTGCTCACCTGAGTGTGGAGTTTTCCAGGCGCGTTTGTGGATCTTCCGAAGAGTGCCGCTGCTGCCGCATAGTTCTTTCGAGCCCAGGAAGGGAACTCGACCGAGAAGCTGTTCTAGTCGCGATTTCTCGCGTCGGAGCACCCAACGCCTCTGGACGACCAGCTGATGCAGCTGACGGAGCTGCATAGGGTGGCTGGATTCTCCATGAAGGATCTAATAGTCCAACACTGGCCAGCCGAGCCAATTCTGAGCAAGCTACTTTGGTTTGGTGAAGCGGCTTGTTGATGCGCGACCGCGGATTGATGCTGTAAAGCGCTCTGCCTGCGTAGAGGGAGCCTGGATGGCCTTCGCCTACATCAAAATGCAATGGGCAAAGATGAAGGCCACCAAAGTGACAACCGTAGGTCCGCCCGAAGGCAAGGATAATCGGAAGCCGAAGAGGTACTTAGATGATGTCCTAGAAGGAGCCCGAGTAATAGAGGGTCAATGTTCTAAGGACGTAATATTTGATTGAATGTGTTCAGGTTGTACAAACTGTGTTATGAACCCATGCTGTTATATATCTATGTTTGTGTTTTTTGCTTCAAGCGATTTTTCCTCTCGTGCAGCCATTTATTGTTATATTTCTGAAAGTTGCCAGTCGTCGGCTTTAAACCCCATGTAGATGCTACAGGGGTGTTCGGCATAACGCGTGATCACACTTTATCCAATGTCTTGGTCCGTAAAGGAGATGTCCGCGAGGTGAACCAGGCAATCAGACTATGTGGCTTTATCACTTTCACTTAGCCATAGGAGTTTGACTATGGAGCTAAGTACTAGCCCCTTATGCATGTGCGGCTATCTGGACTATGGTGCCCTTTCCATGCAGCTGGACGAAGACCAGCCCTTCGTATAACACGGGGTGAATCACTAATGATTTTTAGTATAATACTAAGTCGACGAATCTCCAACCAGCTCTCGCCTATCATGACTGTCAGTTTTCGGCTTTCTCTACTGAGGTACTTGACCAGACGAACCGGAAATAAAATCACAGTAGTTCTCCCTTTACTACCTTGGCCGAACGAGTGGAACATAAGGTGGTAAGCATAGGAGCCGAGAACCCAACTATAGACCAAAGACAACATGATTCAGAGCCGATGCATATAATGCAATATCCGGGACGCCGAAGAGTTCCCTATAGGTGTTCAGACTTGAAATGTGCAGGGCCGAATACAGCCCCCAGTGTTAAGGCCAGACTAAGGCACGTGTGGCAGTCTGAGGTAGGGAGGGAACACAAATGATAAAATAAAATGATTGCCAAACAAAGTGGTGATCAGCTGTTTCCTTTACACCTTGATTAACACGTCGAGCCGTGTTGTTACAGATAATGCCAAAAACACCGAGGCCATTTTACATGCCGAAAGTTTATACAAGGGAAAGGTTTACACAGAACCTAAATGAAATGGATTAAGAATCCAAATAATGCCCTGTTGCATGTCTGCATCGTTTCTCCTTGGTGAGATATCCTTGAAGGGGAGGAGTCCAGTGGTCGTCTGCTAAAAAGAGGAACCTAGAAAAAGGTCTCTGCCAGTGTCAAAACCGGCCGATCTCGGGTAGGGGGTCCCGAACTGTGCGTCTAAGGATTAAAGGTAACAAGGGACATGGGGAACATGATGTTTACCCAGGTTCGGTCCCTCTTAATGGAGGTAAAACCCTACGTCATGCTTGATTGTATTTGATGAGTATAGGGGTTACAAGAGTCGATCTACCTCGAGATCGTAATGGCTAAACCCTAGATGTCTAGCCCATGTGAATTCTGATAGCCTCTACGGACTAAACCCTCTGGTTTATATAACACCGGAGGGGCTTAGGGTTGTACAGAGTCGGCTTGTAGAAGAAGGAAATTACATATCAGGACGCCAATCTTGCCATCCACGCATAGGAGAGTCCTATCCGGACACGGGGCAAGGTCTTCTACCTTCTATCTTCATGGCACATCAGTCCGGTCCATATCACACAGCCCGAACACCCGAGGACCCCCTAGTCCAGGACTCCCTCAGTACCCCCTGAACCAGTCTGGTCCATATTCAGCATGCAGATTATCTTCGGCATTGCAAGGCGGGTTCCTCCTCCCGAATACTTCAAAGTAATCTTCACAACAAAAGAACTGTATCCGGCTCTGCATGGTAGTCATAACCCTCAACCACAAAGGTAAAAATATTTAATCAAGATAATGTCTGTCAACTGAGAACTTTTCGGTTAAACGTCACGTCGGGCCCCTTTACTATTTTGAACCATTTTTTCACCTCCCACTTCGCGTTTTGAGGCACATCCCTTATTGAAACGTGCTGTCAAAACAGAGATCGTGTTCGCTTATCACGGGATCCTCATCAATACGGGTTTTGTTAATCTAACCATGCCATTCGCACGACCCCTTGGGAGTAGGCGAGTTTTAAGGCTTGAGGGGGGCACTTGATATTCATTGCCTATATAAGTGGATAAAGATCCCTCTTTTCCCCCACGCCTTCTTCCTTCTCATGTTTTCCCATCCTCAAGCTCCAGCGCCCAAGCTTCAACCGTTTCCACCGCCACCAACCTCTCCAGCCATGTTCGGATCTGCTTCGAAGGGCAAATGGGAGGCATCCTCTGTCACGGAGAACGACCTCAAGGAGCTCCGAAAGGCGGGATATCTATCTGCGGACATCTCACATAGGCTCCCTGCAAAGAAGCAAGTCATTCCCACCCCGGAGCCTGGCAAAAGGGTTGTATTCATCACTCACTTCCTCTGTGGGCTAGGTTTTTCCCTCCACCCCTTTGTCCGCGGCCTCATGTTCTACTACGGGCTAGATTTCCATGATCTAGCCACAAAATCTTTCCTACACATCTCGGCGTTTATCGTCGTGTGTGAGGCGCTACTCCGCATCCGCCCACACTTCGGCCTATGGCTAAAAGTATTCAATGTGAAGCCGAAGGTGGTCGACGGGTAGCATGTGGACTTCGGCGGCGCCATGGTGAGCAAGCTCCCCAACACCACTTGGCCTAAAGGGGCCTTTGTGTAGACCGTCAAGGTGTGCTGGTGTGGCAACAAGAGTGGTTCTACATCACCGAACCCCGCGGCGCCAGGTGGGCGGCCACTCTTGAGTTGAGATCCGGACCCCCTATGCGGCTCGCATCATGGACCAACAAGGGTCTAGATTGGGGATCCACGGCGGAAGTGTTGATGTTGCAAAAGCGCATCACAAACATGATAAGCAAGAACACTAGCCTCACAAATGTGATTCAGATGATGCTCTTCCGCTGGATCCTTCCCTGCCAACTCTGGCCCTCCCACATGTGGGAGTTCAATCCGGAAGATCCGCGGACCCTAAAGCACTTCTTCGGCACAACGCACGAAGATATCTGGAAGCTGCTCTTCAAGGCCCAAAAAGCATGGTTGAAGAAGACCGAACACATCGGCCTCGACAGCGAGAATATGGCCACACCGGTAAGTCTGTTGTTCCCGAACATACATTCAGTCCATAAATTATAGGGCATAATGGTTTTTTTGTCCCTTGCTTAGGGCTGGATAGCGAAGGCGGAGAGGATCAAGTGTCCGGCTCCGCTGCCTGAAGATCTGGCCACGCCCCAGCTAACGAGGATGGTGGTCCCGGCGCCCTATCAGGCACCGGAGAAGAAGGCTAATAAGAAGGGCAAGGAGGCCATGGGCGGCCCCCTCCATAAGGGTACTTCAGACGCAGTGTCCGGAGAGACTGAAATCTCCTCCTCCCATGATGAAGATGAAGACGAAGAGGAGGAGGAGGCAAAAAGTGACTCCCCTCTTAAGGGGAGGAAGAAGAAGAGGGCAGCCTCCATAGACTCGGAGGAGGGGCATCCAAGAGGGGGAAGGTGACCTTCTCAGATGGTTTTGATTCAGAGGCCGAACCCATCCCCAAGAGGCTTCCCAGGGCGAAGCCCCTGGCTAAATCGTAAGTACCGAAGGATTCGTTACAAGTATTCAGTCCTCTATGTTTTTAATATAACATATTATGTTGTGTGTATTTCAGCCCTCCTCGCGACCTCCCCAACCCTTCACCATCTGAGGGGAGCTCTCTGCTGCCTGAGATGGTAGAGAGCGAGACGCCTCCGCGAGACTCTCCACCCATCATCATGGATGACACCGAGGTGCTGTCCCGAAGGACCTCTCCAGGCCACGAAGGAGTGGGCGAGGTGGCCGAAACGGTGCCGGAGGGAAATACCTCGGCTGCCGAAGACATGGGGGTGCGATCCCCATGGCAACTGATGGCGGGGGCCCTAATCAGTCCGCCCCCAGCCGAACACCATTCCGGAGACCATACAGCTCCAGAATCGGGCGACCAACCCCCTTTGAAGGAGGGGGGGGCATCAGCTCCGACGGCGACCTCCACAAATCCGGAGGCGCCGAATGCTCTGGTCGAAGCACTATGACGTGCTTCCATCGTGGAGGAGCACCGCACCCTGATGGGTGTGGTGGTTGAGAAGGTTCAGCCTGGCAAGAGCGGGCTAAACGAAGCCTTCACCAGCCTGCTAACAGGCTTTGAGGTATGCGACGTAATGCTCTAGACGCTTTTCATGTGAAGGAAATATACCTGTATATAGATAGTAGCCCCTGAAACTCTGTTCGGTTTTGAAAAAGGCCGAACAAAGGACCCTATATTATTCGGAAGAGGTGACGTACTTTTCTATTTTACAATAGGCTTCCTTGTTGGTGGCAACCGCCCAGGCCGCTGAAGTTTCCGAACTCAATCAGAAACTGAAGCTGGCTGATGATGAGCTCGACCGCATTAACAAGTGGTTCGATGAGGCACAAGGCATGTGTGTATGTTTGAAAAGAGTTTGATCATATATCTAA
This sequence comes from Triticum aestivum, assembly GCF_018294505.1. Lineage (NCBI taxonomy): Eukaryota > Viridiplantae > Streptophyta > Magnoliopsida > Poales > Poaceae > Triticum > Triticum aestivum. The sequence continues at coordinate 531,769,713 of NC_057812.1, forward strand.
AGTGATATGCAAATTCAGAGTGTAACTCATGTACTGCTAGAATTATGGGTGCAGTTAGCGCGGACGAGGTCGAGACCCTAAAGAGCGCCCTTACCCAAGCCAAGGAGGAGGCGAAGGCGAGCAAAGCGGCTGCTGACAAAGCGGCTGCGGGTTTAAAGACCGAACATGTCGCGCCCCGCCAGCACGAAGAGAGGGTGGCTGAAGTGGAGCAAGAGCTGAAAGAAGCCATCCACAAATGCGAGGCTTTGGAGGAGAAGAGTACGGCCCAAGCGGCCGAACTCGCCAAGGCCCTCCATGAGGCCAAGGAGGCACGAACAGAGTCCCAGACTGCTCGTGAAGAGATCGACAGGCCGAACAGATAGCGGCTGGTAAGCCCTTTCTTTTGCCGAGTATATTTGGGGGTCAAAGATATGCCTTGCTTATTCGACCCTGGAGTTCTCCACACGCTTTTGCGGATCTTCCGAGGAGTGATACCGACGCCGCGCAGTTCTTCCGAGCTAAGGAGGGTGATACGTCTCCAATGTATCTAGAATTTTTTATTGTTCCATGTTGTTATATTATCAATCTTGGATGTTTTATAATCATTTTATATCATTTTGGTACTAACCTATTGACATAGTGCCAAGTGCTAGTTCATGTTTTTTCCGTGTTTTTTACATCGTAGAAAAACAATATCAATACGAAACTTTACGGCGAATTTTTATGGGCCAGAAGGAACACAACGGGCCCTGGCTGCGCCTGGTGGGTTGTGCCCACCTCGGGTGCCCCCCGGACCACCTCTTTGCTCTATAAATACCCTAATATTTCCAGAACCCCAGAGGAGTCGACCAAATATCCATCCAGCCGCCGCAGAGTCCAGAACCACTAGATCCAATCTAGACACCATCTCGGATGGGGTTCACCACCTCCATTGGTGCCTCTCTGATGATGCGTGAGTAGTTCTTTGTAGACCTTCGGGTCCGTATTTAGTAGCTAGATGGCTTCATCTCTCTCTCTCTCTCTCTCTCTCTCTCTCTTGATTCTCAATACAATGGTCTCTTGGAGATCCATATGATGTAACTCTTTTGCGATGTGTTTGTTAGGATCCGATGAACTTTGAGTTTATGATCAGATCTGTCTTTTTATATCCATGAAAGTATTTGAGTTTCTTTGAAGTGGGTTCGATCTTACGGTGCTTGATCCCAGTGACAGAAAGGGAAACGACACATGTATTATTGCTACTAAGGATAAAACGATGGGGTCTATCTCTACATAGATAGATCTTGTCTACATCATGTCATCATTCTTATTGCATTACTCCGTTTCTCCATGAACTTAATACACTAGATGCATGCTGGATAGAGGTCGATGTGTGGAGTAGTAGTAGATGCAGGCAGTAGTCAGTATACTAATCTTGGACGTGATGCCTATATAATGATCATTGCCTGGATATAATCATAATTATTTCAGGTTCTATCAATTTCCCAACAGTAATTTGTTCACCCACCATTTGCTATTTTTCTCGAGAGAAGCCACTAGTGAAACCTACGCCCCCTGGTCTTCTTTCTCATATATTTGCCTTTGAGATCTATTTTTATTTGCATTTATTTTCAGATCTACTAAACCAAAAACCCAAAAATACTTTGCTGCACTTTATTTTATTTGCGATCTATTTATCCAATCTATTATAACCTTTTTGCCGTCACGCACCAATTTCTGGCACCGTTACCCGAAAGGGATTGACAACCCCTTTAACACGTCGGGTTGCGAGGATTTGTTATCTATGTGCAGGGGCTGTTTACGTTGTGTTGCTTGGTTCTCCTACTGGTACGATAACCTTGGTTTCATATCTGAGGGAAATACCTACCGCCGTTGTGCTGCATCATCCCTTCCTCTTTGGCGAAATACTGACGTAGCTTCAAGCAATATCAAAAGGAATTTATGGCGCCATTGTCGGGGCGGATATTCAACATATACCAGGTTCGTAATCACAAATCGCATCTCCTTGCAATTTACATTATTTTCCATTTGCCTCTCATTTTCCTCTCCGCTACTTCACAAAATTTTTCCATTTTATTCGCCTCTCTTCTCCGTTCGCCGTTTTCTTGTCAGATCTATCCTTTGCTTGCAATCACGAGTGATTTTCGTATGGCATGAACAGATGATGGCCTAACTCCTAAAATTGGACGTATGGGCAATCTGGATGCTAAAACCTTTATTTTGGGGGCAAGGGAACGTTATGGGTAAAGAACGTATCCAAGAATTTATCAATTGTTTTGGGAAGCTTAGTCTTGATGATGCCCCTATATTTAAAACTACTAGATCTTATGCGGATGCTATTTCAGCACTAGTTCTGAAACTTGAAAGTAAATTTATTCGTAACCATCTTACCTTGCAAAGATTGTTTTTTGAGCTCCCCGTTATAAAGAATCCTAGAGCTAAAAAGTTGGCCACTCTTGTTCTTATGAATGAGTTTGACTACATAATACGGGAAGCTAGGGAAATCTTTGACTTTTATGGTATGAATCGTGAAAAACCTGTGATAGATAAAATTCTTTACAATAGTGAGTATGCTTTAAGACAATAAAATCTTTGATGAGAATCTAAAAAAGGAAGTCCCAGTTCTAGATATAATGCAACAAGTTTTCAATAATGTTAATCACAATTACTTTTGGATTGTTGCGGGAAATCAAAAGGGGTATGATGAAAACCAACTAAGGATTGCTAAGGCCTCTATGGATAACATGTTTTATGTTGTGTTTACAAAGCCTCATGACGAAAATACCTCTAAGAAAGTTAAGAAGAAAGATGACAAAACTTAGATCCTTGCTTTATGCCTAGCTAAGGGCGTAATACTATAGCACTTGTTGGGAGGCAACCCAATTAATAAATTTTATTTTTGATTTTTGCTTCCTGTTCTTGTGTGTTAGCACAATTATGCTACTGTTATGATTGTGTTTTTTATATTTTAATTATTGTTTGTGCCAAGTAAAGTCTTTAGGATCTTCTTGGGTGATAGTTGTTTGATCTTGCTGAAAAAACAGAAACTTTTATGCTCACGAAATTAATTTTCATTTTTTTACCAGAGAGCGATAAAATACGCATTCCACTTGAAGTAGATTAGTATACAAACTTCTCAGGTCTTCCTACTATTTTTAGAATTTTTGGAGTTACAGAAGTATTCGAAATAGTGAGATTGCTACAGACTGATCTGTTTTGTCAGATTCTGTTTTCTTTGTGTTGTGTGCTTATTTTGATGGCTCTTTAGTTTTCTTTGATAAGTTTTTGCCATAGAAAAGTTGGAATACAGTAGATATAATACAAGAACAAAATATGAATTGGTTTGATACAACACTAATAGTAGTGGTTTATTATTCTTATACTAACGGATCTCACGAAGGTTTTATTGAGTTTTGTGTGATTGAAGTTTTCAAGTTTGGGGTTATCTTATGATGGATGAAGGAAGGATGGAAGAGCCTAATCTATGGGATGCCCCGGCATCCCAAGATATTATCCAGAAATGAGGAACCAACTAAGCTTGGGGATGACCCTGAGTGGCATCCCCGCTTTCTTCTAACAATCATTGGTATTTTACTTGAAACTATATTTTTATTCGCCACATGATATGTGTTTTGCTTGGAGCGTCTTGTATGATATGAGTCTTTGATTGTTTTATTTTGTGTTTTAAGTCATCAATCCTTGCTGGACACACCTATCTGAGAGAGCCAAAATTATGTCATGACTTGTTAGAATTGCTCTCTATGCTTCACATCAATTTTTATGAGCAATGGACTTGCTCTAGTGCTTCACTTATATCTTTTTTTAGCACGGTATGCTTTAGTATTTTTGAGGAACTTCTCTCTTGCTTCACTTAGATTTATTTGAGATTTAGTAAAATTTTCAATAATTATCTCTTGCTTCACTTAAATTAATTTGAGAGAAAGCAAAATATATTATGCTCATGATCTTCACTTATATTTGTTGGAGCTTGTCAAAAGCAACACATGAAAAATAGTCCCAAAGTGATAGATATCCAAGAAGTATATAATAAAAACTTTCATGAAGATCATTGGACAAAATAAACTTGATTCTTAGTAATAGTTTTTGAGATATGATGATGATGTCATATGCGAGTCATCTTGATGAGTAATTATGCTTTAGTAAGAATATTGGTGTTAAGGTTCGTGATTCCCTATGCAAGTGTGAAAGTCAATAGTTATGCAATGAAATTATATCCTACTTATTTATGCTTAATGCTTGCTTATGAGATTATTCGTTTCTTAGTTGGTCGCTATCCAATCTTTTGCTAGCCTTCATTTTGCACTAAGTATGATTACTACTTGTGCATCCAAAAACCTTTAACCCAGTTTTGCCACATGAGTCCACTATATCTACCTATATGCGGTATTCTTTTGCCATTCTAAGCAAATTTGCATGTGTCATCTCCAATTTTTTCAAAATAAACTTCTCTTTTGCGTGTTTGTTTCGTTCGTGGAGTGGTGAGGGGTGGATAATATTTAACATGCTAGATGTGTTATTCTCAAGATGAGTATTTATTCACTTGTCATTGCACGAGAGTAAGGCGAAGGTATTAGGGATGCCCATTCCCGAAATGCAAAAACATTGAATTTACTTTATGTTGTCAAATAATAAATTCCTTGGAAAGTGTTGGTATGGAGGGTACCCGTGGATACGGTTAGCCATGCAAAGTGAAAGTATGGTCGAAAAAGGAATAAACTTTAATTTCTGTTTGGGAACCGCCTATGATATATCTATGCATGGAAAGTATTGGGAACTCTAAGTCATTTTCGTTGGTGGGATGGATACACCTCTCAAAATGTTTTTATCTCTAAGTTTTTTGCTTTGAGCTCTGGCACCTCTACAAATCCCTACTTCCCTCTGTGAAGGGCCTTTCTTTTTTACTTTATGCAATTTTTATTTCTGAATTTGAGCCTCCATCTTCCCTTATAAAAGCACCAACTAGAAGGCAATATGATCGTACTTAAGTATTGGGTGTAGCTAATATGCGAGTGTGTTTCATTAATGGATCAATGTTTGAGCATGATGGGCTAGGGATAACTTATTTTAGCGATAGTATTTTGAAAGACATGGTTGCTTGTTGATATGCTTGTGTATCTAAATTATTGTTTAAAAACTAGATTATTGCTTTGAACAACTAAAAGTCCAATTGTCCATGCTATAAAGAAAAGAATATGATATGACATGATAGGCAGCATTCTACATCAAAAATTCTATTTTTATCACTTACCTACTCGAGGACTAGTAGGAGTTAAGCTTGGGGATTGAGGGAGTCCTAGATTACGGGGTTCTCGGGCGTCCAGGCAATGTAACATGGCCCGGACTTATGGGCCGTGAAGATACAAGATAGAAGACTCTCTCCCGTGTCTGGATGGAACTCTCCTTGGCGTGGAAGGCAAGCTTAGCGTGTGGATATGAATATTCCTTTCTCTGTAAACCGACTTTGTAGAACCCTAGTCCCCTCCGGTGTCTATATAAACCGGAGGGTTTAGTCCGTAGAGACTAGACACAATCATAATCATATAGGCTAGACAATTTGGGTTTAGCTGTTACGATCTCATGGTAGATCAACTTTTGTAACCTCTATACTCATCAAAGTCCATCAAGCAGGACGTAGGGTATTACCTCCATCAAGAGGGCCCGAACCTGGGTAAACATCGTGTCCCTTGTCTCATGTTACCATCGATCCTTAGACGCAGAGTTCGGGAGCCCCTACCCGAGATCTGCCTGCCACCGACATTGGTGCTTTCATTGAGAGTACCACTTTGCCATCGTCGAAAGGCTCGATGGCTCCATCAATCATCTACAACAACGCTGCCGTGGAGGAGATTTTCCTCCCCAACCAGATCTTTGCATTCGGTGGCTTTGCACTGCGGGCTAACTCTGTTGGCCATGTGGACCAGATCGACAGCTACGCCCCTGGTCACCGGATCAGTTTTGGAAATCTGAACTATGTCGCTGATATCCGAGGAGACTTGATCTTCCAAGGGTTTGTGGCCTCATCCACCGCTCCGGCCTTAGATCAAGAGCGCATCATTAGGTCCGAAGACGGGAGTCTAAAGCCCACCAGACTCTCTGCAGCCTTAGAGCTCAACACCAAGGGAATAGCGTCTTCGACGATCATTGCGAGGCCGGACTCTTCTCGGGATACTACTTCCGAACGCTGGAGACCTGTGTCATGTGAGCTTGGCTTAGAAACTTTCGACCCTGTCCAAACCCCTCTCTTAAATGAGGCTTTGGACCTAATGCGATCTCTTGTAATCATAGAGGAACCACTTCTGAATCATGCCTAGCCCGCAGTAGGGGCTAGAAATAGGGAATTTTACTTCCCACCCACCACCCACTTCATAGCCACTGTCAAGGACGTAACTGACATGCTTGATTATGCCTCCGAGGACATCGACGGTATGGATGACGATGCCGGAGAGGAGCAGGCCCAAAACCCACCAGTCACCAGACGTTGGACGACCACCTCCTCGTATGACGTGTACATGGTGGATACACCTAAAAACAGCAACGATGATGATGAGAAAAACCCAGTCGAGGACGAACCTCCTGAGATACCGCCGAAATGCCGACGTCAGCAGCGCCACTCTAAATTGTGTCATGGCAAGAACAGCAAAACCGACACCGAAGACAATGATACTCTAGAGAACGCCAAAGACCAAGAAGACCACATCGAACGAACATCCGAACATGATGATCGGGAGGACGGGCAAGTTGACCCTGATGAACAAACATGGAACAACGTCTCGGAGGATAGCAACTATCTGCCACTCTCCGAAGACGATGTAAGCCTCGGCGATGAAGATTTCATCGTGCCAGAGGAACCCCTCGAACAAGAGCGCTTCAAGCGCCGGCTAATAGCCACGACTAGAAGCCTAAAAAAGAAACAGTAGCAGCTTCAAGCTGACCAAGACCATCTCAACGGCAGATGGACTAATGTCCTGGCAGCCAAAGAATACGGCCTCGAGCGACCAAAAAAGAGTTACCCGAAGTGCAAGCTGCTACCACTACAAAAAAAGACACATGACATTTTGGGCTGAACGAAAATTTATTTGTGTCATACTTATGAGACTTCTATGACGAAAATTGTGACAAAACCCGGTATCATCATAGATGTGGTGGGTCCTACTTCGATGACAAAAGATCATGACAGAAAATGGGCTTTTCGGCCTTGGCGGGCCGGAGACGCAGCTGCATGACATTCTTTGGGCCGTCCATGACGGAAAGAACCATGGTAGAAGCGAGGACGAGGAAAATATCAGGGAGTTCCCGGTTACAGTGGGTGGTCGGGGCCGAGTGATGCGCGTTTCTCTCATACATATGCGCGTGTGTGTGATGTGTTGGGCTCTAACTGAACCCGAGCGAGGCATTGGGCTCTAACTGAACCCGAGCATTTTGCATTGCAGGCTATGCGTTACAGAACCCGAGCGACCGATCGATCCCTTGCTGTTAACTGAACCCGAGTAATTCCTTTGCTACTGCTACTAACCGAAGCAGATCGAACACTGCTGTCTCCTTCCCTTGATGAACAGTGAGTGATGTTGAGGGGGTTTGGATGAATAGTTCCCAGTGGGGGGCTTGGATGAACAGGATCCTGTGGTAGTAGAGGCCGTTGCCGCTGGATGAACAGTACCCAATCGATCGAGCCGGTGGATGAACAGGACCCCGTGGAGGGTTGGATGAACAGGACCCCGTGGAGGATGGATGAACAGTAGCCGGTGGAGGGCTGGATGAACAGTAGCCGGTGGAGGGTTGGATGAACAGGAGCCCATGGAGGGGTGGTTGAACAGGAGCCCATGGAGAGGGCTGGTTGAACAATAGCCGATGGAGGAGCGTGTGGTGGAGGCTGGATGAACAGGAGCCCGTGGATGAACAGTCGCAGGTGGAGGCTGGAGGAGGTCGACGATGGATGAACATGAGCCCGTGGAGGCTGGAGGAGGTCGACAGTGGAGAAGAACAATATGCCGTGGAGTCCCGTTTTGCGGTACGCCACACCCCTCCCAATGAACAGGACCCCCGTTTCGACCATAGCACTCCAACACAAGTATGTTTCCTCCATTTTGCGGTACGCCACACCCCTCCCGATCAATAGGACCCCATTTCAACTGTAGGAGGTCCGTTTCCTCCGTTTTGCGGTACGCCAGACCCCTCCCGATGAACAGGATCCTGTTTTGACCGTGGCCGGTCGAACACAAGGCCGTTTCCTCCGTTCCGCGGTACGCCGGGCCTCGTTTCCATCGGCTGTTCCGTCCAAGCCGGTTGGCTCCCGATGAACACGATGACGCATTCCGTTCCCACCCAGCCGGTTGCCTCCCCATGATCACGACGACGACGCAACTTCTCCATTCCGACCCAGCCATGTACACGAGCCCTGTCCGTATGTATGCGCGAGTAGGCGTTCGGGACCCCACCCGTTTGTACGTACGTGGCCGTATTTTCTTTCTTGCACCCTGGCCGCTATACGTATGTGTACATGCTACGTGCGCGCCTCTACTAAGACACGTGTGTGCCTGTACATCGACCAGTATTTACGTACACGTTCACGACCAGAATGACAATGCTACGTACGCTTCGAACAGGTGGGTCCCGGCTGTCAAACACTTCCTTCCGTTTGAAGATGTAGCTGGTGGGTCCCAGCAGTCAGGGGGAAACGTTTTTTCGCGAAATATGGTGGCCCGTCCGGTGGGACCTTCCTGTCCGGTGGAGGAATCATTATTTTCCACGTAATAAGGAGGCACTTCCTTGCTGCGGCCGTGGACCCAGCTGTCAGCCTCTCCACGTACAGTACTCTTCCGATGGAAGTCGTTCCTTGACCACGTTGACCATGCCGCGCCGAGAGCACCTGGGCGGTGGACGACGGTGAGGCCTAGCAAGGGGACGACGCGGAGCCGGGGAAGACACGGCAGTGGTTGCCCACGAGGAGAGGAGTACGAGGGTTCACTGGTTCGGCTGCGGTGTGAGGCTGCTGTCGCCGGAGAATAACAGGGGGTGTGGGTGAGTAGAGGGATGGCCAGGCCAGTGGTGGGAGTAATAGGGGGCGGTGAGGCCTCCGCAGCATCACAACCGGCCATGAGAGGCAGGAGCACGCGGCACGACCAGCGCTGCTTTGGGAGGCTGGAGCCAGAAGACCAGAGGTTGAAGAAGCACTACGGCCGTTGGATGGACATCGTATGGTCACTAGAGCTAAAATCATTCATATTGACTAAGTTGACTAAGCCCTCCATCCCCGTCAACTTAGTAGGCCCACAAGTCAGCCTCCCATTATGTTGGTCCCAGCTAGCAGGGGGAGTATTTATTTTTGTGTGTGTAATAAGGAAGCACTTCCTTGCGTGCGAAGATATAGCTGGTGGGTCCGAGCTATCAGCGATGGGAACGTTTCTTTTGCAAAATACAGAGGTCCTTACGATGGGTCCTAGATGTCAAGTGGAGGAATCATTATTTTGCATGTAATAAGGAGGCATTTCCTTGCGTGCGGTCGTGCACCCAGCTGTCAGCCTCTCCACGTATAGTCCACTTCGGATGCATGTCGGTCGTTGACCAGGTTGACCACGCCACGCCGAGAGCACCAGGGCGGTGGACGATGGCGAGGCGAAGGGAACGACACGGAGCCAGGGAAGACTCCACAGTTGTTTCCCACATGGAGGGGAGTACGAGGTTTTACTGGTTCGGATGCCATCGCCGGAGAATAATAGCAGGTGTGGGTGAGTTGAGGGATGGCTAAGCCAGTGATGGGAGTACGGTGGGGCGGTGAGGCCTGCGCGGCAGCACAACCGGACGCGGGAGGAGGGAGAAAGCAGTCCCGCCGGCTCTTGTTTGAGCGGCTAGAGCAGGAAGAGCAGAGATTGAAGAAGCACGACGGCCATTGGATGGACATCCAACAGTCACTGCTTGTACGTCAACCTTTTTTAGGAAACCCTCAAATCTGTGGAAAACATCATACAACCCATCTACCATTATTTATAATAATTTACAACCCATTTGCTAATTCTTAAGGTTTTTTTTGGAGCCCATATTCTTTTTGTTAGCATTACAACCCATATTGTGGCCACGGCTAAAAAACTATATGAAATTTTGCTTATTTTGGTGCGGTCCAAACTGTTTTTAATCTCGAAATTTCGAGTCAAATTCAAACTAATTTTATAAATAAATTTATATCAATATAAAATCCAACAAATTTTCCATGCATAAAAATCAATGCAATTTAAAATCTCGAAATGAAAAAAAGGAAATTTGAAACTAATTGCCGGTTTGATGCGTTCTAAAAGTGTACAACCCATTTCTCATTGCTGATAGGCCATTTTCTCGGCCAGCTAAATGAAGCTCTCCTTGTCTTGAAAGATTTGCAGCCCAACACGCCTGACAAAGCGACTTACTTGACAACTCACAAAAAAACTGGGCTAGCCATTTTGAGATAGAAAGAAAAAAAACTACTGGGCTGGTCTACGGTAAACATAAAAGAAAAGGCTGTCTAGACAGGCTAGAGGGCCCCGCACAACCCAGTTGACACCCTGCTTCCGTCTCAAAACAAATTAGATAAATGCCACTCCAATTATGGGGATTCATAAAAATGCCTCTGCAATTTTTGCAAAATTTGAAAAACACCACTGCAATTTTTGCAAACTTTGAAAAACACCACTCCAGACTTTGAAAAATGCCACTAGCACTACTGGAATCAGCTTCTTTCCCATCTGCCCATTCTTTGCATCCGCTTGCTGACGGCAAAGAAGGTCTTTGCCGTCAGCCACAAGAAAACGGACGGCAAAGATGTGGCTGATGGCAAACAAAGTGTTTGCCATCAGCCCGTTCTTTGCCGTCCGCTAGCAGACGGCAACGAGGTGGGTGGGTCCTATTATTGTTTAACCAACTCAAGCCCATCGGCCCCACCTCTTTGCCGTCCGCAAGCGGACGACTAAGAAACTTTGCCGACCGTTGGCGGACGACAAAGAGGCGGGTACGTTAATGGCCGTCCCGCCCCCCTCTCTTCTCTCCACTCTCTCATTCCTCCCCACCCACACCCGCGCCGCCGCTGCCCCGCACCCCTCCCGTGCGGCCCCCAACCTCCACCGCACCAGCCGCCCCTTCCACGTCGCCCGCCCCCTCCCCTCCATCGCCATCCCCCACCCACACCCGCCCACGCCGTCGCCGCCGACCCCGTCCGGCGTAGCCGGCCGCCCCGCACCCCTCCCCGACCTCCACAGCGGCCCCGCCACCTTTTCCATGTCAGGCAGCCGCGCCGCGGCCGTCCCCGCGCCATCCCGCCGCGACCGTCCGCCCCCCCTCCCCTCCACCGGGTCGCCGCCTCCTCCAGCGGCCGCCACAGCCGTCCGGCCTCCCCCACCACCAGGTGAGCACCTCCCCCTTTTTTGTTTAATTAGTTTCTTTTTGTTTCTTTTAGTTTAGTTTTTGTTTTAGTTATAGTCATAGTTTAGTTTAGTTTATTTTAGATTAGTTTTAGTTTTAGTTTAGTTTAGTTTAGTTTTAGTTTATTTTAGATTAGTTTTAGTTTAGAAGAAGAAGTAGAAGGAGGAGGGAGGAACAGGAGGAGGGAGAGGAAGAAAGAAGAAAAGAAGAAGAAGAGGAAAAAGGAGAAGAAGAAGAAGAAGAAGAAGAGGAGGAGGAGGAGGAGAAAGAAGAGGAAGAAGAAGAAGAAGAAAGAGAAGAGGAGGAGAAGAAGAAGAGAAGAAGAAAAGGAAAAATGAGACCCTGACCTGACCCTCGACACCCCGATACCTCGGCGCGACACCCCGACCCCGACACCCTGACACCACACCCCGACCCCGACCGCCGACCAACCGACACCCTGACACCACACCCCGACCCCGACCGCCGACCAACCGACACCCTGACACCACACCACGACCGCGGTCGACCCCGACCCCGAACCCGACACCCTGACACCCCGACCCCGACATGACACCCCAGCACGACACCCCGACACCCTGACAACACACCCCAACCCCAACCCCGACCACCGACACCCCGACACCTGACACCCCAACCACCGACACCCTGACACCACACCCACCCTCATCCCCAATCCCCGACACCCTGACACCACACCCCGACCCTGACACTGAGACCCTGACACCCCGACACCCTGACACCACACCCCAACCCCATATATATTTGTGTTGATCAGGTGTATTTTTATTATGGTCATGATTATGATACACTTAAATTATATACATATTAATATTTTCATGTCAGGTATCCAATTTTTTTATGTTGTACTAATTTCGTTTACTTTTTTATCATTGCAGGTGTTGACAGGATGGTGGGCAAGGGTCCAGAGTGCCCCGATCCTCCTGTGAGCGCTACTGGGAGGGGTTGTTCCATTATTCCAGCCCAGCCCCTCCGGAGAGCGCTGCTAGACAGTGATACATCTCCAACGTATCTATGTTTTGGACTATATTGGGCTTTATTTTCCACTTTTATATTATTTTTGGGACTAACCTATTAACCGGAGGCCCAGCCCAGAATTGCTGTTTTTTGCCTATTTCAGTGTTTCGGATAAACAGAATATCAAACGGAGTCCAAACGGAATAAAATCTTCGGGAACGTGATTTTCTCACCGAACGTGATCCAGGAGACTTGGACCCTACTCCAGGGAGTCAAAGAGGCAGTCACGAGGGTGGGGGCACCCCCCCTAGGGCACGCCCCCTGCCTCGTGGGCCCCTCGGTGCTCCACCGACATACTCCTTCCTCCTATATATACATACGTACCCCCAAACGATCAGAACAAGAGCCAAAAACCAAATTCCACCGCCGCAACTTTCTGTATCCAAGAGATCCCATCTTGGGGCCTGTTCCGGAGCTCCGCCGGAAGAGGGCCGTCATCACGGAGGGCTTCTACATCATCATAGCCTCTCCGATGATGTGTGAGTAGTTTACCTCAGACCTTCGGGTCCATGGTTAGTAGTTAGATGGCTTCTTATCTCTTTTTGGATCTCAATACAAAGTTCTCCCCCTCTCTTGTGGAGATCTATTCGATGTAATCTTCTTTTTGCGGTGTGTTTGTTGAGATCGATGAATTGTGGGTTTATGATCAAGTCTATCTATGAATAATATTTGAATCTTCTCTAAATTCTTTTATGTATGATTGGTTATCTTTGCAAGTCTCTTCGAATTATCCGTTTGGTTTGGCCAACTAGATTGGTAGCTCTTGCCATGGGAGAAGTGCTTAGCTTTGCGTTCGATCTTGCGGTGTCCTTTCCCAGTGATAGAAGGGGCAGCAAGGCACGTATTGCATTGTTGCCATCGAGAATAAAAGGATGGGGTTTATTTTATATTGCATGAATTTATCTCTCTACATCATGTCATCTTGCTTAAGGCATTACTCTGTTTTTAACTTAATACTCTAGATGCATGCTGGATAGCGGTCGATGAGTGGAGTAATAGTAGTAGATGCAGAATCGTTTCAGTCTACTTGTCACGAACGTGATGCCTATATACATGATCATACCTAGATATTCTCATAACTATGCTCAATTCTGTCAATTGCTCAACAATAATTTGTTCACCCACCGTTACTTATGCTCTTGAGAGAAGCCACTAGTGAAACCTATGGCCCCCGGGTCTATTCTCATCATATCAATCTCCATCACTTTAATCTTGCTTTGTTTTTACTTTGTTTTTACTTTTTACTTTGCATCTTTATACCAAAAATACCAAAAAAATTATATCTATCAGATCTCACTCTAGTACGTGACCGTGAAGGGATTGACAAACCCTAATCGCGTTGGTTGCGAGTAGCTATCGTTTTGTGCAGGTACGAGGGACTTGAGCATGGCCTCCTACTAGATTGATACCTTGGTTCTGAAAAACTGAGGGAAATACTTACGCTACTCTGCTGCATCATCCCTTCCTCTTCGGGGAAATCCAACGCAAGCTCAAGAGGTAGCAAGAAGAATTTGTGGCGCCGTTGCTGGGGAGTCTATGCAAAAAGTCAACATACCAAGTACCCATCATAGTCCCTATCTCTCGTATTACATTATTTTCCATTTGCCTCTTGTTTTCCTCTCCCCCCAATTCACCCTTGCCGTTTTATTTGCCCTCTCTCTCTCTCTATCCTCCCTCTCTATTTGCCTCTTGTTTGCTCACGTGCTAGTTTGTTTGCTTGTCGTCATGGCTAGTCTCATATCTTCTCCATTTTCTCCTGAGAGTGAAGTTCTAAATTTTAAACAAAGGGAGGGAGAAAATCTAAAAGATGCTTCGTATAGAATTTGCAATGCTCAAAATAGATCTACCAGGAAGCAATCTACCTTAGTTCTTCTTCGCAATTTTTATGTAGGTGTTAATCATTCGTATAGATATATCCTCGATACCATAACCGGAGGGAACTTCTTGAGTAGCCATACTTTTGATTCTTATAATGCTATGTTAGATTTATTTGGCTCACCACCTCTTTTGGTTAATGGAACCATGTTAACTTTGGAGCATGTTATGCAAAGAGTTGAAGTTATTGAAAATAAAGTTGCTACTATTGAATTAATTGAAAATCTAGATAAAAGGATCCACAATCAAATTACTCAATATGGATCTAAGGTAGGAATGACTTCGAAAAATATTAAGGAAAAGTAACCCATAGTTAAGATGAACTTAGATTCTACTAGAATTGATAAACTTGAGGGTATCATTACAAACTTGGGAACCACTTTTTCTTCCATTAAGAATACTCTAAGTCCTCCAACTAAAACTGCCAAGCTTATGTATGTTCCTAAAAATAAGGGTGAATCATCTAGTAAGGAAACTGCGGATCTTAAATCTATAAGTATTCATCCCAATCTTTTTGCTATCATTAAGGAACCAATTGCTACAAATGAGTTTTTCGATCTTGTGCCTAAAAGTTTGATAATCACTAGAAAGAAATAAGTTCCCAAGCGAAATAGATGCCTCATCGAAGAATTACCTACCAAAGATGGCAATACCTAGATCTATCCTCGCTATTATGCCTAGCTAGGGGCGTTAAACAATAGCGCTTGTTGGGAGGCAACCCAATTTTATTTTTATTCCTTGCTTCTTGCTCCTGTTTAGTAATAAATAAATTATCTAGTCTCTGTTTTGGTTGTTTTTTTGTGTTTAATTAGTGTTTGTGCCAAGTAGAACCGTTGGGAAGACTTGGGGAAACTCTTGTTGAACTTGCTCTAAAAAACAGAAACTTTAGCGCTCACGAGAACTGCTGTCATTTTTATTTGAAGAGTGCTATTTAGTTAATTATTTTTGCATATGATTAATAGATAAATTCCTCACGTCCATCAATTTATTTTAGAATTTTTGGGTTCCAGATCTTGCGCTAGCTACATATTACTACAGACTGTTCTGTTTTTGACAGATTCTGTTTTTCGTGTGTTGTTTGCTTATTTTGATGAATCTATGGCTAGTAAAATAGTTTATAATCCATAGAGAAGTTTGAATAAAGTAGGTTTAACACCAATATAAATAAAGAATGAGTTCATTACAGTACCTTGAAGTGGTCTTTTGTTTTCTTTCGCCAACGGAGCTCACGAGTTTTCTATTTTGAGTTTTGTGTTGTGAAGTTTTCAAGTTTTGGGTGAATTCTTTTGATGGATTATGGAACAAGGAGTGGCAAGAGCCTAAGCTTGGGGATTCCCATGGCACCCCCAAGATAATCCAAGGACACCAAAAAGTCGAAGCTTGGGGATGCCCCGGAAGGCATCCCCTCTTTCGTCCACTTCCATCGGTAATTTACTTGGAGCTATATTTTTATTCACCAACATGATATGTGTTTTGCTTGGAGCGTCTTGTATTATTTGTGTCTTTGTGTCTTAGTATGCCACAATCATCCTTGCTGTACACACCTTTTGAGAGAGCCATACATGAATTAAAATTTGATAGAATACTCTATGTGCTTCACTTATATCTTTTGAGCTAGATAGTTTTGCTCTATGTGCTTCACTTATATCTTTTGAGCGTTATAATTTTGCTGTATGTTCTTCACTTAGACCTTTTAGAGCATGGTGGTGGATTTGTTTTAGAGAAACTATTGATCTCTCATGCTTCACTTAAATTATTTTAAGAGTCTCTTAATAGCATGGTAATTTGCTTAATAATAATATGCTTGGTATTCAAGATTTGTGAAACTTTCTTTTGAGTGTGTTGAATACTAAGAAAAGATTGAAGCATGATAATTGTTTTGAGATATGGAGGTGATAATATTAAAGTCATGCTAGTTGAGTAGTTGTGAATTTAAAGAATACTTGTGTTAAAGTTTGTGATTCCCGTAGGATGCACGTATGGTGAACCGTTATGTGACGAAGTCGGAGCATGATTTATTTATTGATTGTCTTCCTTATGAGTGGCGGTCGGGGACGAGCGATGGTCTTTTCATACCAATCTATCCCCTAGGAGCATGCGCGTAATACTTTTCTTTGATAACTTCTATATTTTTGCAATAAGTATATGAGTTCTTTAGGACTAATGTTGAGTCCATGGATTATACGCACTCTCACACTTCCACCTTTGCTAGCCTCTCTAATACCGCGCACCTTTCGCCGGTATCATACACCTACCATATACCTTCCTCAAAACAGCCACCATACCTACCTATTATGGCATTTCCATAGCCATTCTGAGATATATTGCCATGCAACTTTCCACCATCTAGTTGATCATGACACATTCATCATTGTCATATTGCTTAGCATGATCATGTAGTTGACATAGTATTTGTGGCAAAGCCACCGTTCATAATTTCTTCATACTTGTCACTCTTGATTCATTGCACATCCCGGTACACCGCCGGAGGCATTCATATAGAGTCATACTTTGTTTTAGAATCGAGTTGTAATCATTGAGCTGTAAATAAATAGAAGTGTGATGATCATCATTTAATAGAGCATTGTCCCAATAAAAAAAGGCCAAAGAAAAAAAAGAAGCCCCCAAAAAAGAAAGAAAATAAATAAAAAGGGGCAATGCTACTATCTTTGTTTCCACACTTGTGCTTCAAAGTAGCACCATGGTATAGCGAGTCTCATATATTGTGCTTCAAAGTAGCACCAAGTTCTTCATATAGAGAGTCTCATACGTTGTCACTTCCATATACTAGTGGGAATTTTACATTATAGAACTTGGCTTGTATATTCCAATGATGGGCTTCCTCAAATTGCCCTAGGTCTTCGTGAGCAAGCAAGTTGGATGCACACCCACTAGTTTCTTTTGTTGAGCTTTCATACATTTATAGCTCTAGTGCATCCGTTGCATGGCAATCCCTACTCACTCACATTGATATCTATTGATGGGCATATCCATAGCCCGCTGATATGCCTAGTTGATGTGAGACTATCTGCCCCTCCTTTTTGTCTTCTCCACAACCACCATTCTATTCCACCTATAGTGCTATATCCATGGCTCACGCTCATGTATTGCATGAAGATTGAAAAAGATTTGAAAAAGTTAGAGTATGAAACAATTGCTTGGCTTTTCATCGGGGTTGTGCATGATTTAAATACTTTTGTGTGGTGAAGATGGAGCATAGCCAGACTATATGATTTTGTAGGGATAACTTTCTTTGGCCATGTTATTTTGAGAACACATAATTGCTTTGTTAGTATGCTTGAAGTATTATTATTTTTATGTCAATATAAACCTTTGTCTTGAATCTTTCTAATCTGAATATTCATATCACAATTAAGAAGATTTACATTGAAATTATGCCAAGTAGCACTCCGCATAAAAAATTCTCTTTTTATCATTTACCTACTCGAGGACGAGCAAGAATTAAGCTTGGGGATGCCTGATACATCTCCAACGTATCTATAATTTTTGATTGCTCCATGCTATATTATCTACTGTTTTGGACTATATTGGGCTTTATTTTCCACTTTTATATTATTTTGGGACTAACCTATTAACTAGAGGCCCAGCCCAGAATTGCTGTTTTTTGCCTATTTCAGTGTTTTGGATAAACAGAATATCAAACGGAGTCCAAACGGAATAAAATCTTCGGGAACATGATTTTCTCACCGAACGTGATCCAGGAGACTTGGAACCTACTCCAGGGAGTCAAAGAGGCGGTCACAAGGGTGGGGGGCGCGCCCCCCTACCTCGTGGGCCCCTCGGTGCTCCACCGACGTACTCCTTCCTCCTATATATACCTATGTACCCCCAAGCGGTCAGAACAGGAGCCAAAAACCTAATTCCACCGCCGCAACTTTCTTTATCCACGAGATCCCATCTTGGGGCCTGTTCCGGAGCTCCACCGGAAGAGGGCCGTCATCACGGAGGGCTTCTACATCATCATAGCCTCTCCGATGAAGTGTGAGTAGTTTACCTCAGACCTTCGGGTCCATAGTTAGTAGCTAGATGGCTTCTTCTCTCTTTTTGGATCTCAATACAAAGTTCTCCCCCTCTCTGGTGAAGATCTATTCGATGTAATCTTCTTTTTGCGGTGTGTTT